>NC_057745.1:18037713-18068977 GCF_004010195.1 Chiloscyllium plagiosum | reverse complement strand
AGCCGCAACATGACCTCCCAACTCCTGTACTCAATACTCTTTATGATAAAGGAAAGCATGCCAAACGCCTTCTTCACTATCCTATCTACCTGCGACTCCACTTTCAAGGAGCTATGAACCTGCACCCCAAGGTCTCTTTGTTCAGCAACATTCCCTAGGACCTTACCATTAAGTCCTGCTAAAATTTGCTTTCCCAAAATGTAGCACCTCACATTTATCTGAATTAAACTCCATCTGCCACTTCTCGGCCTATTGACCCATCTGGTAAGATCCCGTTGTAATCTGAGGTAACCCTCTTCACTGTCCACTACACCTCAAATTTTGGTGTCATCTGCAAAATTACTAAGTGTACCTCTTATGCTCATAGGATAAATAGACAAAGCCTTTTCCCTGGGGTCAGGGAGTTCAGAACTAGAGGGCATAGGTTTCGGGTGAGAAGGGAAAGATATAAAAGAGACCTAAGGGGCAACTTTCTCACACAGAGGGTGGTACATGTATGGAATGAGCTGCCAGAGGAAGTGGTGGAGGCTGGTACAAATGCAACATTTAAAAAGGCATTTGGATAGGTATATGAATAGGAAGGGTTTGGAGGGATATGGGCCGGGTGCTGGCAGGTGGGACTAGATTGGGTTGGGATATCTGGTCGGCATGGATGGGTTGGACCGAAGGGCCTGTTTCCGTGCTATACAGCTCTATGACTTTATGAAACGCAATCAATAAAGCTATGGTAAGCAGGACTGCATTAACCAATACTTACACATGCTAGATCAGGTACATAAACTGTTTGGTCACCCCAAGTTGAAAGCAAGCAACTGTGTTTGCAAGTTCATGTTGATAAAGCAAATTAAAACATAGTTCTTTATAAAACTAAGAAAGCATTAATTCTTAAACAGAACAAAGCTGATAGCATTTGCCATCCCATAGCTCTAATTAATTGTTCATCTTTTCTGTACCTGAGAACTACTACCTCTGTCTCCTATTGCAGGTCGTCCACCATCTCTGCTGTTATATCCAGCCATACCACTTGGTGCTCCACTTCGCATATTTTGACCAGATCTCTCTGGGCGTATCCGATCTCTCTCTCTTGAAGTTCTAAATGGCCACAAATTAATTCAAGGTCACTCACTACTAACTATTTACAAGTTAAATTGCTGGTTCACCCATGGAACAATAATAATAGCAGTTCACAGCTCAGCAATGAAGAGTCAGAATAAACAATCCAGCCATCTGGTTTGCATTAACACATGATAAGGTTCAGACTTGTAAATCTCCCACCACAAATCTCTCCCACCCCCCAGAGAGCCTTCCAAGCAATGGCATTTCAATCATTCACCATCGCAACTAGGAAAGAATGCTGTATTCTGGAACTTCAACTTAACTCTTCTTCAAAAAAAATGCAAATACATACCCTTAATAGCAGAAGATTGAAAAATGATCTATTACATAATGCGAGGGCATCTTTTAGTTTTTCTGACTTCAATGCTGTTGATACCACACAGCAAGGCATTATATTAACGAGTCCCAGTGAATGTAGAAATGTGAAGATTAAAAATTAAATCCCCTTCCCAGAAACACCACTGAACCATCAGAATTCACCTAAAACACAGTTGTAATATCTTATATCTACATATTATAGCGTCTAATGCCACGCAAGTGTATCAAATCTGGCTGATGTCGTACATAAATGTAATGAGAATTTTCAGTACTTTCTGAAAAGACTAGCCTGGACAAAGTTAAAGAAACATCTGCAATACTTATGCAAAATGGGAGAAAATTTCAACGTTACCTCAATTCATGTTTTGTTGAGCCCATGCCACCACTCGACTTCCAATCATCAGGTCGAGAAGAATTATGACTTGGTCGGCTGTGATGGACTCCATGTTCTTCCATCCTACTGCGGTCAGAAAAGTTTCTTGATGGGGACATCTTTTGCAGATGCTCATGTCCTCTGCTAGCAGCCGAGCGGTCCTGAATTGTTACAGTTCGCCGGTCGTCCCGCTCCCTTATTTCTCTCCGCTCAGCATTTGCATGAAGTTCACTTCTTTGTTGGGAAGTTGGTCTTCTGGAATCATTATATGGCTTTGGATATCTGTTATAACCAGTGTCCTCTCTGCGACTTCCAGAACGATTCTTTTTTCCCTCTCCTTGATGGTTGTAACGATCCCCTCGCCTGCAAATTTACAGAATAGCTTCATGTATCAGCCTTCATGGTTCAGCCAAACTCAGACTGTGGCATAAAACATTTTCATGGTCATTCAAGGATTCATTGCACCATTATAAGGAACAGTTGAACTGATTTTATTTCAGATGCCATGTCCAGTCCTACAGGGTGCACACCCATTACCAAAGAGAGATCAGGAATATGCAAATAGCAGTTATTGACTCATATCCTCTTCTTTGGTGCAATGTACAATCTCAGTACACTACCTTTGATATTATTTTCCAATAGCTGCAGTTAAAAAAAACAATCAGATCTCACTTGAGGCAATCACAATCCAGATGCACTCACCTATCAAATGATGGTACCCTGTGGTCAAAGTCATTGTAACGGTTTGGCTCTTGGCGACTGTAATCAGAACCATGACCAAATCGGGCATCATTGTCCAGAGCTCTCCGTTTGTGTTCATTCCAATAGGGTTCATCACGTCTAGGTATTAATGACATTTACATATTTTAAAAAGTTCATCTAAAATTTTAAGTTCAGTTTTAACAAATAAATATGGTAGTCAATGGCAGGTTAAGAAAACTTTCTATGGCTCTGTAATTTTAAGTTTTAAAAACCGATTTTATTTTTGCCTAAAAATGACTCATTGATACATTCCTATTTTTGGATGCAAGGGGAAATAAAAGGAAACAAGAAAATCTAGACTTAGAAGAATGGAGAAAAGGGTTGTGATGTGGGGCTGTTTTAAATGTAAAACACCTTCATTCATAAAATAATGTCAATCACTCTCTACTGCTGTGTGGGAACACTGAAGTGGCTAACCATACGTGCAACCACGCAGCTGACACTTAGTGTTACTTTTCTGTTGCCATTTCTGGGATAAGCTGTCCACCAATATCCATTACAAGCCTACAAACTCCCATAGCTACCTCAACTACACCTTTTCACATCCAACTTGCTTCAAGCATTCCACCTCATATCCGAGTTGCTGTTGCACTGGTGCCACCTTCCACCAGGAATACTCAACCTGTGTTCCCACTTTTCTTTGCCTTCTGCACAGATCTCCAAGGTCCGTGTGCAGCAGTGGCTTCTGTAACTTGAAACCAAGTTACACGGAACACCAGATGCGAATGCTCGGACTGGCTACGCACGTGCACAGCCTAGTGAGAGTATTGGACAGACCATTCTTTTTCCTCAACTGAGAATTCCCTCCATCACTGTGGTTAACACAGTCCTCAGCCACATCTAATCCATTTCCAACACTTTGCTCTCACCCCATCTACCCTTTTGCAGAACAATGGAAGCGTCATTCATGTCCTCATTTTCTACCTCACTCATCTCTGTAAAGGATGCCACAGAACAGTAACCCCAACCCCCTGCAATTGCAACATTCTGCAAGGACCCTAAATTCCGTGGCACCCTAGCTCACTCTTCCACAACTCCTCACAGGCACAATCTCATGCATTTGCTAAAGGTGCCCATTTATCTCCTCTTTCCTCACTGTCCAAGGTCACAAACACATCTTCTAGGCAAAGCAGCCTTTTACTAGTACTTGATTCAGTCTGGTCAGCTGTATTTGCTTCTCACATTGCAGTTACTTTTACATCGTCGAGACAAAACTCAAGACTTGGTCACCACTTTGTGGAATACCTTCGTCTTCCAGTTATATGCCATTTCAATAAACCACCTCAAACATGCTAATAGTCCTCAGGGGCTGCTACAATGTTCCAACAAAGCACAATTCAAGCTCAGGGAACACCACCTTATTTTCCACTTCGGCGCTTTTGAGCCCACAAGTTCGAGTATTGAATTCCACAACTTCAGTCTGACTTAATGATGTTTGATGGACTCGTTTGTGCTTTTTGCTCCACCTTTGCCAGTGAAAACACACGAACAACATTTTCCAACCCTTTTCAGTTCTGAAGAATCAAACTGCGACTGAAAACATGAACTCCTTATCTCTGCATAGATGCCGAAAGAGCTGCGTTTAGCTAGCATTTTCTGTGTTTGGTACAGAAAAAGACCTGATACTTAACCCACACAGCTTTATAAACAATACACTAAGGATAAACTGGAAAAAATGATCAACCATAATAAGCAAAAGCTGAACTTCCACTTAGAAATGGGGGATTAAGCTTAATTGGGAGTAGTCATTATGTGCATTAATCCAAAGAGCATACTGAAGTTCATCCATTCAAAAAATTACTCTTCACTACCATACCTATTATCTACATCAGGTGGGCGTTTTAAAGAATTTCTTCTTTCTTGTTCATAGCGGAGCTGTTCTTGTTGCCGACGAAGCTCTTCACGTTCACGGGCAATGCGCTCTATTTCTTTACGGCGTTCCTGAAGTATTAAATCAATACAAGTGTCAGGTTTTTTTGAACTGTGGCTTGTTTTATAGCACTCTACCCTTCTCTACACCTCCTTCCACTGATCGGCAGAAGTAGGAATGGTCACTCACAGGAGAGACACCGCAAGACACATAACCTTGCCCTCTCTCCACCAAGGAGTACTTACTCTGGATGGAATTACACCTCTCAAATATATTTAGGACTAAGTAAACATAATTTTGAAACCTCAAGTGTTTCTCTTTCAAGAGATGATTGAGCTTAAGAGTTATCTCAGCATTTTCTCATTTTAAATTTTCTGCATGTCATATTTTATAATGACTTAATTGCTGCCAAAGTAATCATCCTCCAGTTTAGTTACCACTTCAAAATTATAACCATCAGTTTCAATGCACTAAATCATGCTCCTACAAAAAGTCTCAGGAATCAATGGAAAATGAGACGTTACCTGGAGAACCATGAAAACGAAGAATCAGTTTCCGCTACAAAAACCACAATTTGCGAATTGACTATTTCACCAAATGATGAGATCTCTGAAATGTATCACATCTCCCTCTCCACTTGAGATAAATACAATTAAGATCCTTCCAGTACGGATCCCATAAAGAACACAGAATCCCGACAGTGTGGAAGTAGGCCATTTGGCCAATTAAGTCCACACCAACCCTCCAAAGAGCATCCCATCCTGTCCTTGTGACCTGCATTCCTATGGCGAGTCTACCTAGCCTCAAGATCCCTGGACATTATGAGCAATTTGGCATGGCCAACCCACCTAACTTGCACATCTTTGGACTGTGGGAGGAAACTGGAGCACCCAATGGATACCCAAATAGACATGGAGAGAATGTACAAACTCCAAACAGTTGTCCCAGAGTGGAATCCAACCTGGCACTATGAGACATCAATGCTAACTACTGAGCTATCAGGACTTTATTTTAAATCAACATGTCTGCTGGAGATATGTGGATCATGACCTTAGAAAGTTTTAGATTTTAGTTCTGTCCTTATAAGGAAGTGCTGCCTCAAAGCCAAGCATTATTGGTCATGATAGTAAGCAAACAATTTTTTTTAAAACAGAAGTGCACAAAGCTGTACGAAGCAGTAGGTGTTATGATTCCAGGCCAGATAGCCAAACTTATGATACTATCTAGCTAGGGAGCATTAAATTTTTCTCCTTTAAGGAGACAAAGTGAGAGATCCAGGAGACTTGCAAAAGAGAATAAGAGCATAAAATTCCACCATTTTGAACGTACAATCTCCAACTTTACATTAGAATAGTAATCCTTAAGAGTATCAGGCTGTAACCAACCATGCCACAGCATTAAAAAAATGCTCAGAACTCATTTCTCAAGAACTCCTTTCCAAAATTCTATGGACATGGCGGGTCATCAAATCTCTTTAAACTTCACAAGGGATCACAATTCTTCACTTCTGCCAATCAGACCTTGAAACTCCCAAGACGATCCATCATTGACTGCCTTAACGTTTGTTCCGGTTCTGGTTGATCCCTCCCTTCCTGGATCGATGTCCAATAAACCCCACCTGGCCTGCCTCCAGTTGTTATTTGCTGCACAACTCCAGCTTTTCACTAAGAGCTAGATTCACCAAGTCAACACTGTTTCTGGATTTTCACTGAACTCAAATCTTGCTCAGTTGCAGCAAATATTACTTATGGTCTTTACATCACTCTCTCTTGGCTGTATTAAACGCTTGTGGTACATGGTTTCCTGAGCCCCAACAAATCCCAAAGCTTCCATGAAGCTTCACTATAGAGAACTTTTAAATTGCTCGAGGACTTCAGAGTTAACACTACACAAAGTCCACGTAGTTCAGCTGTCTTGGCAGCAGCACCTAACACAGAATGCCCTTTTCTTCCTCTCCTCCTTCTCCAACAACCTGCAGCCTTTGAATTCCTCTTCCACAGTTCCCGAACTGTCTTTAAATGACCCATCGCAAAACTTGTAATAAGCCCCTCCCCATTTGCTGAGCAGATTTAAAAATGGTGTCATCTACTAATTCTTGATTCCATAAAACGTCTGTTCCATACATATTACCAGTCAAACTGCTGGCTTGCTCAGCACATAGAGGATTTCTTCATAGGAAGTTTAGTTTTCTCAGCTTCTCACTGGAAGAATTAATAATTTTGGTCATGAGAGAGTCTATTCCACGATGCTGGAGCACCATCTCTTCATAACCTACTCAAGAACCAACACCACTCACATCCACTGGCCACGGTACTTTGTCTTGACAAAAATACACACTTGGCTGCGATTAAGAGGTAATTGTAAAGAACAAATGTTTTTGAGATGTTGAATCCATACTGAAAAGCGAAATAGAGAACCTGTTCTATACGTATGCGTTCCCTTTCCAGTCGCTCCCGTTCCATTCTCTCTCGCTCAAGTTTTTGCTTTTCAATCTCCAACCGTTCCCTTTCTCGTTGTAAGCGATCACGTTCTTCACGTTCACGTATCATGCGAATGCGCTCCCGCTCACGACGCTGTCTTTCAGCTATTTCACGCCGCCTAATTAAAAAGAGTTTTAAAAAATGCGTATTGCATGCACCTAATATAGCAATGTTAAGCTGAGTCAAATGGCAAGTTTTGAAGAGTACACTGCATTCAAAGTAATCTGCTAACATCCAGTAGCCTAGTAGCTGTTGGTTTGTGTGCCATTGGTGGGAATTTCTCATTTTAATTTTGAGTTCTATATTACAAAGAAAAGCCTTGTATGAAAAAATTGTATTGCAAAAATTAGAAAAGGAAGAGCAAACACAAATCTGTGTGGCCAGCTCTCAGACTCAACTACAGAGTCCAGAAGTAGGTAGCACTGTTTAAATGTAGTGCTTTTAGGGTAGAGATTAAGGCAAATAATCTCTGATTTTGAGAGACATTGGAACTCTGCCACAAAAGGCAGGTGGTGGCAGGGTGATTGAATATTTTTAACATGAAAGTAGATAAGATCCTGGTCAAGGAAGGGAATCAAAATGGTTATTGGAGATGGGAAAGTAGAATTCTAGACAAACAGTTCAAACATGATATGTTAAATGGTGAAGCAGACTTAAAAAGCCAAACAGCCTAACTCTGGTCCTAATACACATCCTCACAACCAAAATTAGGGGACAGAAATGCCCTATAATCTTTCATCAGATTAGACACTTGAGAATTGTATTTATATTACACATTGCATGACCGGCAGATACAAAACATTTTTGGAAAAAATAGCCCAAATTTCTTTTGCTGTGTAGTCACCATTAAACGTCAATAAGCATGGCAGTTGATGTGCATACAGTGAGCTTCCACCAACAGCAGTATGATAGTTAACAGATAAACTGAGTGTTCTTCACTAAGGAATCACATCTTGGGTAGACTCCCCATGCTGCTGTGCAACAGCTTTATAGGGTTACTTATGACAAGATGACATATGGAACCCAGATTAAGACCTTAGACAATGGAGCACACTCTCAGTATGACACTAGAATTCTGATAAAATTCATGTACAGGATGTTAGCAAAGGTGAGTGGCTCAAAATAAAAAGGATCTGAAAAAAAGGGATCATATAATATACAAATATTTCCTGGCTACTTCAAAAAGTAGAATTATTAGACTTAAAGTGAAAACTGATCATTTCTACTCACTTGATGTACCTTCTATTACTATCAAAACTATGGACAAACTTGTTCATATCAAATCGCCAAAGTGATGTCAGCATTTCAGTGTTCAAATGCATTTTGTATATGTATAACAAGATAATTAGTACCAGAAAATCACCTATTTCTATCCATCCACCTTGTGCATGATTTGAAACCAAGTTTCTTAAGGAAGGAGAAATGGTATGGGGTTTGTGCTTTCCATGGACTCCATTTGATTTATTTATTTCAAACTTCATTACAGTACAGTGCAATGAAATTAGTAAAATGTTAAGTAATAAATAACCTACATCCGCAAAATGAAGATTTTTGGATCTAACTTCCCAACTACATCCACGGAAGAAGTTCCAATGCCATGATCCAACATGCTAAACTTGACACAGTCACGTTGTCATTTAAATTAGGCTCCGTTCATGAAAATCACAACCAGGTAAGACTTTGAATCACATTTTCCCAGTAAAATCAATGTAAATACTATAGTTAGTTCTGTAGAACTTACTTTTCAGAAATTTAAATGTTTAATTCAGCTTTGCTAAATTCCTGTTTATTTACTATTCATTCATGGGATAAGGTTTCCACTGGCTAGGCCAGCATTTATTGCCCAACCCTAGTTGCCCAGAGGACAGTCATAAGTCAAGCACATTGCTGTGGGTCTGGAGTCAAATGTAGACCACACCAGTTAAGGCTGGCAGACTTCCTTCTCTGAAAGACATTAGTGAACCAGATGAGTTTTCCTGACAATTGGCAATGGATTCATGGACATCGTTACACTGTTAATTCCAGATTTTTTATTGAATTAAAATCCCACCATCTGCTGTGGTGGAATTTAAGCCTGGGTCTCTAGATTAATAGGCCATCAATAATACTACTAGGCCATCATGAGCCCTTATTAAAATAAATTTAGATAGACAACGTTTGCCAACTTTCTTAATTCATGTTTGCTACTAAGCCTGTTTTCCAAACCTCATTTGTCACACATCCTGCTCCCACTCATCATCCTAGTTGTGATGGTCCATTCCTTTTACTAACCCTTGAACTTGCAACCTTTCCCTCTTTCTCAGAGAATTGTAGCCTTTCCCAGTCCCTAATCCACTGAGACTTTCAGCTTCACTTAGTTTCTCATTCACTAACTTGCTGCATACCCTCTGACTTGCAGCCTCTTTCCAAGCCATCCCTTCACTGATTATTTCTCCAGCACCTATTTTTTTGGGAGCAATGGTACAAGGTGAGCCATGAAATGAGGGATGCAGCTTTGGAAATAATGTGAAAATAAAATATCAATTATAATTATCCCAGTTCCACATCTCTGCCCTACATTATAACAAACACACAACTTAAGTTTTGGGTCTGGATCTTGAACAGAAACACAGATCTAGTTGAGCAAAGCAGCAAAACACAAGTTACACAGAGTGGGAGGCTTGCCAAGACTTAGTTGGAGGAAAGGTGAGTCAGAGAGCAGCCGCTCCAAAATACAGCCCACTCCAAATTCGTGCCCATCAGATCACATGGTTCAAGTCCCACCGGTAGGAAAACTATTTTGAAATGAAGCTCTCAGTGCTAAATGAGCATGCAGGCCCCATTCAAGTAAAGACAAAATGGGGCAACACCAAAAAGGACTTTGAAGTTCAGCTTAGACAGCTGAACATACTCTAGCGCCAAACGCAGATGGTGCAACTCAGCAAGTTTGTGTGTCTTTCAACAAAGTCAGATAAAAGGCAAAGTTGCCAAAGTACCAGAGGACCATAAGGGTGCTATCTCATTAGAGAGTGAGGTTAACTTGAAGATCACTGCTCAAGCAAGGAGCAAGACTGAGAAGGGGGGATCTTCACCAGGGACCTCAGTCAATACGAGAAATAAATCAATGGGTTTTAGCATAATTCTATTGAAAACCAGCTATCCAGCCAACTGAGTTCACCAACTCTCCACGACATTAACAATAATGCGTTGTAAATGCATCAATTTCCACATGTTTACAAATAAAACCCCCATCACATCTCTCAAACTCACTGTCCCTCAACTCTCACACTGCTAACTTGATATTAAGTATTGGATATGCAGATATTTCCTTCAAAACAAATACTGGGAAAACTGAAGACAGTCTATTTTCAAATCCCTTCATACCATATCAGTTCCACAAACTGAACTCTGCTATCTTCAGCATCTTTGATCTTAATTGTTCAAGGATTGATGGCCATGCTTTCAGATATTAAGGCCAAAACTCTGGAGTTCCTGCCTCCTCTCTACCTTGCTTTTGTTCTTCATTGCACGTCTTAACATGTACCTCTTTGTCCAAGGTTTGGTCATTCGATCCAGTATCTCCTCCTTTGGTATTGTTGCAAAGCTGGGTAGAGTAATTGATGATTGGGAAGCAAGAAGTTAGAATTTGGTGGTGTGCAAAACTGTAAAATGGGGAAATAGTTGCCTGGTGCCTTTAAAAGATTTCTGTTGTGTGCTTCGAGCTAAAATGGATGTCTGACAGTAGCTCAAGTTTGCTAGTACACAGAGCACCCAAATTGAAACACCTTTACCAATAGGCCAAGCAGCAGTTTTTAATCAAGACAACAGGTTTTAAATTTAGCCAATTAATTTAACACAGGCCCTTAGCTACCAAAAACCTGTTAAGTTTAAATCTGATAGGATTGGTCCTATATTGCCAAAACTATTATAAGAAATTGATATGTCATCATGGGTATAAAAGGTGGCACAGTTGGACAGTTCACCAGAGCTAACTGTTATCTGCCAAGAGATAACAGCTCATTATCTACATTGCAACAATACTGCAGTACACCATCCAAACTCCTGACAGAACAATCTACAAAGAAAACATTTCTGACACAAGTATCAGCAGAGAGACACAAGTCCAGAAGTCACGTAACCTGGCTGCAGTTTCGATGACTAAATTTTCTTTTGCACAAGTGGGGCTTGTATTTATTGGAACAGCACACCATTAGAATCTTGCATTGTTCAGGAATAGATATTAGTTAGAGGAGAATTGTTCAGTCTGTTAATAATTTAGTTAATTTGTTCACTGTTGATTGTTACTTGTGGATTGCAAAGCGAGTGTCAGGGATTTCTTTCATTAGCCACTAGAAGTTGTTATAGAGTCAGAGATGTACGGCATGGAAACAGACCCTTCGGTCCAACTCGTCCATGCCAACCAGATATCCCAACCCAATCTAGGCCCACCTGCCAGCACCTGGCCCATATCCTCCAAACCTTCCTATTCATATACCCATCCAGATGCTTTTTAAATGTTACAACTGTACCAGCCTCCACCAGTTCCTCTGGCAGGTCGTTCCATACACGTACCACTCTCTGTGAAAAGGTTGCCCCTTAGGCCACTTTTATATCTTTCCTCTCTCACTCTAAATGTATGCCCTCTAGTTCTGGACTCTCCCACCCCAGGGAAAAGACTGTCTATTTATCCTATCCATGCCCCTCATGATTTTATAAACCTCTTTAGGGTCACCCCTCAGCCTCTGACGCTCCAGGAAAAACAGCCCCAGCCTATTCAGTCTCTCCCTGTAGCTCAAATACTCCAACCCTGGCAACATCCTTGTAAATCTTTTCTGAACCCTTTCAAGTTTCACAACATCTTTCTGATAGGAAGGAGACCAGAAATGCATGCAATATTCCAATAGTAGACAAACCAATGTCCTGTGCAGCTGCAACATGACCTCCCAACTCCTGTACTCAATACTCTGACAATAAAAAGAAAGCATACCAAATGCCTTCTTCACTATCCTATCTACCTGCGACTCCACTTTCAAGGAGCTATGAACCTGCAACACTCGCTAGGACCTCACCATTAAGTGCACAAGTCCTGCTAAGATTTGCTTTCCCAAAATGCGGCACCTCACATTTATCTAAATTAAACTCCACCTATCATTTCTCAGCTCATTGGCCCATCTGATCAAGATCCCATTGTAATCTGAGGTAACCTTCACTATCTACTACACCTCCAATTCTGGTGTCATCAGCAAACTAACTTTACCTCTTATGCTCACATCCAAATCATTTATATAAATGATGAAAAGTAGTGGACCCAGCACCAATCCTTGTGGCACTCCACTGGTCATAGGCCTCCAGTCTGAAAAATAACCCTCCACCACCACCCTCTGTCTTCTATCTTTGAGCCAGTTCTGTATCCAAATGGCTAGTTCTCCCTGTATTCGGAGAGATCTAACCTTGCTCAGCAGTCCACCATGGGGAACCTTAACGAACACCTTACTGAAGTCCATCTAGAACACATCTACCGCTCTGTCCTCATTGATCCTCTTTGTTGCTTCTTTAAAAAACTCAATCAAGTTTGTGAGACATGATTTCCCACGCATAAAGACATGCTGACTATCCCTGATCAGTCCTTGCCTTTCTAAATACATGTACACCCTGTCCCTCAGGATTCCCTCCAACAACTTGCCCACCACCGACGTCAGGCTCACCCGTCTATAGTTCCCCACCTTGTCCTTGCCACCTTTCTTAAACAGTGGGACCATGTTAGCCAACCTCCAGTCTTCCGGTACCTCACCTGTGACTATTGATGATGCAAATATCTCAGTAAGAGGCCCAGCAATCACTTCTCTAGCTTCCCACAAAGTTCTAGGGTACACCTAATCAGGTTCTGGGGATTTATTCACCTTTATGCGTTTCAAGACATCCAGCACTTCCTTCTGTGTAATATGGACATTTTGCAAGATGTCACAATCGACTTCTCTACATTCTATACCTTCCATGTCCTTTTCCACAGTAAACACTGATGCAAAATACTCACTTAGTACCTGCCCCATCTCCTGCGGTTCCACACAAAGGCTGCCTTGCTGATCTTTGAGGGGCCCTATTCTCTCCCTTGTTACCTTTTTGTCCTTAATGCATTTGTAAAAACCCTTTGGATTCTCCTTAACACTATTTGCCAAAGCTATGTCATGTCCCCTTTTTGCCCTCCTGATTTTTCTTAAGTATAATCCTACTGCCTTTATACTCTTGTAAAGATTTACTGAATCTATCTTGCCTATACCTGACATATGCTTCCTTCTTTTCCTTAACCAAACCCTCAATTTCTTTACTCATCCAGCATTCCCGACACCTACCTGCCTTTCCTTTCACCCTAACAGGTATATACTTTCTCTGGACTCTCAATCTCATTTCTGAAGGCTTCCCATTTTCCAGCCATCCCTTTACCTGTGAACATCTGCGCCCAATCAGCTTTTGAAAGTTCTTGCCTAATACTGTCAAAACTGGCCTTTCTCCAATTTAGAACTTCAACTTTTGGATCTGATTTATCCTTTTCCATCACGATTTTAAATCTAATGGCATTATGGTCGCTGGCTCCAAAGCGCTCCCCCACTGACACCTCAGTCACCTGCCCTGCCTTATTTCCCAAGATTTGTATCTTTTCTAGTAGGTATATCCACATACGGAATCAGAAAACTTTTTTGTACACACTCAAACTCCTCTCCATCTAAGCCCTTAACACTATGGCAGTCCCAGTCTTTGTTTGGAAAGTTAAAATCCCCTACTATAACCATCCTATTATTCTTACAGATAACTGAGATCTCCTTGTTTCTCAATTTCCCTCTTGAATATTAGGGGGGCTATAATACAATCCCAATAAGGTGATCATCCCTTTCTTATTTCTCAGTTCCACCCAAATAACTTCCCTGGATGTATTTCCAGGAATATCCTCCCTCAGTACAGCTGTAATGCTATCCCTTATCAAAAATGCCACTCCCCCTCCTCTCTTCCCTCCCTTTCTGTCCTTCCGGTAGCATTTGTATCTGGAACATTAAGCTGCCAGTCCTGCCCATCCCCCAGTCCCATGTTCCTCACCATGCCCTGAGGTCATCTGCCTTCCCTGTCAGGCCTCTTAAATTAAATGGCATTTATTACAATACATCAGTCCTACCTTGGTCTCGGCTTTGTTCCTGCCTGCCCTGACTGTTTGACTCACCTTTGTTCTCAACTGTACCAGTCTCAGATTGAAATCTTTCCTCACTATCTCCCCGGGTCCCACCTCACCACCTTACTAGTTTAAATCCTCCCAAGCAGCTCTAGCAAATCTCCCTGCCAGTATATTAGCCCCCTTCCAATTCAGGTGCAATCCATCCTTCTTGTATAGGTCACTTCTCACCCAAAACAGCTTCCAATGATCCAAAACTGTGAATCCTTCTCCTATACACCAGTTCATCAGCCATGCACTCATCTGCGCCATCCTCCTACTCCTGCTACCACGAGCTTGTAGCACCAGGAGTAATCCAGGTATTACTACTCTTGAGGACCTACTTTTTAAATTCCCACCTAACTCTCTGTAATCTCCCTTCAGAATCTCAACCTTTTCCCTTCCTATGTCTTTGGTTCCCCTGTGTACAATGATCTCTCTTTGCTGGTCCCTCTCCCCCTTGAGAATATTCAGCACCCTCTCCGAGACATCCTTGAACCTGGCACCTGGGAAGTAACACACTGAATTTTCGGTGCTGGCCATAGAAACGTCTGTCTGTACCTTGGACTAGAGAGTCCCCTAATACAATCGTTTGCTTGGAACCAGACGTACCTCTCATTATATTAGAACTAGTCTCAATACCAGAAACTTGGCTGTTCATGCTACGTACCCCCGAATGTCCATCACATTTTCCAAAACAGCATACGTATTTGAAATGGGGATAGCCACACAAGATTCCTGCACTACCTGCCTACCTCTCTTACCTTTCCTGGAGTTAACCCATCTGTGTGACTGTATCTGAGACTTCCCCTTCCTTCCTATAACTGCCATTCATCACATCCTCTTGCTCTTGTAAATTCTTCATTGCCTCTAACGGTCTCTCCAACCGATCTGATAGGATTCCCAACCAATGGCATTTATTGCAGATATAATCCTCAGTAACCCATAAAATCCCCCTAAACTCCGACACCCAACAAGGAGAGCATATCACTCTACTAAGGGCCATTTTTGCTTCTTTCAATCTACAGACCCAAACAATAGCGGTCTTATTCTTCTACAAAACACTACTCCAGGTTAAATAAATACTTATGGCTTATATTTTAAGTTTAATCAAGAGACATAGCTCAATAAAACATATCAAGAAAGAACCCACTCTACTCACTACTGCAGACTTATTTTAAGGCCGCACTTAAAGTCCACTTATCTGCTTCTGTGTTGTGACCTTTCCCAAACAGGTTCCTCCAAGATCAGTTGACAGATTACACCCTCTCTCACACTCCTTTTAACAGATTATATGGTGAGGCACTCTCTTTTGTGTGATTTGGTTTTAGTTCTCCAGTTGGGGGGGTGGGGTGTATCTCTGCTTTGTAACAGTATCAATATTGTTTCATAATGCAGTGAAGCACCTTGATATATTATTATATTAAATGATACTTCAGAAAACAAATCTTAAATTGATTTCTCCAAAAACAATGATATCTTCAAACTAATTTATGTTAAGTTCCTGAAAGTTTTTATTTTTGCTTCCTTTTGGAAGGTTTGTTAAAGAACATTACAAATTAAACAGTCTCTTCTGTCAACACAATTATTTCTGCTCAGCAGTTTTAGAGAATACAGAAATGAGGCAACATGTAAAACATGTACCATCTCCGATGCCAGGAAAGGTCACAGCACAAAATCTCAGCAAAACCTGGCCCTCACTTCCATACTCATATACTGATCAAGGAAAGGCTTTCAGATAAAGTATGAAAGGGACATTTTGGCCAGTTATTGTTACTTAGAGTGAAGTTATCGGAGAAACTGAAAAAGTTTGCTCAGACCAGACCTGACATGAAATTTAACAGCAATAATAATAAAGAATGGGAACTCTGCTCATTAAAGTTTGGGGACGCAGAATACCAAATGACATCATATAATTCAGTACAGTTCATAGTTTGGAACTGGAGTCCCTCTGACTATCACAATTTGGTCAAAGAAATACTGAGCCAGTAAAGATTTTATTTGAGCTTTGCTTTAAAGATTCTTGGTTATCTTGTGAAACCTAACAAATACAGACGTTGTATCTTCCAATTAATTTCAATTAAAACCACTGAAAAACAGATACTCTTGTTGGAGATACAGCACAACTTTTGAATGCTCTAGTGATCTTCAAGCAGCTGGCAACAGCAAGGGAAATAAAAGCTGCACAGTTGTACTTCTACAAGGTCCTTGCAAACGGCATTCCATGGAAGTTGGCTATCAGCTGTCTGATTTCTTTTCAGTCAACAGTCAATTTCAGGGATACCTACCTCATCACAAAGGATCTTGGTACAATCCCAACATCTCAATTCCACAAACGGCTGAAATTTCTCACCCTGGCAAGGTTTGCATTTATAGCCACCTCTAGATGAGTGCAATGGTAAGCCACTCTCATCAGCGGATGTCCATATGGCCTACGTCAACATTTAAAATACAGGAGGGACAATGCGTAAATCCAACCTCAAAATCCACAAGGAAAATGAACTCTCAGGGCAACTGTTTCTGTAGACAGAATGAAAATGAAAGGCTAGGATGGTGTTGCTCCAAACGCAATCTTGTTTCTTTCCTGTGCTTATTATTAATAGTTTTGCCTATCAGCAATAAACACTGGAGAGAAACAACTTGTGATCAAAGGGGCCACAAGCAGAGCAAAACTGTGCCGGTAGTCAGGGAAGTCTGCCACCTAAGAGCTGGGAGCCTTCTTTTAGCCAAGGCACATGGGGTTAGGGGCTCTGTGACGGGAAAAAAGATTCACCCTGGTACAAGACGACTCAGTACTGTTAGGCAAGAATTTCCAGAATGCTATCCTCTAGAAAATTGAACTATTTCCATGTCAGGGAGGTCTATGACTTACTGTCCCTATTATCTACTATCAAGGTTTACGTTTTGGATGGTGCTGACAAAAGAACTTGGACAGATTGCTTCAGTACATCCTTTAGATGGTAGACACTGGTGCCACTATGCACTGGTGGAGAAGCAAGTTAATACTTAGGATGATGGATGGATTGATGGATCAAGCAGACATTCTTGGTCCTAGATATTACTTAACTGGACAGAATTTCAATTTAGATTTAGCCCTGCATTTTCTTGAGAAAGCTCAAACCCCACCCTTCAATTCACCAAAGTATCACATAACTCAAGAGGATTGGATTGAGATTGCTCAGATTAGCTGGTATTATTAATTACCTTCTCTTTCATGAGTTGGAAGTTCCACATACCTTCTTAATTCTATTGCACGTCGTATGCGTTCCAATCTGATCAAACGCTCACGAATTTTTTGCCGTTTTATTTTTTCAAATGGCAAAATATCCTTTCTGTCTCTGGAGCTTGGTTTTCCTGGAATGTGTTTCTCTTTGCTTCTTGAAACTGAAGTCTATATTTTGTTTAAAAGAACAAAATCTAAATCAGTATCAGTTTAAAATATTTTGTCACATTTTTCTTTGTTAGGTCTTTCCATTTCCACTGACATCAAGTCTATATAGATACATGCATCACTTTGATAATGTTGCTGTTTTGGTAGCATATCCCAGGTAAATAAGTATATCTCAATTCCACATCCTGACACATCTGACAAGTTAGTCAAGGAACCAAAAATTGCTAAGCAGCAGATTGAAAAGTCTTCCAGCCTGATCAAGACTAAATGCGGAATTGGACAGTTCTTGAAAAAAAATCACATTTTCACTCTTATAGAAAGGAAAAAAAAAAATCAGAAGAACCTTGCTCAGAAAGCCAAGTAAAAGTGGATCAGTAGCTAAACAACATATCTGCTAAGAGCTGCATGGGAGAAATATTTTGCTATTATAATTTTCCTCCAGCTGCTTTTCCTCATATCTTTGATCGGAGTGCAGTCCAAGTGCCTGCTAAGACAGTGATGAGCATGAAGCTCCTTTGCCAAAGAAAGGCAGCCTCATTTCCATTCAACTTTTCCTCCTTCATTTGAGATAGTCTGGCAAAGATTCAGAATTAAACATAACCAAAATTACAAGCTTTCAACTCTGCCATCATAATCAACTTCAATAGAAAAACTACAACTGTAACAGAGCTGACTTCTGAAACTGATTTAGGTCCACACAAAAACTGAAGCCAGACCAATACCTATACTTTCATTCCAAGAACTCAATCTGATAGTTCAACATGATCAGAAGCAATTTTTGAAGTCATAAATGCACAAAATTCTCACTTGATTGTACTTTTATGTTTCAGCATTTCCGTAGTTAACTTCGAACCAGAATTCATAGCTGATTTACATCTTAGGTATTAGGATTTTTTCCATTAATCTTGAATTATAGCATTCCTTTCAAGTTAACATGTTAACACCTGACAATGAAAGGCTGGCTACCATTTATAATTAAAGTTTGTGTGCATCACTTAAAAATACAGGAATATATGCAAGAATATATGTAGACAACAAACCCAGCTGAAGAGCAGACAGCAAGTAACAAACATGATAAGCATTATATACTGGTAATCCTTCTCCCCATAATTGTTCACCTGTTCACTCTTGCCTTTCTTTGCAGTTTTCACACTAACAACAGGTTCACCTTTAGTCTTGTCAATAACCACCATCCGATGAGAACTCTTCACACCTATCAAGTCAATGATAGAAGGTCAATGAAGTGAGGAATTTAATTATGTTCCCAAAAATAACTCCTTTTTAAAGTACCTTGCAAATTAACAAGTTCATATTAAGATTTGCGCACAACCGGATTTGTACCAAAGTTTAACAACTCCATCTGAAATCCTTCTAAAAAAGACACGTCACAGAGAAATACATACTTCTTCGCCTCTTTTCCTCTACTTTTTTGGAATGGTCATGACTACTGCTTGTTGCACTTTCCTTGTCGTCCTTTTTATTTTCTGGTTTCTTTGAAGAGCTTGACCCATCTTTGTTTTCTTTTCTCTCTCCAAGTTTTTCTGTTTTCTTATCCTCTTTTTTAGAAGATACTTGTGTCCTTTATATTCAGAATGAGAAAAATGAAATACATGATATTAACGAGCGGCTTAATATTAGTGTTCCCAGCAGTGGGGTGTCCCTTGCAGTGGTAGTATCCTTACAGAGGTTTATAAAATCACGAGGAGCATGGATAGGATGAATTGTGAAGGTCTTTTCCCCAGGTTAGGGGAGTCCAAAACTAGAGGGCATAGGTTTAAGGTGAGTGGGGCAAGATTTAAAAGGAACCTAAAGGGCAATATTTTCATGGTATGGAATGAGCTGCCAAAGGAAGTGGAGGAGGCTGGTACAATCACAACATTTAAAAAGGCATCTGGATGGGTACATAGGTTTAGAGGGATATGGGCCAAATGCTGATAAGTGGGACTAGATTAATTTAGGATATCTGGTCAGCATGGACATGTTGGACTGATTCCATTCAACATTTCTTTGACTGTATCCCTACCTCCAGACCAGGAGACCCTGGTTGAAGTTCCACCTGCTCCAGAAGTGACTAATAACACCTCTGAACAGGTTCACTGGAAATTATACTTAGATCTTTCTCAAGTTGTGTCAATGTATTGTCTGTGAATATAATTATGCCTGTGAAGTTCCCAAGACACTGCATATGGCAAGTTAAAACAGTGTCAAAACAATCTGAGTTCATTATTTTACCAAATCATCTAACAGATGAAATGCTTCAAGTGGTTTTGCAAGCAAAGGCAGTGGTTCGCACAGTGAATTGATCAGTCTGTTATAAGGCACCAATGGAGTTAGGGGACACTGCAGAGGAGAATACCCACCAAGTACTGTCTATTGGCTGTAATTTGATGATTGCCAACAAAATTTGACCAGAATAGTCATTTAGAAAGATATAGCTTGATTTAGACACTGACTAAGGTTTGTCAGCTGGAAGACAAAACTTTTAAAGCATCTTTTTAAGGCATTTGAAAACTTTGATCAGTACAATTCCAAACTGAACTCAAACTGCCATGCGATTATTGATGATCAGATTCCAGTAAAATTATAGACAGTTTCTAAATAATTTCTTCGAACAGCACATTCTGGAGCTAATTGGAGAGTTAAGATATATTGGACCTATTATTGTGCAATGATTGGGAGGTGTTGGTAATGGGCTGGGGTGGACAAAGTTAAAAATGACAGCACCAGGTTATAGTCCAACAGGTCTGTTGAAGAAGCAGCACTTCGAAAGCTAGTACTTCCAAATAAACCTGTTGGACTATAACCTGGTGTTGTGTGATTTTTAACATTATGCAACAAGACAGGGTTTTTTTAATCTCAGTGAAGGTGCCCCTAGGTAGCAGCCATATGCTGATTGAAGTTTATATTGCTTGATGGAGATAGGAGTAGGCCATCTATGAAGAAGGGTCACTGGACAAGAAATGTTGACTCTTTCACTCCACAAATGCTGCTAGACTGCTGAGATTTTCCAACAACCTCTGTTTCTAGGTCAGAGACTTATTTAAAATTACAAGGATATAAAAGCAAAGCTAAAGTGAATTGGCAAACTAGGTGAAATGATAGATTAATAGAGACCAAGTTGCAGATATTTGAAGGACATTTCAGTATACAAAGAATAGAAGCATTCCAAAGAGATTACGAAAAAAAATTCAAGAGAAAGATCTGCCATTCAATTTAATTAGAAATGTTAAATTTGATATCAAACTTAAAAGAAGCAGCATATAATTCCACAAAGACAGATGACAGGTTAGAAGATGGGATTGAAACAATAATTATCAAAGCAAAAGGAAAGAAAATCAGAGCACAAAAGAAAGCTATCCAGAAATGAGAGCATTCAGTCATTCAGCACGGACAAAGACCCTTTAGTCCAACTTGTCCATGCTGACCAAGTTTCTCAAACTAAATTAGTCCAACTTAGTACATTTGGCCCATATCTCTTTAAATCTTTGCTATTCATGCACCTATCTAATTGAGTTTTAAATGTTTAACTGTACCAGCGATTACCACTTCATCTGGTAGCTCATTCCACACACAAACCACCTGCCAGTGCCTTTTAAATTTTTCTCACTTTAAAAATATGCCCTCGTGTTTTGGACTTCCATGCCCTAGGGAAGAGACCTTTGTTATTCACCTTATCTTTGTCCCTCATGACTTTATACACCTCTCTAAGGTCACCCTTCAACCTCCTAGGCTCCAGTGACTATGTCCCAACCTCCTATAATCTCAAACACTCTGGACTCAGTAACATCTTCGTAAATCTTTTCTGCACCCTCTCCCATTTTATAATACCCTTCCAAAAGCAGGGCAATCAGAACTGTACACTGTACTCCAAATGTGGCATCACTAATATCCTGTACAAAACACACATGACATCTCAATTCCTGCACTCAATGCTCAAAGTAATGAAGTGTAAATGGGGAGGAGCCCATCACATGCCATGCCTTATGCCACGCTGGTGGATAGGGGACAAGTTACTTGTCACAGAATTCACACTATTTATGTGACTGATTCAGTTTGGTTTCTGGTTAGTGGTCAACCCCAGAATTGAGGATTCTTGCAATGACAATGTCGCTGAATTTTATGGGGCAATGGTTGGAATCTATTTTGAGAAAGTGCTGTTGTTGACACCCTCCATATTTTGCTTATAAATGTAGTTGGGTGAGGCAGTGACTGGTCAGGTTGGATTTGTCCTGCCTTTTGTGCACAGGACTGAATCTTGGCAATTTTTTCAATGCCAGCTTTGTAGCAATGCTGAAACAGTTTGACTAAGGGCGCAACCACTTTCCATTTTAAAGCATTGCCATAAGCTAAATATATTTAGTTTCCAAATTGTTAATCTTTTCCGGATAGGTTTACTATGTGTGTTGGCCCTATAGAAAGTCAAACTGAAAATTACTAAGGAAAATAAAAGAATAGCAGATGAAATGAATAGTTAGCTTATGCCAGTCTTCACTATAGATGATACAAATAACATCCCACAAGCAAATAAAAATCCAAAAATGGAAGGCAGAGAATAACTCAAGAAAATCAACTGGTTGAGAAGTGGCACAAAGTAAGCTCTCTTGGCGAGTTGCTCTTGTAGATCCAGCATAGAAACAATTACCTGAACTGTAATATATAGGTAATTCACAAAATAAAAGAACTGCTTCCATAATTCATAGCAAAACCAAAGACAAAAGTACCACAATCTTCTGACTGAACAAAACAAACTGTAAACTTTGAAAACAATCAAGTAGTATTAATCAGTAATGTTTTTATGAATGTCACATACAAGTTTTACTGATCCTCATTGCTTCAAGTATCAAGTTAAACTTATCTCAGCTGACAAAGCAAAAGCTATGTCAGTAGGCAATAAATGCTGGTTCAGCCAGCAATGCCCACATTCCATAAAAAGAAAATGGCCTTAGAACCAGTCAAAAAAGGAGAGAAAAGCAATCTGGAATAGAGCTCATGACCGCTAATCATAAACTTTTAATGAAGCATGCATGCTTTAGCAAGATCAGACTCAATTTTGATACCCTTTTTTTGGTGGCAGTGCCCACTGAAGGGCATTGCATTGAAGTTTCAATGCTAAGAGCAGAAACGGGAAAGAAACACAGGGAAGTAGAAGGAAAAACACTGGAAATATACTTACTTGCTGGCTGTTTTTCCACCCGTCGAACTCTTTTTATCACTACTACTTCTGCTTGAACCAATTTTCCCTGTTCCGTCTTTTGTTATGGATTCTTTTTTAAAAGGATCATTTTTAACCTAGACAGATAAAGAGTTGGATTTTTTCAAAAATAAAAGACAGAAAATCAATTTTTAGAAATAATAGATGTTGCCTATTTCCCCATTTTAAAATCAAGACCCAATCCTCAAATATGACATTTTCCTTCTCGGGAAATTAAATATCACAGAATCACATGATTAATACACTTTTGGATTAATCTACTGGTATTCTCAGTTTGAGCTTCAGCATCTCTCAAATTGGTTTAAGCCATCTATGACACATGATAAAAATGTTTTTGCATGAATTTCCTATACATTTTCTTACAAGTTTCTACCACCTTATCTATAGCAGAAACTGGCCATCTAATTTGGAAATATTACACAAAAACACACATTATGCCATAGTTGTGCACAGTGACCGCCTCAGAGTACAAGTTTACATATATAGTTTCCATTCAAACAGGAACTGTAAAGAAAAGGATCAGTTGTACAATTTCAACTCAGTACTCAAGTTTATCCTGATTCCCAAACCCTGAACCTGTTCCATCTGAATGTTAAACATGGACCTTACTGGAGACTACAATCCATGGTGCAGGAATTGTGCAAAGCACATTTCAATATATAGTGTTTTGAGATTAGACTAGATTACCGACAGTGTGGAAACAGGCCTTTTGGCCCAACAAGTCCACACCGACCCTCCGAAGAGTAACCCACCCAAAGCCAGTCCCCTACTTACATCTGACTAATGCACCTAACACTAAGGGCAATTTATCATGGCCAATTCATCTGACCTGCACATCTTTGGATTATGGGAGGAAACCCACGCAGACACAGGGAAAATGTGCAAACTCCACACAGACAATCGCCTGAGGCAGGAATTGAACCCAGGTCCCTAGTGCTGTGAGGCAGCAGTGCTAACCACTGAGCCACCGTGCTGCCCCATTATTTTCAATTTACTTAAGTCAGAAAAATGTCAATGTCTTGACGAAGCATGCATTGCAATAATAATTCAAGTATCTTGTTATGCAGAACAATCAGTGCTCGACAACCCTACTAGGTAGTCATGTGATCAGATCTGAAGCATGTTCGTAAAATCTTCAAGAATTAACTATAACAGAAATTGCAGGAGAAACTCTGTAGAACTGGCAGTATCTAGAAAGCAGAGATAATGTTTTGAGTCCAGTGAACAGAGTTTAGAGTTCTGAGTTTCTCTGGCAATTTTTGTTTCAGTTTCATATCTCCAGCATTCACACTTCTGTTTTATTTTCATTATATTATTCAAACATTATTATGCAAAAATGCTCTTGTTCATTGCCCAAACAGGACCATCATCCTTATGGAGTAGGTGCACCAATTTGTTACATGCTGGGAAAACTTCCTAAAGGGTGCAAATGTTTACATTAACAGGTCATTTCCCCAATTCCAGTCTTCCTCAAGTGACTTTTGACAATGGCTAAGCAAATCAATCCAATGTGGGTTATATCATAGAAGAGCTTCATTTGGTTTTCACTGAATGTGCTGTGTCCTGATCAGATGACTTTCCTCAGTGACATCAAGTCCAATTGATTGTATGTGACTGCTTTCACATGCATTAGGTTCAGCACCAGGAGGTACAGAACCGAAAAACTTTAAATTTCCAAACTTCTGTCATCAAGAACACCCTACTACAATAATAAACTGTTCTGATGTTTTTTAAACTAAAGGGAGCAGAGGTAGGACTATTTAACAACAGTCAACTGAATATCAATATTCTTCACACACATGAAGGCTCTGAAGCATAGCTCATTTAGTACGTCAGTAGTTCTGATAATCAAATGGATAAATATTTCCAACTTCAGCCATGTGTGCGCATCAACAGGCTTACCAGCATCACTTGAATCAGGAGAGAGATGAACTTGTTTGGAGATCAACATACACTTAAGTAAACAGAATAACCTGTGTTTTCTTATGATAATATATCGTGTAACAATAGTTGAACCCTGATGGTGTACAGATGCAGTTTAAAAAGATTAATACACCCTCAAAGAGTGTCAGACTGCTTGTAACTGATTAAAATATAATTCCTAATCAAGTAGAGACAAATTTACCATTCAAATGACTTTTTTTGACTTATCACAAAACGTCATTGACATCTATATTCCTCTATCGAGAACTGTACTAATGTTTAATACTACTTAACCATATTTTTGGTATTTCCTTTCTACTGGTATTTTATCTCGACACCATTCCATTGATTCCAATTTGATTGCGTACTCAAGTCAAATCTTTTCTAATATTTATTTTGCTTTTTGGAGCAATACAATGAGAAAGGGGGTGGCAAGTATTAGGAAGACAGTGATTAACTGTATATTATCATAGTGTTCTGGCAGCCACACTGGCAAACTTTTCACCTCAAGTCTATCCATTTTAATTTCCAAGTTTATTGACATTTCAGAAGGGGATGCCCAAGCCATCTCTTATTGTACTTATGAAAATGTTTTATCATCATCTGCACATTTAAATCAACAGGCAACATTGACACTAAAAATAATTACCCTTTCAACAAATATCTGCTGTCCATGTAGCTCAGTGCGATGAAGGTGGGAAATACACCGAGACATTTCTGCACTGGATGACATTGTCACAAATCCATAACATCGAGCACCGGGACTTCGTGCATTGGTTACTACTTTTGCACTCAGAACCTAAGCCAAATGCATACAATTTACATTATGAATCTTAATTAAGGCAATTTAAAATCATTCTTAATGTGTAGTAATTCACAATTCTTGGAAAATTATACACAAGTAATACGTACCTTGCCATATTTGCTAAACAGGTTCTTTAGATCAGCTGCTTTTGTGTTCGAAGACAAACCACTAATCCATAGGTTCTTGGTCGAACTACTAGCACCACCACTGCTAGTTCCAATACTACTATTCACACCTAGGGCACAAAATGGAAAATAAAACCACTTCCATCAATCATTGTATTAACTCATTTGAATATATTTAGAGTGTCAAACCTACGAGGCATTTTTCAAAACTGTCAACTACAGATCTCATTCCCCATTACCAATCCTCAATGATCTAACTATGCTCCCAGACCATCAAATCCATGATTTTACATTCTCCCTTTGTTTTCAAATCCATCATTCCCTCATGCACTCCCATTCTCTTACCTTCTACAGCCCCCTTTCAACTCTAAATCCTCTGATTCTGGCCTCAAATATCAATTTCCTTTACTCCAGCACAAGAGCCCAGAGCAACTCAGGCCCTCTGTTCTGGAAAGCCCCTCTGTATGTCTTTGAGCAACTTTATATTTTTGGTAACATGCCCTAATATCAACGGTGCAGTGTTAGTTGGGTTTGATAACTTTACCTTGCGATGTTATACTTTGTTAAAAGGTACGACATAAATGCAAATTGTATACAAAGACCTGAACAATTTCCAACAGTAAAACAAATTGTAAAGATACATTTACAACTATGTTTCAGTGTCAAGACTAAATCTGGCCTTACCTTTCTCATCTTTAGTAGCGGTCTTATCTTTCGAATCCTTACTTGAACTATGAACACAAAACAATGTCAGAAAAAAGCGAACAAATATTCAGGAAAAGTAGAGCTGAGTGGTCAAAGTATTACTAGAAACAAGTCTATGAACACAAAACAACGCATTTTTTTTTCCCTAAATTCACAAAAACTGAAAGGTTACAAATCACCAAGTTAGAATAGCTCTAATGGATTTCTGGCCATAAAAAAGTACCAAAGTCAACATGCCTCATATTTGAACAGAGTAGTTCAAAAACCAACTCTTGCATCAGCTCTCCAAAGTTGAATAAAGATCTAGATTTCTGCCAAATCTATTCAATGAGCAAATCACAACGTTCTCTATGAATCAGAAGCAGTAGTTTTGATTCCATACATTAGCATCCTCCTTATTTGACTGAATTTTTCACACAGGTATGTTGATTCAGAATACAGGGTTCTAAAAAAATCTTGCAAATATTCAATATTGTAGATAAAAAGTCAACTGAACAGATTTAAAAAAACTAGCAAAACTGCAAGTACTATCAGTCTTGCATGCATGTTTGTTTTAGAAAAAACACCATATTAACTCTTTTAAAAAGAACAGTAACATAATCTGAGACCTAACAAGCCAGTGGAAGAACCATGATTACTCACAAACGAAGACCAATCTTACTGTTGGTATTCAGTATCATAAATTTACATAGAAAAACAAACCTCTTTGCTTGATTGGATGCCCCAGAAGATGAGGGGCCTTTCTTCGAAGAATCTTTCTCTTTATCTCCAGCTTCAGCTTTTCTGGACCCTTCTCTGGTTTCCTTCTTTGCTGACTCTGCTTTTATCCCCTCCTCCTTTCTTCCTTCTTTATGGTTTTTCTCTTTCTTTCCCTCATTTTTGACTTCTCCCTTCACATCATCTTGGGACGGGGAGTCCTTTTCAGCTTTGGACTTAGTCTCACCTTCGGGAGTTTTCACAGTTTTACCTGTTTCCAAAAGATCATCTCCATCGAAGTCCAGTGTGATGGCATCTTCTGCTTGGATTGTGACTGAAATATTATCGTCATCCACTTCCTTCAAAGATGCACTGGGTTCAGTTTCAACTTGAACTGTTTGTTGAGCTTCAGCAAGGCCTTGCTCTGAAGGTAGAGATTTAGACACTTCACGAGAACCGTCATCTATATCATCTACATCTGAGGGATTTAACAGGAATAAACATGGCAAAATACAAGTTTAAATGTCAAAACTTTTACCTAAAAAGGTGACCTTATCATTGATATTAAACTGAAATACAATTTACCTAAGATAAGAAGGTTAGAAAACTATAAAAGGTGCATTTGAATCTGAATTCTTCAGTGACAAAGTTGTTATATGCAATACCTTTAGTATTAGGTCTTCTGTGGCAATACAAACATCCTCATGAAGCATTATTCTTTGGTGTACGAATCCCAATTGCAATCTGTCCACATAACGGAATCTTTTTTTCCGGTCAAGATTTATATTCATTTGCGTCCAACACTTCAACAAAGTTCAATTGTCCACCAAGGTCCTCTGTTTTGAGCATCTCTCATTTGTGGTAAAATTCAGATGAAATGGTCCATGCAAGCCATTTTCTGCTGTGTATTCATCCAGATTGTGAAAGACATTAACCATCTTCAAAAGAATTCCATACTCCATACTACATCTCAGAATTAATCCAGTCATCCATCTTCTTTGCATGCATCATGCCAACAGGTACCAAATTGCTCAGGATGAAAGTCTTCGGGGAAAAATCAACATCTTTTTTTCATGTATTGTCTCAATCTCACAGTAAGAGTCTTCAACAGTAACATTTTCTCTCTCAAGGTTATATGTACATTGTGCTGAGTGTTCCACAGTTCCAAAGCAGAGTAGAGCAATGTTCTGTCAGTTTTGCCTCTATTTATGTTGTTTGATTATACCAGCTATGTTCACTGCAAAAATCAGAATCTCCACCCTTCAGATTCTAGCCTGCCAATTCTAGTAGTGCAAGTAAAAGAAATGCATATCACAACCAGTATTAAGAGCCATGCATTTCTGCAAGTGTGAGAACAGATCAGAATGTATAGACTTGGAAGGTCAATTTGATGAAAGAAAAAAAAATTTGTGCTCCAGAAAAAAAAAGTTCCAATACCAGACAAACAAAAAATTGCCTAAATAAATAATCCGGTGTTTCAAGAAGTTTGAATGGATGGACTTTTACTTCAATCAACCATGATCTTAGCGACGATCAAGGGACCAAATGGCCTGTTCCTAATCCTCATTAACCTTATGAAGATAGACAAGTAAATTTTGTGTTTCAGTGCATGAAATTATTTAGATAAACAAGAGACACTTGTGGCTTAGGAAAAGAAAAGTCAGTTTGTGTTGTGCATATTCATACGTGCACTATAGTAACTGGCAAGTTGACTCATTGCACCTTTTTACAAGTCACATTTGA
This sequence comes from Chiloscyllium plagiosum, assembly GCF_004010195.1. Taxonomy (NCBI): domain Eukaryota; kingdom Metazoa; phylum Chordata; class Chondrichthyes; order Orectolobiformes; family Hemiscylliidae; genus Chiloscyllium; species Chiloscyllium plagiosum. The sequence goes on along the minus strand of NC_057745.1, from coordinate 18,040,281 downwards.
AGTTGTAAAAAAAATTTTCCTAGTATATAAACTGCCTCCAAAAAGGAGGGTTTCTTAGTTCCATTTTATGTTATATCCAGTGCCTTGTAATGGCTTTCCAACCTTCATCTATTTCCGGTAAGATAAAAATATACTGCAAGTCATAAAAGTAAACTCATGGGAAGATACAAACTTCACAAAGTGGCAACCTTTACATACCTTTATCATTCTCATCCTCTTCTGGTTCCTGAAATATCTGCGAGACATTTTGAAAAAAATGCAACTCTTGAATCCATGATTTTACATTTAGACAACTACTCCACTTTTATGCTCTATATATCTGAATTCTAGAAGTTGGATTAGATTCAAAATGAAATGTAATTTGCAACTAGAAATGAAGACTTCTGATTCTTTCTCTCTGATAGCAACGAGTCAGTAATCTAATCTGAAGGTGGTACAACAGAAAGCTTAATTGTTACATAAATCTGGAACTTCAAAGTTAAAACTAGACTGCAGCACCACTCTTGTAACAAACGATTTGTGGGCAAACATTCAATTCTCAAACCTTACTGAATGGCTCAGAAGGTAAAACAAAGCTGGAAATGAGAGACTTTTTAAAGAGGCTAAAAAAGACTTTTATATTGAAGCAAAATTTTTGTTATGATCAATCCAGACATCAAAATCAAAATAGATAACATGATTAATAAGGCATTTGACTGCTGCTGCTTAGTTCAACTGGAAAATAACAAGTTTAAAATATGGATTTCAGTATCACAGGTTAGAAGTACCCCAGATTTAGACACACAGTTTGTGTTAAATTATGTGAACTTTTGTCACATAAGGGGTAGAAAAACCTTGCCAATATTGCCCGAATGGTGACTTTGGGACAAATGAGGCAATGGGTTATAAACACTTGTTCTTGTATGAGCATATTTCAAGTATGATAAGCATTGCTAATCGGGGCAAGGAGAAAATGATGAAAACATTACAGCTGTTTCATCAATAATTTTAAGTTTGCTGCCATGTAAAATATCTCTTATCAGCTAGATTTACATGATAAGGGTTTTAGGTCAGTCTTCTCTAAATATAAATGATTGGAACATTTAAATGACACATTTATAATTCATACTCTATGAACATTTCAAATTGATCAGACTGGTTCACAGAAAACCATTTTTAGAACAAAGAAATTATATTTAACCATATGGATTGTTAGGCTTAATGAAGAATTGAAGTTACAGAACAAACTACATATAGTAATTGCCTGTAGTAAATACTTTTGTATATTTCCATCTTGAAAAAACAGCACACAAATGGTGCAATTTTATCAACAGGTAATTCTTTGGAAGCATTGTTCGCATTTAACTCATTCACAGTTGTTCAACAAGGCCGTCCAGTATACATGAAGGGATGTAACAGGTTTGTTGATCTCTGCCAGGAAAACAGAAGCGGAAGAAAAGGCAACGCTTCCTATTCTTGCTCACATCCAATAAACCTGGTTGGGATTAAGCCTGTCTGACTACTTGGACAGAACCTACATGCAGAAACCAGTCAACTGTTATGACACAAAGATAGACAGCCAAATCAAATCAAACTCTCCACCCCTGTATTCGCCACAGTAAAATTAAAGCTTTCAGTAAACACAGTTCAAAACCAGTTCAAACTTTGGTTTCTCTTTGAACAGGAGTAGACTGTTTAGTCATTCAAGCCTGCTCCACCATTCAATAGGATCAAGGCTGATCTGACATTCCACTATCCTGCCCTTTCCCGACAACCTCCGATTCTCTGACGGGAAACATCCTCACAACATTTACCCTATCAAGCCCCTTAAGAATCCTGTATGTTTCAAACAGATCACCTCTCAATGAATCACTACTCATTGGAATTGAGAACAATGTGTTTATTTAAACTTTGCTCTTAGGACAATCCCTTTTATATCAGTAATGATCCTAGTTAACCTTCTTTGTATTGTCTCTAGCAATACAACATCTTTTCTTGAAGAAACAGGACCAAATTGCTCAGTTATCCATATGTGATATCATAAACACCTTGTACAGTGGCAGTAAGAATTCCCTACTCATATTCCAACCCCCTTAAAATAAAGGCCATTAGCCTACCTGATTACATAGAACATAGAACAGTACAGCACAGAACAGGCCCTTCAGCCCACGATGTTGTGCTGACCACTGATCCTCATGTATGCATCCTCAAATTTCTGTGACCATATGCATGTTCAGCAGTCTCTCAAATGTCCCCAATGACCCTGCCTCCACAACTGCTGCTGGAAACGCATTCCATGCTCTCTCAACTCTCTGTGTAAAGAACCCGCCTCTGACATCCCCTCTATACTTTCCTCCAACCAGCTTAAAACTATGACCCCTAGTGTTAGTCATTTCTGCCCTGGGAAATAGTCTCTGGCTATCGACTCTATCTATGCCTCTCATTACCTTGTATACCTCAATTAGGTCCCCTCTCCTCCTCCTTTTCTCCAATGAAAAAAGTCTGAGCTCAGTCAACCTCTCTTCATAAGATAAGCCCTCCAGTCCTGGTAAACCTCCTCTGAACCCTCTCCAAAGCATCCACATCTTT
>NC_057745.1:17890833-18037660 GCF_004010195.1 Chiloscyllium plagiosum | reverse complement strand
ATCACCTCGCATTTATCTAGGTTGAACTCCATCTGCCACCTCTCAGCCCATCTCTGCATCCTGTCAATGTCCTGCTGCAGCCTACAACAGCCCTCTATATTGTCAACGACACCTCCAACCTTTGTGTCATTTGCAAACTTGCTGACCCATCCTTCAATCTCCTCATCCAAGTCATTAATAAAAATTACAAACAGTAGAGGCCCAAGGACAGAGCCCTGTGGAACACCACTCACCACTGGCTTCCAGGCAGAATATTTTCCTTCTACTACCACTCGCTGTCTTCTGTTGGCCAGCCAATTCTGCATCCAGACAGCTATGTTCCCATTCCTCCTGACCTTCTGAATGAGCCTCCCATGGGGAACCTTATCAAATGCCTTGCTGAAGTCCTTATACACCACATCCATAGCTCAGCCCTCATCAACTTTTCTAGTCACATCCTCAAAGAACTCGATAAGGTTTGTGAGGCATGACCTGCCCCTCACAAAGCCGTGTTGACTGCATTTAATCAAGCCATGCTCTTCCAAATGGTCATAGATCCTATCCCTCAGAATCCTTTCTAACACCTTGCAGATGACAGATGTGAGACTTTCGGGCTGCACATGTATGTTAGCTTTCTGTGTTTTGTTCACAAGTATTCCCAAGTCCCTTTGTGTTGCAGATTTCTGCAGCTTCTCTCCATTTCAATAATACTGCTCTTTTGCTCTCCCTTCTAAAATTAATAAGTTCACATTTTTCATAGAGTCACAGAAGCAGCTCTTCAGCCCACTGAATCCTGTACCAACATTTGGGAAACACCTGACCTTCAACCCAACTCCATTTACCAGCACTTAGCACATCATAATGTTCAAAACTTCGGACTAAGTGCTCATCTAAGTGCTGTTTAAAAGATGTGAGGCAACTCACCTCTATCACGAGGCAGCACATTCCAGAAGTCACCACCCACTGAGTAAAAAAGTTTTTCCTCTCACCTCCAAACCTCCTGCCCCTCATCTTGAGCCAGAATCCTCTTGTGACTGACCCTTTAACTAAAAGGAACAGCAACTCTTGATCCATTGTGTCTATGCCTCTCAACCTTAATACATCTTAATCAGATCACCACTTAGGTTTGGCTTCTCATTGGAGCAGAGAAGTCTATCTGACATTTCTGCAAAACCTAAACTTTCCATCCCAGGAAGCATCATGGTAAATCTCCTGTGCTCGCTTCAGCGCAAACACATCCTTCCTGTAATGTGGCAACCAGAACTGCACAGCACTCTAGCTGTGATCTCAAAGTTACATCCAACATGACTTCCCGGCTTTTGTAACCTATGTCTTGACTGATAAAGGCAAGTGTTCCAAATGCCCTTCACACCATCTTAACATGTCCTTCTGCCTTCATGGTCTCTTTGTTCACAAAATTTCCTAGTGTTATACTGTTCATTGAATACTTTCTTTTCAAGTTACTTCTTCCAAAGTACATTACCTTTCACTTTTTAGGCTTGAATTCCGTCTACCACTTAACTGCCCATTTATATCTTCTTGTAGGCCAAGACACTTAACATCACTGATAACCACCCAACCAATCTTCACGTCAACTGCAATTGTAATAATCCAATGCCCCATGCAGCCATCATTTATATAAATTACAAATAATGGCTTCCAACACTGGCTTCCAGTCACAAGTAGGCTTCTGTCATCACCCTCTATCACCTACAATTTAGCTGATTTTTAATCCGCTTTATCAATTTACCCTGCGTCCCATGTGCATTTGTCTTCTTGATAGATCTATGTGGGACGTTGTCAAAGGCTTTGTTGAAAATCTTCCCACATGATACTTCATTTGCCAATTTTTAGCCCACTTACTTAACCCCTCCCCCCTCTCTAAACTATTTGTATCCCTCTCACAACCTCTCTCTGCATTTATTTTTTAACCATCTTCAAGTCTGGCAATAGTACATTTGCTTTCTTTCTCTAAGCAATGAATAAATGTTATGAATAGGTTCAGTCTCAGCACTGATCCCTGTGGCATGCAACTAGTCACCAAACTGAAAAGAACCCCATATCCCGTTTTCTGCTCATTATCTAATTCTCTATCCACGCCATTATTCTACTTGGATCATGGACTCATATCTTATGACTGAACTTTTGATGGATTCTTGTCGAATGCCTTTTGCAAGTTCAAATACAACACACCTACACTCTGATTAAGAATTCCTCAAAAAACTGTCAGATGTGCTTCCCTTTTCATGAAGCCATGCTAATTCTACTTGGTTAGATTAAGGTTTCCAAGCATTATGCTATTACTGCCTTAATAACGGATTCCAATACTTTTCCAACAATAAACCTGTGCAAAATTCCCATGCCCCAACACATGGCATCATGGTATCTCAATGGTTGGCACTACTGCCTCACAGCACCAGGGACCCAGGTTCAATTCCCGCCTCGGTGACTGACTGTGTGGAGTTTACACATTCTCCCCATGTCTGCGTGGGTTTCCTCCGGGTGCTCCGGTTTCCTCCCACAATCCAAAGATGTGCAAGTTAGGTGAACTGGTCATGTTAAATTGCCCATAGTCAGGGTAAATGGGACTGGGTGAGTTACTCTTCGGAGGGTCAGTGTGGACTTGTTGGGCCGAAGGGCCTGCTGCCATACTGTATGGAATCTAATCTAATCTGAATATAATTGTTTATAAGTATGTCCAATGGTTTATTCAACCTTACTTCTGTCATGTTCCATTGGAAAAACTAATCCACACCACGCGGTCTTTAATCACTGGCACCCTCCAGAGGTCCCCTGCCCATGTTCAGCAATGCAATCCTCGTCAGTAAGATATAAAAAAAGTGATTATTATTACGAGGAACTGTGCAACTACCAGATGGAGAACAGTGGTGACATGAATATAAAAGATCAATACCAAACAGAATTGTTTACCTCTTCTGGCAAAATGACATCCACTTCTTCAAGAACAGGCTCTTCATTTTCTTCCTCTGCCTGAGTAGATAAGGAGAAGCATGATTTAATCATATTTTGAATCACTCAAAGAATTCCATACTCAAGCAAGGTTTGTTCTAAACCTTCAATCACTACAGTCAAGGAGCAATGAGCACTATTATTTAACAGAATGGCGCTACAGTCTGCCATGATCACCGCAAGTTCTGATCATTTTTGAAAACTGGTCAGCCATTTTTTTCAAAAAACTGCATTTAAAGGCAAGGAGGCAAGCCAAGTCACTTAAATTTAACCCATTTAAACCATAACCCATGAAGAACATTCCAACAATCCATCTCAAGTTACTTCACAGAACTTGGACTTAATTGACATTTTCCTTATGATCCTCAGCCATTTTGCTAAACTTGTTCAAACAATTAATATTCTAAATAAAATGTCATAGAATAGTTCAAATATCAAAACACAACTCATTTCCTAAAAAAAAGCATTACAAGTAGAAATAATTTTTCATAATTAACACATAGTTCCCGTGATTATGAATCCAACTCGCCGTAGGTTTGTGTAATTATCATAAATTTAACTTTAAAAATCTGAGATTCTACCAACCTGGTCAAAATTAAAGCTTTTTAAATTGATATGTGAAGTTCAAGGTAACATAAATGACCATACTATATAAATTAGGTTCACTCATTGTGAAGTTCATGAAGCTTTAAATATATGGAAGTATTGGAACAGAATTAGGCTGTTCAGATCCTGGCTAGCCTGTTTATAATCTCCAACTAACCTTGCTTCGCTAATTCTTATCGTTAACAAAAATCCACTTGTCTTGGCCTAAAACATTTCAATTTAACACAGTATACAGTATTTGCACTATCCATGAGGCAGACAACTGCTCCATGATTTCATTCCTCAATGGCTTATCTATAATTCAAAATGCTCTTTGACCTGAGCACAAGAGGAAAAATGCTTCAGTTTTAATTTTTTTAGATTAGATTAGATTGCTTACAGTGTGGAAACAGGCCCTTCAGCCCAACAAGTCCACACAGACCCGCCGAAGCGTATACCACCAAGACCCATACTCCTACGTTTACCCCTTCACCTAACACTATGGGCAATTTAGCATGGCCAATTCACCTAACCTGCACATTTTTGGATTGTGGGAGGAAACCGGAGCACGCGGAGGAAACCCACGCAGACACGGGGAGAATGTGCAAACTCCACACAGAGAGTCTCCTGAGTCGGGAATTGAACCCGGATCTCTGGCGCTGTGAGGCAGCAGTGCTAACCACTGTGCCACCGTGCCGCCCACTATTCTATTGAAACCTTTTATAGTTTTAAACACCTGAACTGAACTACGGCACACTCTATTATCAAGGAAACAAACTAAATTGATCCAAACTACCTTCATGGTTTAATCATTTAAGCCATGGTGTGGCATAATTATATTGGCTCCAAGAATTATACATCTTTGAGCGTCAGCATCAAAAACTGATACAGCAATTTAGATGTTGCCCAAGGCTCTGTGCTATTGGAGGTTTCACTTTATTTCAACTCTTTCAAAGATGATCTACAGAACATTAGCCTGATTACTAAAAACTGGCACATAGGTATGCAAAGCAACATATGCATAGATATCTAAATCCTTCTCCACAGCTCATCTCTCACCATTCTAACATGTCTTAGTTGAATATAAAGTGGATAACTTCACTTGTCTATATAAATTTATTACTTCTTTCTCCACCTATGTAACTTATTTTGCCTCTTATCTTAATGGCATCTTCAAATTACATTTTTAACTGCATTCCCATATTTGCAAAGATTTTCTTCATGGAAGTAGCCAACATTTATCGCCCAACATCAAATCATTTCAAGGCAATCAGAGACTTATCTTCTAAAACTGCAGTTTTTTGGGGGCAAGGTATAACCACAATCCTGAAAAGTATGGAGTTCAATCATTTTGATCCAAGGATGCTTAAGAAATGACAGTTTATTTCCAAATCTGGATGGCTTGTGACTGGTAGAGGAACTGAGAATAGTGTTAGCTTGAGTTTCTTACTTGTTTTTGTTAGGTGTCTACATTTGAACTGGAAGGTACTGTACATTGTGGGTTGCTACACTGCATCTTGCAGACACTGAAAACTACAACTATGTGTACTAATGATCACTGAGAAATTGTTAAAATTGCTGCTTGCTAGTCTTTTTGTAACCATATGCTCCTATTAGGGTTCTTGCAAAGAACAATTTGACTGGGATCACTTTACCATCCTCAGACAAGCAAAACAGAGACAGGTATAGGAATTCTTAAGGCCTGGGTTTTCAACCCGCAATGTCATCAATAAGCACATTGACATAGATCCTACATACAAACCATTGCAAAGGAAAACCAGAAGTGATACCACTGACCTTTACAGACTGGTGTATATAAATATCATGCAGAGTAGGACAACAATGCTTCACGGTAGTTGCTTTGATGACGTTATCTAGCATGGTGACAAACATTTGCATGACAACCCACCAGCTCAGCAAGCTAACGTACAACCATATGTTCCCATTTAATTCACAAAGATTAATCCTCTCAAGTTCATCCGAAGCGTCAAAATAGAGGCATCCTGCCGACATTGTTTCAAGATGTCAGCATTGACAAATTTAGAATGAAAAAGAAGAAACATTTTGTTTATTTAATACTCTAACAAAGAAACCCATGCATTGACTGAAGAGGAGCAACAATATCAGTGAGGAGTATTTACTAATGGGTCAATCAAATTCATACAGTGGAATTAAGCTCACAAGACAATATTTTTTCTCACAAGTTGTAATAAAAATTCTGTTCCTTTAAGTAGGAGTTATATAATTATGAATTGCAGAAATATTTTTTTTCCCCCAAATGCACTTTAGGTACCTGGTGTTCATCCTCTTCGTCGTCTAGTGTTTTAGCATCAGGTTCATCATCTCCACTTCCAGGCAACTCTCTAATGACTGAATCATCATTTTTATCCATTTCCTCAGCTTCACTGATCTTTTGGTCCTCTAATCCATCTTGATCACTTGTGTCCTGTGAATCACTCTGAGTTGCATCTACATCTGCTTCCATCTGTTGAGACATTTATACTTCTCAAAATCAGAAAATTTACAGTTATTCTGTGCACAAGTTCCATATAACATAGATTTATCAGTCACAGCCTGCACAAAGCTTTCGTCCCCAGCTGTTAATGTGTCAGTTAGCTGCTCAAGTCTATGCAATTTAATTAGACCACGATTGATTTGCACCTCAATTCCACCAAGCTAATTTGGCTTCACATTCCTTGATAGCCCTACCTAACAAACATCTGCTGATCATGCCTCAAGAGAAAAAAATTGTCCAAATATTCACAGCTTTTTGGGAGAACATTTTGATTTCCTATGTTTGAAAACATAATTCTGTTTTCTGCCTCCAAGTAGCTTACCAATTCTTTATCAGAATTCGAAGAAAACAGATTTGTCATATCCACCCTATCAAATTGTTATTGCATTTCAAATCCTTTAGATAAATCAGCATTTAAGTATTCTGTATTCAAGAAAACTAATGCCCTCTGTGTATTCCAATCTCTTTGAGCTGAAGTCCATTAAGCTATTTTGATGTTGTGTACAAGCTCGAAATGATTTGTGCACTTGGGACTCCCAAATCATTCTGCTTCGCTCCAATTTCTCATTATTTGGAATACACTTGATTTAGGTTTCCTACTTTCAACAACAGAATGATCTCACACTTACCAAATTAAACTGCATTTGCAATATTTTTGCACAAGTCAGTTTCTGTCCTTCTGCAATCTCCTACATTAGTTACTCATCTGACTAACTTGCATCATCTATAAATATCTACTATAGAAATATTTATTCATCCAAGTAATTTCTAAAGCTAACACTGAGACTCAGAAAAAAAAAACAAGTGGAGCATCATATTCTGCCAATCAGTCCGTCAAACATTATTCCCATTATCAAGGTCCTAATGAATTTCTAACCCAGGTTACAAGGTCACCTTGATTTCCATACATTCAACTATTATCTAAAAAGCTTTTATGTAGAACTAATTGAATGCATTCAGCAACACCGCATGGATAAACCTACATTGGCTTTCTCTATTTAGCTCATTTATTACAAATGCTCAAATCACTAAACTGAATAAGAATAAGCTCCAATCATTTCTTCAGAAATCATGTTAAACTGACCAACTTGTGGTTATCCAAATTCTCTCTCCCCACCATTCTCAAAAATGCAACAAAGCAAATTTTTAACCTATTTTATATTAGGTGAGATTATGTTTCACCAATTTAGTTTTACTGAATTACTTCACTGAAAAACTGCAAAACGGTTTAGCAATATAATACAATCATAAATAAAATATTTGAAGTTTCTTTATTAAGCTGTAGAAAAAATGTCACTGCAGCTCGAAACAGCCAAGTATTTAAAATGTTTTAAATATAATTTTAGCAAGCACCAGAATGCATTACAAGAGGTTAAGAAACTATTGATGTTCATGTTGAATTGGGTGTCTTTTGAATAAGACACAAACTTAACAGGTAGTAACAGTAGCACACAGTTTTAGTGCCCTAACTTGAGGGGACTGTGCTTGCACTGGAGGCAAGTGAGACGAGATTCACAAAGCTGATTGCAGAGGTGAAGGGTTTAACTTTTGAAGAGATATTGAACAGTTTGGCCCAAGCTCTCTCTCCCATATAAAAGAATGAGAGGAGACCTAATTAACATATATAAGATGCGAAAGGGGATTTAGAAAGTAGATGTAGAAAGGACATTTTCTCTTGTGGGGCAATCCAGAATGAGAGGCCATAGTTTTATATTAAGTAGCAACAGATTTAAATCACATTTACCTTGCTATTACCATCATCTTCTGTGCCAACATCCCCACCAGCTTCGTCATTATCTTGTTTTTTCCCTTAAAAAAAAAGCACAATTTATCCCATGTAGTTCGTTGAACAGATTACTGTACGACATTTGAGTAATCCTTTAATAATATGACTTGCTTGTGGAATGTTAATGAAGTATTTTCAGAGAAAATTTACTTTAGTACTGTTTTTGTCAAAATAAAAGGACAATGAGAGTCAAGTAATGATTCATTTACACAAATTAGAAAATTTCCAAAATAAATCGTAATTCTGCAGCATCACAAGATTAAGTAGTTGGTAATTCAGAAAGCCACCCAGAATCTACTTGTACTGCATTTCATTTTGTTACCGAAAGCTTCAAAGTATCTTGAGACGTGTTTTTAATACTAACAGTTGTCAACCAAAGCTGCTCAAATAGCTGAAAATGTTTTGAATACTCACTCCTTCACTTCCAAACAGTAAAGAAAAACTACGTGTCAATAGTTTAACCTCCAATAATCACACAGAAATGAAATTACTTTGAGCAATTTACCAAGCAATAAATATTCAGGTCAGTCATACTGTTGAATACCAAGCCAGCTGAGCAGTTCCAAACAAATGTGTATTCCGTATCAAAGAGCTATGCTGCTAAACATTTTCTTAGCTTTCGTGGCTAAGGAGAGAGCAAAAAGGAGAGTAACATTGATAACAGAGGCCACCGAATAAGATACTACTTCCTAGAACAGAAGACAAAAACATGTCAAATTCACCAAGCATAACCAATCTGTGAACAAGTAGTTGTTTGTTCACTTATTCCAATATCTTAAACTTAAATGTATCAAGTTACATTCAATTAGTGTCTCCACTGCTCCATGTGGACATGGCCTCTGTTTAAAAAAGAAAATACTGATGCTTTAAAAGATTCCGTTGTATTTGCGATGAGGTGAAAACACTACTTTTAATCCCCCCAAATGTGATCCAAGTATGTAAGCATCACTAGCGAAGTCAACATTCATTGTCCACCCCCAATTGCCCTTGAGATGGTGATGCTGAACCATATTCAATCCAAATGGTGAAAGAACGCCCACAAGTATTTCTAGTGATAATTCCAGACTTATACCCAATGCGTTAAGGAACAGAAATATAGTTCCAAGTCAGAAAGCTGCTAAACTTGGAGCCAATTCACAGTTGGTTGTCTTTCCATGTGTCTGTTGTTAGTGCCCTTCCATGTGGTAGAGGGTACATGTTTTTGAAACAGATGACCAAAGGAAGCTTGGTCAGTTGTTGCAGTGCAAACTGTAGATGGTACACATAGCTACCATATGTGCCAATGAAGGAGAGAATGAATGTTTAGGATATTAAGATACCAACTGAGTGGTCTCTTTTGTCCTTGATAGTGCGAGCTTCTTAAATGTTGTTCAAACTGGATTCATATAGCATGTGGGGCATATCCTATCACACTCCTGACTGTTCCCTGCAAATGGCAGACAGACTTTGAGGGATCTGGAGAAGAGTCATTTGGTGCAGAAACCTCAAGATTCCTGAAGGGCTTATACCCGAAACGTCGATTCTCCTGCTCCTTGGATGCTGCCTGACCTGCTGCGCTTTTCGAGCAACACATTTTTCAGCAGAAACCTCAGTCTCTGGCCTGCTCTTGTAATTGCACTATTTAGACTTTTCCGTCAAGCTTTTGGTAAATGGCAACCTTTAAGATGTTAATGGTGGAGCTTTATCAATGACAATGCCAAGGTAGTTAAGATGCTCCCTTGTAACTTGACAAGTATCAGCCCAGGTCTGAACATGCCCTGATTTTGCTCCATCCTGAATGCAACCCTGTCCACATTTGGACCAAGAATCTAACAAGGTCCAGAACACAGCATCTGTGATTTAAGCCAAAATGTGGAACAGTTAGCGGGTGTTGTTATGCAAGTTCTTCTCGATAACCATATCTATGACATGTTGCTAGTGATTCACTTTGATAATGAATGAGAGTATAGTGATGGGCACCAATTGGTAATGTTAGGTTTATCCTGCTTTTCAGGAGAATTTTTCATGTTACCAGTCTGTGTTATAGCAGTAGAGTTATTGAGTCGTTCAGCATGGATTGAAGGGTCTGTTTCCAACTCGTCACGCCGACCAGCTGTCCTAACCTAATGTGGTCGCATTTACCAGCACTTGCCCTTATCCCTCTAAACCCCTCCAATTCATAAAGCCATCCAGATGCCTTTTAAATTTTGTAGTTGTACTAACCTCCATCACTTCCTCTGGCAGCTCATTCCATTCCCGCACCACCCTTTTTGTGTGGAAAACGTTGCCCCTTAGGTCTATTTTAAATCTTACCACTCTCACCCTAAACTGATGACTTTAGTTCTGGACTCCCCCACCCCAGGGAAATGACCATGTCTATTATGTTTGGTTGGAACTGCAGAATAAGAAAAGGATGATCACCTTATTGGGATTGTATTGTAGACCCCCCAACAGTGAGTAGGAAATGGAGAAACAAATTTGTATGGAGATCTCAGTTATCTGTAAGAATAATAGGGTGATTACAGTCAGAGATTTTAACTTTCCAAACATAGACTGGGACTGCCATTGTCTTAAGGGCTTAGATGGAGGGGAGTTTGCTAAGTGTGTACAAGACAATTTTCTGATTCAGTATGTGAATATATCTACTAGAGAAGGTGCAAAACTTGACCTACTCTTGGGAAATAAGGCAGGGCAGGTGACTGAGATGTCAGTGGGGGAGCACATTGTGGCCAGCAACTGTAATTCTATTAGTTTTAAAATAGTAATGGAAAAGTTGAAGTTCTAAACTGGCGGAAGGCAGATTACAACAGGATCTGGACCAGTTGGGCTGAGAAGTGCAGATGGAGTTTAATTCAGATAAATGCGAGGTGCTGCATTTTGGGAAAGCAAATCTTAGCAGGACTTATACACTTAATGGTAAGGTCCGAGGGAGCGTTGCTGAACAAAGAGACCTTGGAGTGCAGGTTCATAGCTCCTTGAAAGTGGATAGATAGGATAGTGAAGAAGGCGTTTGGTATGCTTTCCTTTATTGGTCAGAGTATTGAGTACAGGAGTTGGGAGGTCATGTTGCTGCTGTACAGGACATTGGCGAGGCCACTGTTGGAATATTGCATGCAATTCTGGTCTCCTTCCTATCGGAAAGATGCTGTGAAACTTGAAAGGGTTCAGAAAAGATTTACAAGGATGTTGCCAGGATTGGAGGATTTGAGATATAGGGAGAGGCTTAACAGGCTGGGGCTGTTTTCCCTGGATATTGGAGGCTGAGGGGTGACCTTATAGTGGTTTACAAAATTATGAGGGGCATGGATAGGATAAATAGACAAAACGTTTTCCCTGGGGTCGGGGAGTCCAGAACAGGAGGGCATAGGTTTAGGGTGTGAGGGAAAGTTATAAAAAAGACTTAAGGGGCAACTTTTTCACGCAGAGGCTGGTACGTGTATGGAATGAGCTGCCAGAGGATATGGTGGAGGCTGGTACAATTGCAACATTTAAGAGGCATTTGGATGGATATGTGAATAGGAAGGGTTTGGAGGGATATGGGCCGGGTGCTGGCAGGTGGGACTAGATTAGGTTGGGATATCTGGTCGGCATGGACAGGTTGGACAGAATGGTCTGTTTCCATGCTGTACATCTCTATGACTCTATGACTATGATAACTTTCACAAGTTGATTGGGGGAAGATGTCTGCAGGCAAAGGGACAGTTGGAAAATGAGAAGCCTTCAAAAATGAGAATAACAAGAGTCCAGAGTGTGAGTATGCTCCTGTTTGGGTGAAAGGCATGCCTGGTACGTGTCGGGAATGCTGGATGACTAAAGAAATTGAGGGTTTGGTTAAGAAAAAGAAGGAAGCATATGTCAGATATAGACAAGAGAGACTGAGTGAATCCTTAGAGTATAAAGGCAGTAGGAGTGTACTTTTGAGAGAAATCAGGAGGGCAAAAAGGGGACATGAGGTAGCTTTGACAAATAGGGTGAAAGAGAATCCAAAGGGATTTTGTAAATACATTAGGACAAAGGGCAACTAAGGAGAGAATAAGGCTCCTCAAAGATCAGCAAGGCAGTCTTTGTGTAGAACCGCAATAGATGGGGAAAGATACTAAGTGAGCATTTGCAGTGTTGACTGTGGAAAAGGTCATGGAAGATATACAATGCGGGGGAAAAAGATGGTGATATCTTGAAAAAATATCCCTACTACAGGAGGTGGTTGTGCTGGGTGTCTTAAAACGCAGAAAGGTGGTTAAATCCCCAGGACCTGATCAGGTGTACCCTAGAACTCTGTGGGAAGCAAGGGAAGTGAATGCTAGGCCCCTTGCTGAGATATCGATATCATCAACAGTCACAGGTGAGGTGTCAGAAACCTGGAAGTTGGATAACGTGGTACCATTATTTAAGAAAGGTGATAAGGACAAGGCAGGGCACTACAGACCGCTGAGCCTGACGTCAATGATGGGCAAGTTGTTGGAGGGAATCTGGAGGGACAGGACGTACATGCACTTGGACTGATTAGGGATAGTCAACATGGCTTTGTGCATGGGGAATCATGTTTTAAACTGAATTAAGTTTTTTGAAAAAGTAACAGAGGATTTATGAGGGCAGAGCGATGGACATAATCTCTATGGACTTCAATAAGGTTCCTCATGGTAGACTCAAGTTAGGTCACATGGAATACATGGAGAACTAGCCATTGGCTACTAAGATTTTCCTGTGATTTGATTGAGTACAATTGATGCATGAGAACTGGCTTTGTCATAACACAGAACTGGCTCGAAGGTAGAAGACACAGGATAGTGGTGAAGGGTTGCTTTTTAGACTGGAGGTTTGTGACCAGTTGTGTGCCACAAGGATCAGTGCTGGGTCCATTGCATTTCAACATTTGTATAAATGATTTGGACATGAACACAGAAGGTATAGTTAGTAAGTTTGCAGATGACACCAAAATTGGAAATGTAGTTGGTAGCAAAGAAGGTTACCTAAAAGTACAATAGGATCTTGATCGATGGGCCAAGGAGTAGCAGATTGAGTTTAATTTGGATAAGTGTGAGGTGCTGCATTTTGGGAAAGCAAATCTTAGCAGGACTTATACAATTAATGGCAAGGTCCTGGGGAGTGTTGCCGACCAAAAAGACATTAGAGTGCAGGTTCCTAGCTCCTTGAAAGTGGAATTGCAGGTGGATAGGAGCGGGAAAGTGGCGTTTGATTTGCTTTCCTTTATTGGTCAGATCATTGAGTATCGGAGTTGGGGGATTATGTTGCGGCTGTACAGGACATTGGTGAGGCCACTTTTGGAATATCGTATGCAATTATGGACTCCCTCCTATCGAAAGGATGTTGTCAAAATTGAAAGGGTTCAGAAAAGATTTACAAGGATGTTGCCAGGGTTGGAGGGTTTGAGCTATGGGGATAGACTGAATAGGCTGGTGCTGTTTTCCAGTTTATGTTATGGCAAAGCTAGTTCTAGAGCATCAATTTTATTCAATCAAATCACAAGAAAATCTCATAATGCATTTACATTTCATTGCAATATCTTTGGCCTCATGATCGCGAGTGAACGGTGGCTGAACTTGCTCTATACTCATACTTGACAGATTTTATTCACATTGTGATCCCTGAATTCTGCCAAGCATAAATGAATTTGGCAGGAAGCAAATACCTTGTTTATTTTTAAAAGGATTGAGCAAAAGTACAAGACAAGATTAAATTATTTACTATTATCTTCAGTAGAAAATGTAGTACATTGTCCTTTCTGGAAGCCAACCTGTCTAGTCAATTATCATTCAACTTCTGAAAAAAGACACTTAATTACCATCTCGCAAATGCTCTGTTTGCCAGCAACACAGTCGACACCTCAGTGTAAGGTCACTGTGAACATGGGGCACCAGTTGAATTGCAGAGGTGAGCTGATAATGACAGTCCTTGACATTAACACGGCATTCAAGACTGGCTCCTGGCATTAAGGGAAAAGGTTGAACAGGCTGTGCCTGCACTCAATGGAATTGAGAATAATGAAAGACAGTCTTACTGAAACATAGCTGTTCCTGTCCAGTGTTGCACTGTATAATAGGGTAGATGAGAGGATATTTCCCTGTGCATAGGAATCTAGAACTCAGGAACATGCTTTTAAAAATAACAGAATACCCACTGAAATAGAAACAAAAGGTTTTTTCTAAGTCTTGGAATTCTCTTCCTCGAAGAGCAGTCAGACTAGGTCAACATATATTGAAGATAGAAAACAGTTAAGACTGAGTTAGGTAAGACTTTAGGTCCACAAGAGTCAATAATTATGATGACAGTGGGTTGGGCAGGCAGAAACAGAATGGGTCTTGCTGAATAGCAGGGCAAACTGGAGGAGTGAAAGTGCCGACAGTTGCCTAATTGAGCATAACATCAAGGAGTCTGAATTAAACTAAAATTCCATCGGGATCAGTTGAGAAACGTTTCAACAACTCGAGTCACATCAAGCATAAGTGTAGGTGAGGTTGTCAGAAGGGGACATCGTATCAGCTCAAGGACTTCACTCAAATATCAGTAGCCCAGCCTCTCAGCCCCTAGTATTTTCAACTGCTTTAATGTTTATTTGTTGGTGTTCAGTTCCATTCAATGCCTCAAATAATTAAGCAGTGCACTGACACAAACTTCAGGGCATGCAGCCTTAAGCTAAGTATAAAATACATAAACCACACATGCCAACAAGCGTGTGCAGTTAATGGTCATATCAATAAGACTCTGACCATTAACATCTCTAAAAAGACAATCACCACTAACAGCTATATCAGGGTTGTTAATGCAGGTCAGAAGTTCAATTGTCCAGGCAGAGTAGCCTGAAACAGCACAAATGCCATTCAAGACACTCAACACCATCCAAGATAAAATAGCCCACGAATTTGCATTTCATCCAACCTAAATATTTAATCATTCCAACATGAGAAGTCATCTTTAATAGCACTTCCCAAATCCCTGTCACCCACTAAAAGAGCAGGTGTACAGAACCCTGAGTTGCCTTTGGTACATTTCATCATTTCTCCATCAATTTCAGTATTAACATTTTTGGTTTAAAAAAAATAAACATTATAGTGAGAAATTACCCTTTGTTACAAAGTTGTGCACTACAAATCGTTAAAGGTGATACCTTTGTTTTTAGGAGTTTTCTTTGAAGGCGTATCCGAAAAGAGCTGCACGTTATCAGGATCACCTCCCTCTTCTTCTATTACCTGTTTTGGTAGCAACAAATACAAATTTTTTTCTCCCAAAAATGCATCAACTCAGTAGAAAATATCACTAAGAATTGAATTGAGAAAAAGTTGCATATTTTTAAAGATGGACACAAATGTGACGTTACAAAAGTTCATCCTTTACAATCCAACTGTCAATTTAAATAATTTCACTGCAACTGATTAGTCTGAAAGGCAAATATTGTGCTTCAACACCTTGCACACGAAGGCCACAAAATAACATTTTCTGCATTAACTAGGTAATAAATTCAATGGAAATGTCTGACTTGGACATTTACCAATAAAAATTTCATTTGGCTTTGGTTATCCATTAAGAAAACACCCCAATGAATCAACAAAATACTTGTTGGTGATCAATAAACAGGATTAATTTGTTGAAGAACTCTAGATAATAAATCTTAAACAAAAATTGTAAAATATAGTATACCACAAACGGTATTTATCCATTCAGCCTCACAGAATTAGAAAATCCGCAATTTGATTACGTTTTATAAAAAGTAAAAGCTTTAAACGATGAACGTCAGTTGATGGTTCATCCAATTAAAAAGCAGCTTTTTCGCAAATTTAATGGCTCTAAAAGCTGACTGGTAAAAGGCCAACGATCCTTCTTGATCAGGATCGCAAGCATTTTTACCATGAAGAGAAAATTTAATTCGCAAAGATTTATTTATGCCCGTTCAGTAATACACTAAACCCGGCGAGACCCGGAGCAGCCATTAAAATTTGTGCAAGGGAAAGTGGGTTAGGCTTCATCCAAGGCCTAAAGGTGACAGCGGAAAACCCGAAAGCCAACTTCCTTCCCTCTCCGTGACTTCTCGCACCTGTTTCAACCTGGCGATCAGAACAGTTTTAACACCGCTAATGTCGAGATTCCGCCGTTTGAGTTCGGATTTGAGATCTACCACACGCAAATCTGTGATGCGCCGAGCTTCATTTGGACTCGGAACGGCAGCCATTTTAGGCGTCTTCACCGAGCAAACAGCAGCTCGAGCTGCCTTGCTCCACCCCCGACAGGAGCCCGGATGGGTAAGCCCCACCCCCATCTCAACGGGAGCCCGGCCGAACAAGGTCCGCCCCCAATAGGAGCCCGGATGTCTAAGCCCTGCCCTCACCCATCAAAAAGTCGGCGGCTAAACCCCACCCCCACTCTCTAAACCCGGATGGCCAAGCTCCGCGCCCGGGAACAGAACCCGGATGGCTAGTGGAGGTCTGATTTGCAGCGGGAATGGTGTGTTGTTGTTGAGTTAGAGCGGGAACACAATTATCACCAAATGCAAGCAGAAAGGGCACTCTGAGAACCAGACTTATTAATTATAAATGTTTCACAATCCACCTTCAATTAAACGATTCTAAAGAAACACGACGCGCGTTGCTCCCCTTCTTGCTCGTTCTCTTACAAATGTTATCGAGAGTATTTCAAACATTAATGGTATTTCGTGGATATCACGAATGAGGGAGAAACGTCACTTCACTGAACTGTACCGAAACCTCGAAACTATTTAAAAGAAACGACTGGCTTCTCAACCTTTCTTTGATTGTAAGCAACGCACAACAACTAAGAACAGAAATTGTTCGAAAAGGCTCAACCCGTCTGGCAGCATGCGTGCAGAGAAAGGAAAGGTTACTTTTCAGATTTAGTGACCCTTTTTCAGAACCAACAAATCTTTGGCATTTATAATTGGAGGGACTACGCATGCGCTGGAATTTCCCTTTTTTTAAGAGCGTTTTGTCAAAAGTAGGAAAATCCCTGATGATAAATGAGCGGTGCTGGCTGGTCGGGTTTCACTATTCTACAAGCACAGAACAAGAGGCTGCAAATTTAGAAGCAAATGTGCTTCTATTTAGTGCTATTGACGCATTTGGAACAACAAACAAAGCCGGTGCCGTAAACCGTCCGGGATAGTGCCGTCAAGGACGTGAAAGCCGGAAAGTAAAGGGCGGTCTGTGTCGTGGAAAGGAAAGGAAGCCGCAAAGCAGGTGCTGGTTATGTCGTGGAAAGGAAGACGAGCCGTAAAGTAGACGCTGGCTGTGTCGTGAAGGCGGAGCTGCCCCGTCCGATGCATTGAGCAACCTCGTACTGAGCAGCGAAGCTTCGTCGTTTTGGGGCTTCTGTAAACAACAAGCTTAAATTCCTCAAAGAAATGTTTGAATAAGACCCAGTGGAAATAATGCGCGGCGGCCAGCACCTTAAAGAGTAAGCTCTTTTTCGAAATTATTCGCCAATATTTTTAAGTGTAAAATTTTCCATCGTCTTTAATTTTAATTCGCTGCCCCCTCCCCGCAGTCTCATCCATTCACGACTTTTTAAAAAAAAAAGTCATTATGAAGTCCTGGCCTGGTCAGCGCCTTTCGATCTGCTGACGTTTGGATATTTGAGATTGATCCCCCCCGCCTCCCCAACAACATCAACAACTCCTCCACAGAATTTACTGAATAGGAAGGAGGGAGGGAGGGGGTTGCAGCAGTTTGAATCGTAACTAACCATTCAATAATTTTACAGTATTTTTTGCATTTTTTAGTGAGTAATAACATTTAAGTATCTGGATGGTGGTTGCTCAGGAGTGATGTAGGATTTTCAACAGCAAATGAATGTCTGTTGATTGATTGAGAACACTGCATTGTACAGTATCGAGGAGAAAAAAAGGGGCTTGTGGAAAGTGATTTCTGTCCGCATTTGCCATCTGTACGAAGTTTAGCACCCTAGCCAACGTATTCATTTTGATTTGGTGCTGCTAGTGTTTATTCTAGTTACATGCTTTAAGTTAGTTTGTCAATGTTTGACATTCAACATGTTCTAATGATCCTAATGCTTTGAGCATTTTTCTCATTTATACTTTAAAGTGTCAGTTTTATGAAAAACCTTTTTAATATAATTTTTAATGAGCAGTTTAGTTTTTAGAGTCAGAGCTGAATCTGAAATAAACTACAAAAGTGCTTCTCAAGTCAGATTTAAATTTTTGTCATACTGTATGTAACATTGTTTCCAAGTTTGATTTGTCATCACTAATATTTAATGTGACTGTAAAAATAGGGTTGTATGCTCATACTTAGATGAAAAACAAAATGTTTGTCATTAGAAATTAGTTTACATTATGTATGATTTAGTTCTGTGTATGAACAACAATATTTATACTATTTTGAGAAGGGGAAGCAGATCACAGTCTGGGGGAATTGTGACATGGTATTTGAAGTAATGTGTGCGCACTTTCTAGCGGGGTACAGTGGGTGACAGAAAATTGAGTTTTTGAGTTCAAATCTGAAACTTGTTTGGCCACTGTGACACATAGCACCATGTGATATATTTGTGGCCTTTGAGTAAACATTCTCTTGTAAAAGTTGCTGTAGCAAATGCTGCATACAGATGCTTTTTTGTGTGTTTCTTTCACTGATTTTTTTTTTCTATGAGGTAGAACTTAATTCTGGTGTGAATGCTGCAACTGTGGGGTATTTTTCAAAGTTTGTGGTTGCTTGAAGAGACTTCACAAAAAGGTTAAAATCCTAGAAAGTGAGGACTGCAGATGCTAGAGATCAGAGTCGAGACTGATGAAGGGCTTATGCCCGAAATGTCGATTCTCCTCCTTGGATGCTGCCTGACCTGCTGTGCTTTTCTAGCACTACACTCTCGTTACTTGAAGAGATCCGGTTTTTATTTTCAGTTGTCGAACATTGTTTGAATATGGAGTTTTATTTATACACAGGTTGAGTTTTTAAATAAATTTCACAACTTTTTACAGAAGTGGAATAAAATAAAGCTTTCAACATTGCAATAAAGTTCTGATGTAAGTCTGTGTTCAAGCTTTTTAATTTTTGTTATTGACTTTTTGTAGTGTCCTTGATCAGAAGATATTAGAATGGTGTTTTATTGCCTTCAGTGTCTTACAGAAAAATAGTTAGGTTAGTATTTTTGGTGAGATAGTTTATCAGAACTGCATTCTACCTTCTGTCCAAGTTTTGGGAAATGTATATTTTTCAACTTGTTAACTGACATAGTGTTTGCAGCATTTCCTGCTTTAATTTGATATCCAGTAGTTTTGTTTAACATTTGTTTAATCAAATGCTCCTGAACCTAACTCTGTTTTGCTTTGTTACTTCTAGTCCTTCATCAATTAATTTGATTCAAGTTGACCAATCCCTGTCTTCATACGAATAATTGGAAAGGAATTTTTGTTAATGGTTAGCTGTCTTTAACTGAGTGTAGGAAGGACAAAGGAATAGTGGGGCAGGCGGATGAGGCTAATATGAAGCATAAACACCCAGATGGAAATGTTGACAGAATGATCTGTTTCAGTGCTGTAACCTATTGGTAAATCATAGGATCTTGCTTGACTGGCTTAATCGTAGATTCCAGTTATAACAAGCAGTTGGCCTATCGTTGACTTGGCAGACTGGACTGGTTGAAAACAAAGGTTGGAGTACTTCTCTATTTTCACACTGGATTATTTGCATATGTATGAATATGTATTTTTGTTAGGATCGTTGCTTATGAGGGATTCTGAATGTATATTTAATGATACAGTAAAAATTGCTCCCAAAGCATGGGGTGCAGTGAGTCAGAGCATCAACCACTGCAAGCTCAAGCTCTCCATTTGTGCAATTACATCAACTTCCTTTATCAGTTTGCATACCATCACTGGTTTGAACGATCAATTATTCTACCTGAGGAGAGATTGAATAATCAACTTTGCTAAATTAAAATTTGTGTCAGAATAGTGACTGAAATAATTCAGACATTGAAATAATATCTTGTTCTTCATTTAGAGCAGGCCTATTAGAATTTTCTACAAAAACATAATGGAATTGGGATCCATGAGGCTTTAAAAGTCACTGCCTTTAATATGGAGGTCAATGAGTGAATGTCTGCCAAGTTATTGCATACAGCGTGGAACTGCCCTGTTTATGCTTCAGCTCTGAATGCATCCTCCTGTCAGTTGGAGGATAAGAGATACTAGGGCAAACAAACCCTCATTTTAATGAGCACTAAATTATTTTATTTTATTGAACAGTAATTAGAAGTAATACTTCGATGATCCTCTGTGCCCTTCAGTTCTTGCAATGCTCACTGATTGTGGAAGACCTCAAGTATGCTCTGTTTCTGAAGTTAAAAAAGAGATCTGCAATTTCATTTTTCTCTCGTGCAGTATTGGGACAAGAGTAAAAACATACAACATGGATCTCGATCATCCTCGATGTAATGAAGATTATGCTTAGCTATTTTTTTCAGCTTTTTTATTTCTGAATCTTTTGAGAATTTCCATACCAGCTAATCAATTAATTTTCTTTTGTCTGTCATTTGTTGTATTTTTCTTTATGCTTTCCTCTAATGCGTGTGTCTCAGTGTGAAAATCATTTCTTCCAAGTCTCGTCCTCCTAAAATCTCAGCAAAAGAGTTTTGGTAGTGATGACAACCCTATTATATGTGATCACCAGTTGCATTGCAATAGTACTTTTGTCAAATGGAAAAGTACACCAAGAGATATTATAGGCAGATGTCAAAGCCTAGCTGAGAATGAATACTCTGAGTCAAACAATGCAATTCACTCAAGCTACAGTGCACCTTTCCTGCCATGCTAAGTGGCACCTGTACAACGGGGCTTGGCCTGATCCATTTTCATTCTTCCATACAAGGTGGACTCTTCACAATCCCGTGTTTTATTCTTGACCTTATGCTCTCCTTGTCTCTCTCAGTTTTAGGTTTCATGAAGCTTTAAGTTTCTGTGAACAGTGCCTCCAAAATGTTCCCTTCTAAACATCACCTTTCATTGAAATTAACATAGCCAGTCAAAAAAATTCAGCAATTTTCTCCACATCAATGCTGAAAATCACACAACTGTTAGACTCCAGTAGGTTTATTTGAACCACAAGCATTTGGAGCCGTGCTCCTTTTTCTGGTAGCTAGTAAGAGTCGTAGAGATGTACAGCACAGAAACAGACCCTTCGGTCCAACCCATCCATGCCGACCAGATATCCCAACCCAATTTAGTCCCACCTGCCAGCACCCGCCCCATATCCTTCCAAACCCTTCCTATTCGTATACCCATCCAAATGCCTCTTAAATGTTGCAATTGTACCAGCCTCCACCATATCCTCTGGCAGCTCATTCCATACATGTACCATCCTCTGCGTGAAAAAGTTACCCCTTAGGTCTCTTTTATATCTTTCCCCTCTTATCCTAAACCTATGCCCTCTAGTTCTGGACTCCCTGATCCCCAGGGAAAAGACTTTGCCTATTTATCCTATCCATGCCCCTCATAATTTTGTAAACCTCTATAAGGTCACCCTCCAGCCTGCGACGCTCCAGGGAAAACAGCCCCAGCCTGTTCAGCCTCTCCCTGTAGCTCAGATCCTCCAACCCTGGCAACATCCTTGTAAATCTTTTCTGAACCCTTTCAAGTTTCACAACATCTTTCCGATGGGAAAGAGAGAATATATTAGACACTATAACCTGGTGTCGTGTGATTTTTTGATTTTGTCCACCCCAGTCCAACACCGGTGCCTCCACGTCAGATTAATGCTGTGAAAGATCAAATGCATAATTTTAAAACTTGCTCACTAAATAAGGTAAATGTAATTTGTACAAGTAGAGCTATTTTATAGCACTGAAAGCAATTGAAATTTTGAGTTGATATGCAATATGAAAGTAAACAGTCTATTAAACTCAAACTTGTTCATAAAATTCAACTTGATCTGCAACTAATTAGAGTTATAGAGATGTACTGCACAGGAACAGACCCTTCAATCTAACTCGTCCATGCCGACCAGATATCCTAACCTAATCTAGCCCCATTTGCCAGCACTTGGCCCATATCCCTCTCATCCCTTCCTACTCATATAACCATCCAGATGCCTTTTAAATGCTGTAATTGTACCAATCTCCACCATTTCCTCTTGCAGTTCATTCCATACACTCATCACCCTCTGTGTGGAAAAAGTTGCCCGTTGAATTCCTTTTAAATATTTCCCTTCTCACCTTAAGCTTATGCCCTGTAGTTCTGGACTCCACACCCCAGGGAAAAGACCTTGTCAATTTATCCTACCCATGCCTCTCATTATCTTATAAACCTCTAAGTCATCCCTCAGCCTCCGACACTCCAGGGAAAACAGCCCCAGCCTATTCAGCCTCTCCCTGTAGCTCAAATCCTCCAATCCTGGCAACATCCTTGTAAATCCTTTCTGAACACTTCCATGTTTTGCAAATTCTTCCGGTAGGAGGGAGACCAGAATTGCACGCAATATTCCAACGGTGGTCTAACCAATGACCTGTACAGCCGCAACATGACCTCCCAACTCCTATTCTCAGTGCTGTGACCAATAAAGGAAAGCATACCAAATGTTGTCTTCACTATCCTATCTATCTGCGACACTACTTTCAAGGAGCTATGAACCTGCACTCCAAGGTCTCTTTGTTCAGCGACACTCCCTAGAACATTACCATTAAGTGTATAAGTCCTGCTTTGATTTGCTTTTCCAAAATGCAGCACCTCACGTTTATCTAAATTGAACTCCATCTGCCACTCCTTGACCCATTGCCCATTTGTTCACATCCAAGTAATTTATATAAATGACTAAAAGTAGTGGAGCCAGCACCGATCCTTGTGACACACCACAACTCAAACCTGTTCAACATTTTTGCTCATTCAGTATCATTTTTTTTTTAAAAGTGCTGCTAAAATATTTTGTATTGAAGGTATTTACTTTTTAATAATTAATATTTACCTTGGAACCTGTTGCATGTCTTTCCTCATTTTTCATAGGAGGTGAACGTGGCTGGCAAGGCCATTACTTGTTGCCATCTCTCTTTGCCCTTGCAAACATGGTAGTGAGCTGTAGTCTTATAGTGCTGCAGTCCATCTCGTGTAGGTACATCGACACTGGTCTTTTGGAATGGTTCAAGTCACATGCAAATGAAATATAAATGTGTATATAAAATATAGTTCAATATAATTGTCTATGTTGTCCAGACCAACAGCAAAATCCAGTGAAACATCGAAATTGAGTCCAGTTAAGTAACCATTTTTATGTTCAAATAATTTTCCCTGAATAAAATTTGGATTGATCAGGTATATGTTCACAAACTGATGTAATTGTGAGACAAAAGCTGAGTTTTCTTTGGAATGATATTAAATTCTGATAGATATAATGATGATCCTTTTCAGTGTTTTAATATGTACTAGAAAATTATACCTTCTCTCCTGATGTGGAATAGTAGGAGACTTGAAGAATGGGAATGACCAGTGTAGACCAAACTCCTTTGATTAAAATACTGAAAGTCATTTAGTTCTACTTCATGTTTGACACATTCTCTGGTTTAATGTTCATACTTGCAAGTAGTATGAAAGTTTAGATTTTGTGTGTTTTGGTAAGGCAGCAAATGTCAGGCAGAGTGGCAGTGTACCTGGATAATCTGTGTAAATTTGAAAATTAATGAGTGAGAATTATCTTGGATGAAACCTGCTGAATCATGATGGTATCAGGAAACTTGGTGCTCCTATACATGATACTGCAGATAATTGTACTTATTAGATGGCAACCACCCATCTTAAACACGTCTTTGCTATTTTACAAGAGCAGTTGGGGGCTTATCTTTCAATTCTGTACTGATATGCAAAGGAAGTTTATAGTCGCACAAACAGGAAGACCTCAATGTTTTCATTATTTGAGCAATGTGACCCAAGGTGTCAGAAGCATACAATAGTGCCCTTTGTTCCAAACTGGATGAATTTCTGAAAAGAAAATATAATGATTTAAGGCCGAAAAGCCTAAACAATTGCTGATTGACATTGTCTAAACAAGATCTACAGGCTTTATGTTGTCCAGGAGCCTGAACAATCTAGCTCAGTCAGTACAGAGTATTTATTTGAGTTTGTGTTTCTACTGGCTCGTCCTATTATGTTTTTTTCACCAGGTTTTTCATTCTGGGTAACTTTTAAATATGCACAAAGACTTGCTAGTTGTTGTGCACTGTATCGGCAGGTTATGTAATCTTTAATTTCATTATGCTCCAAGGACTGCAATAATTGGCTCACAAATACAAAAGACCTAGGCATACACTGGTATACAGTTAGTGTATTACATAATAGACAAATAATTTCTATAAAACAGGGGAAAAATTAAACTTGTAGAGAATGAAAACTTTTCTGTTTTGCGTGAGTAATATGTGCACATTGTTAACATGTTTTATAACAACGAATGTTCACGCTGTTCTGCAAAGAACATAACTGCGTTCTAAGTTGAAAAATGTGGATTAAATTGTAAATGGCACAGTCAGCAAATTATAACTATCTTCACCGTAAAGCTCAAAATATGTCAGGAAACATTTTCTTTTCACTCACTAGTGTGGGTGGCTCAGCTGCCACTGCATTTTGAAAAGGAAGTTCCAGACTACTTCAGAGAGATGACTCATAACTGAGCTCAGATATTTCAAAGTAACATTTTATCAAGGCCAAATTTGTCCATGACTTAACCATTGTTCCCAAATTTAGGGATGCTACATTTTAATATCTCTTAGACACCTTTAGATAGTTTCTTTTGTATGCTGTACCATTTTGTGGCCAATCGTCTTCTCTCTGTATCTCTGTAGGGCTATCGACAATCCTCTGAACATTTCACATATTGCAGCTTTTTCACTATAAATGTGCTAACTTAAATTTCAAATCAGCAGTTTTGTATAATTTCATAGTGCCTCAGTGCAATGGAGTTCTCTTTCTCCGTGTAGACATTTGTAATGTGATAAGGTTGGAACCCATAAGATAGCTTACTAATAAGCTTATCTATGAATAGATAACGAATAGTTTAGAGCAAAGTACTTTAGATCTAAATGAGTTTGTATTGTATTGTTCTGCACTCTTCTTGCAGTCATGTTATGCATGTAGTTTAAGTGCAGTTGAAAATATATAGCAATCTCACTGTAGAAGACCAAATAGAATGAGCAGCATATGAAACTCCAATGCTTCACATCATCTGCTTTGATGAAAGTATGACCATTTAGCTGAAATAGAAACATTTTTACTAGGACCCTCAGCATTTGTAGAGTGAAAAAGAAATAACGCTTCAAGTTATAATCCTTCATTAAACATAAGTTTCTCCCATGTCCTTTTACTTATGAAGTATTTTCAGCATTTTCTGTCTATTACTTCAAATTTCCAGTATCCAAATATTTTGCATAATATTTAACTATTGGTATCCCCAGTTATGAGCAGAGAATTAAAACTTTGATGGGCATACAAGTTTGCCTCGAACAAATCTATTTTGTAAATGAATTCATCACCAATTAGAAAATGGTACTGAGTGTTCAACCACTTCGTCTGTATCAATCTTTAGAGATAACAACCAGGCCGCCTTAAGTAATATCATTATTTCTTTATTCATTAGGTGTTGTTTGTTTCTTTGCAACAGATTAATTGCAACTCTTGAGAAATATTTTCCTTTGAAAATTAGAAATATTGGAAATGTCATCTAATCTTGGGTAATTTTTCTCATGTCCGTCTAATCTTCTCTCTCTGTTTAGTTGCTCAGTCCCTACAATCTTGCCCCATTTCTATTGACGGCTATGGAATGCTGATATCTTTCCCTTTATTCAGAAGGGTTTTTTTGCATTCAGATTAACTTGATGTTTCTTGGCCAGATAATTTAAAATTGTATTAAAATGTTGTCAAGAAATTGAGATTTAAAAATGTACTGTTGAAATGAGTTGGCTCGACTTTTTCATTTGGTTTTTATTTCATTGACATGTCCTTTTTGGGAGAGAACATATTGTAAGTAACTGTGACCTAAATCTAAGAAATGGAAAGTCAGTTAAATTGCTCCAGAGTGGAGTACATATTGATGTGAACCTATTTGTTGTCAATTTGGAAGTGACAGCATAATTAGAGTTAAAAATTATCTCACTACTGAAGATTGAAGCATTGTGATCTCTCAATGTTTCACACCACTTTTGCTTGACATTATGTAGCATGTAATTTGACCTATGATAAAGTTGTATTCGATCTTGTTTGTACTTTATGGCATTTTACAGTCTTGCCTAATGTTTGGATACCGTGGATACTCTAGCTTGTGTCTGAAAATGTCATCAGCTGTGAAGTAAAAGTCTGCTCTTGTGTGCACAGAACTCTCAAGATAATGAGTCACAAACCGTTTAACAGCTTGGCTGCTGCTACCTGCACTTTGTGCTGAGCGGTTTCTGTCACCTCGTCCTATGTAACCGCAGCCTGCATTTGAAATTCAAACGGTTTTTCAGAAGTGTATACCACATGAGTTAAAATGCTCAAATCAACAGCAGTAAATGAGGTGGATCAGAAGCTCATTGTTGTTTGACAGATTAAACTAGCAGTTGAAGTAGATTTTGTAAATTGATAAAATTATTGTTCGAATAAGGTTTTGGATTTTCTCAGTTAATTTGATTAAAGACCTCGTTAAGGCTCTGAAGGATCGCACCGTGGAACTTATTGAATGTAATATTCCACCAAAAGAAAAGAAATTACTTCAGCTTCTTCATTATAAAATGAATGCCTTGTTCACTAACTTGTTTTCTTGTGATTCTTGTTTAATGTTTCCAGTCAAAACTCAGAATAGTGAAAAGTTGACCTGGTAGATTGTGCTTTTTCCTGCATAATGTATTACAAATAACATCCAAGTTTTTTTTAACATTGAAAATTATGATGGCATGTAGTCGTGAAAAAAGGAAGGAGCATTTAAGCCTTTGTGAGAATTTGATAGGTCCTGAGGTTGAGAGGTAGGTGGATGGAACATGTGGCTAGTTTGTGGAATTTGAAGATTGACTCAGAGTTCAACAGGACACTCTTATGCAATCAGGAAAGAGAAAAAAAAGGCAATAGAATAAAGATTTATGCAGGAGCCAAATAGGATGTCTTTGTTCTTGCAACAACTCAGGTCCTTCAACCACACCAGAACCTGTAACACTAAAAAGAACAAGGGCAGTAGATGCATGGCAACACAGCCACCTACTAAATGCCATCCAAGTCACGCACTATTCTAACTTGGAACTGTAGAGTCACTTCTGCTATAACGCGTGTTTCTTCAACGCGAATTGGTTTTAACGTGATTGAAGAATTTTAATAAGTTCTTTGTAGAATGAAAACTTTCCTGACCTGTATTGGCTACAGGGAAATGCCAGCCTCATTATCTTAAAATGCGCAGCTATTGCCCAATTTGCATATAACACAAGATCTCATGAGAACAGAACTATTGAATTATATCATAACTGACCGTATTGTTATTCGTTCACTATCGCTGGCCAAGTTCCCTTCCAAACAGTACTCTGAATCTACTTAGACCAGACAAGTGCAATTGTTCTGACTGTGGCATACCACCACCATCTCTAGGATAATTAAGGATGAAGAACAAATGCTGGCTAGCCAGTGACACACTCATTCCATGAAAGAAATAAAAATAAAACCATAGTAATCCCATAAATTTCAAGTTGTAACGTGCCTTGGTCTCATACTAAGTTCAGTTCTGGCAGAAGGGAATC
The DNA here is from genome assembly GCF_004010195.1 of Chiloscyllium plagiosum. Taxonomy (NCBI): domain Eukaryota; kingdom Metazoa; phylum Chordata; class Chondrichthyes; order Orectolobiformes; family Hemiscylliidae; genus Chiloscyllium; species Chiloscyllium plagiosum. The sequence goes on along the minus strand of NC_057745.1, from coordinate 18,010,130 downwards.
TGTGAAATGTTGAAAATGACATAAAGAAGCACAATAATGCTCATCAAAAGGCCAGAATAAAGGATAAGGTTAGAAAAAAAAAGTCTTGAAAGGAGTAAATGAGTGGGGCATAAGTTGAGTGGAATGGAAAAGCTTGATTCTGTGCACTGTTTCAAATTCAAACCACAAGTACAATCCAAAAAAGATTTTGACACAAGCTGGTAAAAGCGTAGTTTAGGCCCTAATATTAAGGCATACTTTATGAATAAAGTGGTCTTTGGAGATGGTATTGGAAGCTAAAACAAAAGATTTTTGCATCTCCTGCATATATCTAGATAAATAACATTTTGAAATTTTATCTTTCCATTTTGAAACTTTGATCCATCCACAAGCTGTTTGATTGGAGAGTGAACAAACTTGTGTTACTGAGGCTGTCCAGTTATGCTGGAACCTGGATTCTGAATACAATAGCTTGTTAATTTCTTAGGAATTAAATTTAACGAGTATCGTGCTAAAACTAGATCAAATGCTCAATTTTGTTACCAGGTTTTTCTATTCTGACTCAGTTGCTTTCAGACGTCTGTATATGGGCCCTATTGCAAGTATTTGAATGTTTGTGAGGAAAGGGTGCTCCTTGTACTGAATATGGTTAGGCAATCAAAAGGAAACAGTGCTGTCATAACAGGAAACAGATTTTATTAATATACAGCAGCATAAATAATATGCTAATAAGCAATTTGTATAAGATAATCAGAGGATGACAACAAATCTAAGCCAAAATATAACTCATTGGCTGATGTTAAGTGAATTTTCAGTCCTCTGAAGTGACTACTTGGAGCAAATTTGAAAATCTATGCTGTGCCTCGACTTTGTTGTTTTATCATTCCAAAGAGGAGCTCCCTCCATTTTCATTTGTACATCTGTTTGAACCCAGTGAGTGAGATTGCCTTTGACACCAAATTGTTAGATTTGTTTTCTACATTTCGACCCATGCACAGATGATTTGAAACGAGCAAATTGATTTCATATAGAAACCTTGTAGATGGAGGAATTTGTATTCCATCAGTACTTGTTTGATTGAACCAGAATTCTATTTTTAACAATGTTTTGTTGACTGATCAAAGACCTAAATTCAAATAGCAGAAGAATACTTGATACATTTGATTTTAAAAGCTAGCATTTCCAAACTTAAGATGACAGTAGTGAAATAACTGTCACTGTTATTTGATACAGTCTATAACTCTGCTCTTTGTGGCTGAATGTTATTCTTCTATCTTATTCAGATCTATCGTTTTCTGATTTATACCTAGTCATTAAAAATAAACAAATAGCAAAATAATTTTGTAAGAATGTTTTTAGCAAGTTGTCCAGTATGCAAAGAGAATGAAGATCTTTTTTGAAATACAGAACTTGCCATCTCTGTTGTTTTATAGGCCTTTGTGCATAGCATTGTTCCACAGAGAGCTTTTGGGAAAATGTGTTAATTTGTTCTGCTTGTAGGAATAACATACTGTTGGCCAGACCACTGAAAGAACACTTCACTTATTTTGGTATTTTCAATATACCAACATTAGAAAGCAGAAAACTGGAGTTGGATTCACGTTTGAGCAGAAAGAGGGTCTCTCCGACAAAGGCACTCACTAATTGGAATTGAATTTTTTGACTTGAGTCAAAGACGAGAGCGTGGAGATTTATGGAATGTATTGTTCTCGTGGAAAATCGTATCGTGAGCAAATGTTTGTGGCTTGAGTATTTTTGCCTCTGAGTTGCTGACCTGCAATCTGCATAGCAAATGTTAAAGAGTATCAAGGAGGAAGAGTTACCTAGAAAGATGGTTTGAGGAACCAGTCACATTCTTCAGGCTCAGTAGATATTTAGAGTTGATGAATGCTCAGGGCCAGGATGATGTGACTGCAAGTCAGATTGACTTTTGGATCTAACAGTTAGTTCTGACCAGCAGTAATAAGGTGTTTAGTACATACGTGGGTGTGGACGAAGTCTGCTGGAGGTAAAACACAACTCTCTGCAGACATGAATAAGAGCTCTGAAGGTTTTGCTGCAGCCTGATGCCAGGATTAAGAATATATTCTGGGAGGACATGGTTTTTTGTGAGGGGAGAGTCAGTAGTTGTCCACATAGAATTTGCATAGAACTGGGAATTCTAATCTGTGAAGAAAGTTCAAAAATTTAAGGTCCAGTTTAAAATGCAGAACATCGAAGGTAATCGGTTTTGGATTGTTACCTGAGCCACATGACAGTTGACGTAGGGTGAAACAATGGCTTAACAGTGGTGTAGGAACAATCGATGCGAAGGAAAGAGAGAACCTTCCATTGTGATGGACTCCATTTAAAATGGGTAGAGATCACTGTCCTGATAAATCTTCTAAATGGAGTTAGGGATAGAGGCTGGCAATACGATTGAATAGTTTGAAACAGACTAATTCAATAACCTATGGCTGAGTCTGAGAGTCATTTAAGAAGACCCTTTCACTCTTCTACTGTTCAACTCCCAAAAAAATCTGACTGTAACAAATCCAAAATCTCTGACAGGATGGTGCAAGTGCACAAGAGTTCTGGTGGTAATAAACAACTTGGAAATAGTAGATACTGGTGGCACTGTCAAAACTGCAAGCCCAAAACAGCGATAAAAGAGAAGCTGCAATAACCAAGATGGAAAGAGTGCATTGTCTTTCTCTAGTTGATAATATTTTGCGAGTCATGGTATAAATGTTAAGTGTTTTGCCTTGTTCCCGATATGTCAGATTGCATACTTTTGCAATATTAGATGGCAAAGTAAAGAGCTATCAACCAAGTTCCTTTGAATGAATACAAAATTCTTGATTTTATTAGAAAACGAAACTTTTTCAATGAAGAAGCAAGCTGGTCAACGTACTTAATTTGCAATATGAAAATGTAAATGTTTTACTCCAGTAAATAACCCAAAGCATAAATACATTTTAAGAAATTAATCACGGGGAAAAACACTTTTGGCCAATAAATCCATATTATTGAAAATAAAACAGATAAGGATTGAGATGTTTGGGTGGCTGTCAGTCTGACATTCTGGCATGTGTAGGTGTGTGTCACCAGACTTATACAGTTGCTTGTGGAATCTTGGCAGATGCAGCTTGCTCAAGAAATACAGTATTGAGAAATCTTCTAATTGCTCTTCAAGAGGACAATCAGGTTTCATGCTGAATTCACTGTCATACTGTTTCAGAAATGGGAGGCACAACATTTAAAAGACACTTGGATAAGTACATGTACAGGAAGGGTTTGAAGGGATATGGGCCAAATGCAGGCAGGTGGGACTGGTTGGATCCAAGGATCGGTTTCTTGCTGTATGTCTCTGACTCTCAGTCAAATTTCAGCAGTCAACGGGGCACAGGGCAGGTAAGAAAATAAAGTTTGAAAGAACTGAAGTATGTTGAGGAAAATTCAACCATTTAATGTCCAATGCTTCGTTCACTTTTTATGCAAAGAATCTTTCACTGCACAGTCTTGTTCCACAAGACATAAGGTCTTCAGGATTTTACATTTTGTTTAATTTTACATGTTGTTCAAATGAACCTTGCCTGATTTTTATCTTGAATGCAAAGCTGCAGTAGTCTGTTCTCTTTTCTCCCCCATCCACCCTCATCATTGGACATTGTTTTGAATTAAAACCTGCTCAAAAATCATGCTTTTTACATTGATTTTCCTTGGATAATGAAAAGACACTTACCAAAAGGTTTATGTATATCTTTAATTTTTTACTGCTTCTGTTTCTAGCCCTTTGTGGTTTAATTGGGATTTGATTGTGCATGCGTTGTTTCTGGTCCTGTAGTCATTGTATGCACTATAAAGCCTAATTTTCAATGTACAGTATGCTTAAAATTAATAAATTTCAGCCTTTTTTTTGTGTTAATAGCTCACTTGAATTTTTGTTATTGACTCCTACAGTGGACTTCCATTATTGTCACATGATCCTTCCACATTGACACAAGAGAAGAAAGAACTTGCATTTGTATATGTGCTTTTTACACTCCCTTGCATTTGAATTGTTAAAATTATTTGATGGTTTTGCAAGCTATTAAGTAACTATACTGATTCTTATCTCATGATTGTCTTGCTGTGCTTCACCATCATGTACCTTCCAAGTTTTCCCATAGTTGAGTCCAGCAAATTATGCATATGTGCCAACCATCCCTTCTGCCACCCACCTCCACAACGTTGTAACAAGTTCCATCAATTTCACTCCAATTTCTTCAAAATACAAACTCCGTTTGTCTAAAATTCAGAATTCTGTATAAGATGTTGACTTAAAAATATTAAAAATATAAGGTGCTGAAAGCTTTGGCTGTTGCATCAGTTAAAGAGTCTGTCATAATGCATGGAAACAGACCTTTCGGTCCAATGATCAATGAATATCAGATAAAACATTTTATTTTCAGACTTTTCCTTGTGATGTCTCTTTGCTCTTAAGAGCACTTGTGAGGTTATGCCATTCTACACACCCATTCTCCATTGTCTTTACCACTGTTCAAATGAACAATTTTTACTTGTAATCTGGACATTTATTTCTATGCTGAACTGTTTGCTGAGTATTTGTGTCCTTATTTCGTTTCAGATTTCTTGCAGCTGCAATATTTTGCTTGTCATTGGTGTTATATCTTGTCATAGCTTGAAACATAAGTGCTCAGTGATTAGCACTGCTGCCGCACAGTGCCAGGGACCCGTATTCGATGCCAACCTTGGGTGACTGTCTGTGTGTAGTTTTCACATTCTCCCCGTGTCTGTGTGGGTTTCCTCCGGGTGTTTTGGTTTCCTCCCACAGTCCAGAGATGAATTGGCCAAGCTAAATCGCCCATACTGTTCAGAGATGTGTAAGTTAGTTGTATTAGTCGGGGGAATATAGAATAATAGGGGAGGATAATAGGTCTGGGTGAATACTCTTTGGAGGGTCAGTGTGGACTTGTTGGGCAGAAGGACCTATTTCTATACTGTAGGAATTCTAATTCTCAAAAAAAGGAGGCCATAGGAGCCCTCAAGTCTGTTCCGTCAATCAGTTAGATCATGACTGATCTTTGATCTTATTTCCACTTGCAATTCCCATATTGCAAATGTCTGTCCATCTCAACCTTGAATGTGAGATAGCCACTGAATAGTAGGATCAGGAGCCTTAATACTTATTATTTTCTGTCCCAAATTTGGAATCTCTTGGGCAAGTTTCAACATTGTGTGTGAGTTTTGCTGAGTCAATATTGGTGTGTATAGTTTGGTACAATGTTATGTAGAACAATTCATCATTGAGTTATGGGAAGATCCAATATTGAAGTCTCTTAAGATTATTTTAAAGAAATAATCTTTAAGAAAGATTATTTTAAGATTTATTTTGCAGAACCAGAATTTTATCTTTACACTAATTTTCAGTTCTGAGTGAGAACTCCTTCAATCACTAAGCTTTTGTTGCTTTATCTCAGCTACAATTCTGAAGTTTAGATTTCAAATCATGTCAGTATTGTTGGACTACAGTTTGAAAAAGCCAAAATATTCAAATTCCAAGTATATGAATGATCAATGCTGGATATTTAACAACATGTGGGTTGCTTAACTTGAGCACTGTTAACTTTCCCACTACTGTTCACATATGGGATCTCTGACTCATTTAAGGTATTGGTTTGTTTGGACAATCTGGAGTCATAATGAAGTAAGCTTTATTCTCTTGTGATCTGTCAGGCAGACTGGTAGATAGACAGTCATCTATGATTTTACTACAGATTTCCAGAGTGTGAGGTAGAGCAGTGGAAACTGATGCACTCCCTGCAATCCAAAAGTGCCACCTGCAGATTAGGCATGCTGTACTATCTGAGGCAGAAGCCTGAAACTACTGTACCTCCTGGATACTCTATGGGATATGTTGGAAAGGTACTTGTGGTGTAGAGAAGATATATAAGAAATAACGAAACCTAATTAAGACCTCAGCTTGCATTTATTTTCTTTCAAAAAGCACTGTGCATGTACCTTTTCTTTATTTCTTTCATTGTACATCACTTGCTTCTATTCCAAATGAACAATGTTTCGAAGATCTGTTGTACACATTACAATGTAGAACATTACAGCACAGTACAGGTTCTTTGGCCCTCAATGTTGCACCAACCTGTGGAACCAATCTGAAGCCCATCTAACCTACTCTAGTCCATTCTCGTCCATATGCCTATCCAAAGACCATTTCAATGCCCTTAAAGTTGGTGAGTCTACTAGTGTTGCAGGCATTGCGATCCATGTTCCTACTCTTCTCTGAGTAAAGAAACTACCTCTTACATCTGACCTATATCTATCACCCTTGAAATTAAAGCTACATCCCCTCATGCTAGCCATCGCCATCCAAGGAAAAAGGCTTTCACTGTCCAACCTATCTAACCCTCTGATATCTTAAATGTCTCATTAAGTTGCCTATAGAACATTGAAGATGCAAATTTTGTAAATTTGCTAAGAGCTGTCCTTGCATAATTTTATGCATTTGTTCTTATTCATTGAGTGTAATCCAAAATGTACAATAGGTGTTGGAAGTTAACAACAAGCTCCAGATCACGTGTGCAGATATAACACTGTATCACTGACTTGATTTAGCTGCTTCACTTTTCTGTATGTCCATTGGATGAGAAATTGCAGAACAAGTAGCAAGTAAATCTGTAAACAAGTCATAATCAAGTATTATGGTTCTCTCTAGTTACAAGTTATAACTGTAATATCAAACAGTAGCCGGTTGAATTGGTCACGTGATTTGCACATTAATCCCTTTTTCCACTGAGCAGCCTGGCATAGCTTTGTGTTGGTCAGAACAGTTACTCTTACAAAAGTGCAAGAGGCCATTGGCTACCATTTGTACAAAGTGAAGCTCAACTCAGGTATAATTAGCTTGCTTGTGTTTGTGATTTAATATGTGTAAAACCCATGAAAGATCAGTGTAGCAAGGTTCTGAAGTCAGATGAGAAGTGGTAGAATGGCTCTTTTATCCACTACTTATTTGCCTGCACCAAGCGTTTTTATCAAAGTGTATACTTGTCAATTATGTGGGTGCTTAACAGTTTTAGTGCTGAAACTTATAGGTTTTCTAACTGCGTAAGTATTGTTTCTTAACACCTGATCTGATCAATAACACTTTGTCTCAGATGCATTAGAGTTTTCTTCTCTCTCTCACTCACTCACTCACTCACTCACTCTCTCTCTCACTCTCTCACTCACTCTCTCACTCTCTCACACACACACACACACCCTCAACACTGTACACTCGAACATGTTGTATTGCCAAGTGAATGGATAAATGAGGCTATTTTAAGCAACTCACTGGTTAGGGGGAGGAAGAAAAGTCAGTTCTATATGGATATAGGAGACTGATGCTATGGGTGGTTTCAGAGAGGCCAAGGGTCTTTCTGGATTTTGCATCAAGCCAATTTAAAAATGTTGGTGGATGATTTAAATCTTTTATTCCAGAGTCAAGCTTTATACTTAAAACACTGCCTGTAAGATGAATAGAAGGGTTCTTGTGGTGCAGTGATAGTGTCTCTACCTCTGAGCCAGGAGGTTCAGATTCAAGATCCACTTGCTCCAGAGGAGGTACAATATCACTTCTGAACTGGTTGATTGGAAGATATCCATTTTCCAGGGTGAATGGAGAGATGGGAAGTGGGCCTACTTAGGTTCCTGCTTGTGCATCTCATCTTTTGTTCTTTGGTCTAGGAGAAAGTTGTTTTTTAAAACACCAACTTGGTTGCTCATTTGCAATCCTCCTCAACAATGTACCAATTATTCAATCATGGTCAGTGCAAGTTGACTGAAGGCCCATGGCTCAGTCATGATTTGGGTTATGGCTGGACAAATTCCTTTCTCAGCTGAGGCCTATTGTCCAAACAAATTTGGTAAAATTACTTTTTTCAAGTTCAGTTGAATATACTGGTGATTGGGTCAGGGGAATGTACCATTTATAATCCTCTAAGGTGATTGTGTCTTGGATTTTCTAGGCAGTCTGGCTCCATATTAATGGCCATGAGCTTTGTAGGGAACAGTGATGTAAATGTTCCGCCATCTTAGAAGCTGCTATTTTAAGTCACTGACTGATATTCAGTCTTAAAACTCATCAGCTTCAGCCCAATAAGTATACTGTTAATTTTGATATAAAGCCATGATCTCTGGTATTGTTTCTTCTCTCTTCTCGACAACATATTAGTTTATTGAAGAGAGTGCTTCCCAAACATCTGCACACAGATTTTATATGGAGACTCGAAATTTTTTTTAAGGAGGACCGTGAGAGCAAGGGCCTGTTGGAAGTGGTCTGAACTCCACAAGCCCAATACTGCCTCCGATCTTATGACCCCACTTTAGGAAACCCTGATCTAGCAGATCCATTTTACTAGTGATACAGGTTTTCTGAGTCTATCATTTGTGCACAGACATGTCTCAACAATGGGTTGTTTTTAGTTTTCCACCTTTTGGGCTCTTTCCACCTTTTTAATTACTGCAAATTTATTTTTATTACCTCACCTTTTGGCATGTGCTAGTTAGATGTTTGGCCTGCAGGCATCAATTCTGTCCTTGAATGTGCCCTAGAATTGTGAGTTGTGGCAGCCCTTTGATCGTACAGTTTATCCCGGGGAGGTTGGGATCGGGGACTGTGTATTCCAGTCCTGAGTCATGTTAGAATTATTTGATTGAGGTACAGATAATCTTTGTTTGCTACCTCCCACAACAATTGCAACATTTGGCCATTCGGCAGCTGACAAGCATAAACTTGCTAGTGTTTTTCTTCAACTGGATTCTTTATGAAAATGGGTGTGCTTCGATATAGTTTGTGTAAGTGAACTAATGTTGAGGTTTATAACTTCAAAGCGCACTTCTATACATTTCACCATATTCAGAGTAATTGTTCATATCAGGTTTTTAAATTCTGCCATTCAATGAGACATAGCTGATCTGACTCCTGACCTCTTCGTTCCTGCCATGTCCCCATCACCCATGATTCCTTTACTCATTAAAAGTCTGTCTATCTCAAACTTGAAAATATTTCATGACCCATTCTCAATAGCTCTCCAATTCACTAACCTCAGAAGAAATTCCTCCTCATCTTACTAATGCTGTATTTATGAAGTGGAAGTGATTCTTTGTAGAGTTGCAGTCTTTTAAAGTTGTTTTCATTTTAGATATACTTGATGAACTTCCATAAAATATCTACATAAAACGTAAATTTGAATGAACAAAGAATGTAAGACCTGCAATTTATGTTGTGTGTTTCAAAATATAGGGTACCAAATTGCCTTACATCCAATTACTGAAGTAGTATAGGCACTGATCTACTATTGGAAATCCAGCTGTTAATTGGTGTGCATAAGGTCCCAAAAATGGTTAATATGAGAATAACCAAGTCATCAGTTTTTTGTTTTGATAGTTGAGTGATAAGTAATATTCACCAGAAATCAAGGACCACTGCCCTGCTATTGGTCAGAATCTATCATATCTATGTAAGGAAACAGATATAGAAACTGTTCTGGTGTTCTGCTTTTCCTGAGCAGATTATAAACATGTTTTCCTGTTATATAGAAAGATTGCCCCTTTTGAAAGGAAGATCTTTCAAGGAAGAATACAACATGCAGCATTGTGGTGTCACTTTCTGCAATTTTCTTTGGCTTACAATTAATACAGTTGGTTTGAATTTTTTTCCAAATTAGCTGGGGTATGAGTTCTGAATCAGAGGTCCATAGTGTTTCAGTCATTGTACTTGTATATTGCCTAGCAAATGAAACCGGGTGCTTAATAACAAAAGCATGCATGGTCGCAAATCTGGAATACCCTGCCTGCATTTAAAATTGCACCTCTTCCATCTTAAAAACAATTGTTTTCTTTTCAATAACTGATGTTGAACCAGCTTTCAAATTAATCTCTCATTACCAATCCAGTTAAACTCTTAGGTGATGGTGGTACCATTTTATTATACTGTAAGGATAAAGGAATCTGCAGTTTTGTTTGGGTAGCTGCTCTAGAAAATAATCGTGTTGACTCTTTAGCAACAAGGTGAAAAGCAAATCATGACTGAGAGGATGCCTTGCACTCCTTTGAATCCTCCCTCCTAATTTATTGTACATCATTTATTTTTCCCTTTCATTTCACCTCGGTTCAGTCCAATTACTATTGGATGTGACAACATTTTTGATACTCCCATTATTTATGCAGTACTATTTCATTTACATTTTAGCCTCACAGAAAATGTTGGGCCTGCCCAAAATATATATTATTAATTGTACTAAGGTATGAGATTAATCTTTCACGCTGATACACAAAGGATTGCCAGTCCATGAGGGAACCGAGTAGCATTGTTGACAGGTGCTCTCTGTAATTTTTCTTACTAAAATATGGGATGCGAATATTGATTACAAGGCCTGTCCCAAATTATAAATTATACTTGAAAGATGGTACTGAGCATATTCCAGTTGCTCTCAATCGAAAGGGAAATCATGAAGGACACATTGAAAGTCATTCATGCCAAATCTAAGCGTTTCACATCTGAAGCATTTGAGCTTTCACTCATGACAGAAGAGTACAAGCATGGTTCAGGGTTGTTGAATCTGTCACTGGTTATGTTTTAACGTTAACTTCTTCCTACCAAGGATACCATCTGATGACCATGTCCAGGTTTCCAAGAAGCTTTGTCCAGAAGGGTTGCGTTGAGCTAAAATGGCAAGTGGATTAACCATAACTTTAACCGATCAATCATGTGTTTTGCACAACAGAGAGACAATTTTTCACCTTTCATCTGATTTCAAGAGTGGTGTTGTTAGATAGGGCCAGTTGCTAATCCAAGTTGAATGGTTTCTCAGTATTTGTTATTGAAATTAATGCACATTGTTTCATTGAGATCTGAGTCTGTTGGTGCTGTGTGGACAGAGCTGAGTCACATGAGCAATAATTTTATAATTTGTGCATCAGCACCTCAGGTTTTAGCACTATTTTACTGAGCAAGTTGTTTGATATCTTCCCATTTATTAGTGTGGCTGCACATCAGTATATAAAATGTAATGCATTTAATCATGACAATCGTGCATTCTTAGCAACTATGCTAATAAACAATCACCTCTAACATATAGTGGTTCCCCAGACATCTGGTTGAAGTTCTTTTTCATCACATGCTGATGATTTTTAACCTGAAGCAACATTTTTTGGGTAGTGGAGTTTGCCACCCAGCCAACCAAACATTAAGCCGAGGATGCATCTCCACCTACCACAGGAACCTCGCAGCCATTTAATCATTTTAGTAGCATTAGCTTGACATGAGATCTCCTCCTGCTTCAGAGAGCTACTGGCCAGTCTAATCAATTTTTAAAGCTGTCTTGTTGTAAAGAGAACAAGGAAGCATGTAACAGACAGACCTTGAAGGGGTGTACGGGTACTACTGTGGCACTGAACTGTACAACCTCGTCTACTTCTGGCTCCTCTTCACTGAGTGGTTGTTGAGGAATTTGAAGCAAGTGATAGGTGACAGGCCCCAATACTGCCTAACTTGTTTTTGTAGCAGTAGGCTACTAGTTGCAGTGACACCATAATTTCAGCTCTGCTTCAAATGCATATGATATATTACACCAAATTTTGTTAGAATGCAAATGTGTTTTGACTTTAACAATGGAGTCATGTGGGAGTTTCTCATGTTTGTGAATGCAGCAAAGATGCTGAGACAAGCTTTATGTGACATTTTAAGCCATGAGTACAAACTCGTTTCCTTCGTCTTCATTATATCTCTTTGCCAAAAGGAACCCCATAGTGCTCATTTAAATTAAATGAAAAATATTTGTTAACCTCGCATCATTTACCATTATTTTTGGCTAGTCATCTTTCTTGGGTTGATGTTTCATATGGGTGTGGTGTAATGAAGTATCCTGTATTTGAACATCTATTTTATCTTGTAGTTTTGTAAACAATATAAAGACAACTATTTGGCCTTTAATGACCTATTCTTCAGAAAATCTTGACTTGTTGTCCTGAACTAACTTTGTGGCATCAGATTTGCAGGTGATAGCTACCAAATAGTTGACTATTTTGTCTGATTATAAGGATCAGATGCATGTCAGAAACAATGACGGCTAGGAATTGATGCATTGATGTGAGCCCATATATGTGTAGTACTCGAATTTTTCCAAGTATGTTCCAGTGAAACCCTTATAAATCGGAAGGAAGGAATAAACATTTGGTAGAGAGAAAACCTGGATCGTTCCTGAGAACATCATGGGTGTCCTATGCTTGGAGTAATGATGAAGAGAAATTTGTGGCTGATCCTTGTGAGCTGCAAACTGAAAGATTCTGAATTGGCCACAAGAAATTATACATTCTACCTGATAGTTGAGTGTTTGAGGGACTGTTGGAAGAGCTGCAACTGTTTGTCATTCCATGCGGTTTTCTTTTTCCATAGTTCAATGCCACCCACAGCAAATATTTGTCAAACATTTGTTCCATTAGACCAAGCAGTGCATGTCCCAGGTGTTGAACAGGAAATATGAACCTCCTTCCTGTCAACTTGTTGAGTCACTTCAAATCCATAAGACAGGCTGACTGTCAAATGGGCTCTCTCAACTTGCAGCCCCCAAATACCAACTTCTACAATTGCTTGAAGTTGTCTCCAACCAGTGAAAGCATTGGGTAACACTTAAAGCTGAGACAGTATTCATTTGAACTGGCTTTTGGATGATGGGTGGGGAGTGGGCAGTGTCATATCTGCAATTGGGTGTGAGTCTATCTTTTTAGTTGCTGCTGGGCTTGCTGAGTGTTTACATCCATGTCTGAAGACTCGTATTTTCTAGCACAATTTCTTATCCCACTCCCACTACATTTTAGTTCATTCTATCTTGTCTTATCACCACCTTTTATTTAGCCACTGTACTTTCATATCCTCCTTCCTCATTACCTTTTTACCTTTTCCATGTTTCAAAGATCTTTATCTCATAATTTATATCATCCACACTTTTTTTTCGTGAAAAAAACTAGAGTCACTGGGTATTTAATTCATTGGCTTCTCCGGCAATTACCAAGCAAAACTCTTGACTTCTAGCTTGTCACACCTTTTCTGTTAACCCTGTACCCTAATCACGCATACCTCTAACCGCCCCTCCCCCCAAAATGTTTTCTTCAGTTTAATTGCAAGCCTGAAATCTTCTCCTTAATGTGGTGAATACCTTGAAAAAAGTAATCACTTGTTGTTCAGGTGCTGTTGGATGTTTGGATTATTTACACTTTTTCTTCCCTTCATTTTTAGCTGTATTGTGCAATTTACTTCATGATCATTCTAGATGGTAGCTGTTTGTAAGATCCAGCTGTACTCTGCCACTTCCACAATTTTGGCAACAAAGGGCAGAGATAAAAGGTTCCCAGAGAGAAGGGACATTTTAAGTTTAAAGGCATATCCATTGGTTACTTCTGAACTAAATTATAAAATGTACAAGAATTTTTATCTTTTGACGATAATGCTTCAAATGTGGTGAGAACATGCCACTTCCCTCAAGTTAGAAACATCATCCAGTTCCAATTCTGTTCAAATAATTTTAGTTGGCAGATCCCTTGAAATGTGACAGTCGATAATTGTGAATTTAATGTATTTTACTGCAGGTTTTGTTTTTATTCACTTACGGGGTGTGGACGTTGCTGCCTAGAATTTATTGCCCATTTCTAGTTGCCTTTGAGCAGGTTCTTGAACTGCTGCAGTTGTGCTGGATATGTCTTCAAACTTAAATGTCCCTTCTATCTGGGGAGATACCTTTTAGCTCCTTGCCTTTTGTTGCCAAAATTGTGAAAGTGGCAGAGTAGAGCTTGATCTTACTAACAGCTATTATCTAGACAAATTGCACAATGTAACCAAAAATTAAGAGGAGAAAAGGTGTAAATAATCTGAACACCCAGCAGCACCTGAAAAACAAGAGATTAATATTTTCAACATATTCGCCATTAGAACTAGATGATTTCAGGCTTACAATCTAACGAGAAAGCACTTATTTTGGGGATGGTGGGGGTGCAGCGAAGTACAGGTTAAGAGAACCAGTGTGGAGAGCTAGAAGTCAAGAGTTTAGCTTGATGATTCCCAGAGAAGCTCATGGCTATTGGTAAATTCATAATGTCATTAGGGAGGAAATTCCAGGATTTTGACGCAGCAACACTGAAGGAATGGCAATATGTTTCCAATTCAAGTTGATGAGTGCCTTGGTGAGGAAATTGCAGGTGGTGGTGTTCCTATGTATCTATTGCTTTTGTCCTTCTCGATGGAGTCGGGACAGTGTTGGGGTGACTGGCACCGCTTGCATAAACAAAAATTAAGTCAAACGCAATGTGCTGTCTCTGATGTGTCAAGCTTCTAGAGAGTTGTTTGAGCTGAACTCATCCATGCAAGTGGGGAGTATTCCATCACACTCCTGACTTGTGCCAGTGATGAATCAGCAGTGTTTTGCCATTGAATGTCAAGAGACGATGGTTAGATTGTTTTTTTTTTACTGGCCATGATCATTGCCTGGCATTTGTATGGCCCAAGTACTGCTTGCCACTTGTCAGCCCAAGCCTGGATATTGTGCAAATCTTGCCGCTTATGGAGCATGACTGCTTCAGTATTTGATGAGTCACAATCACAGCCATCTTCCTATGTGCGAGATATGACTCCATCTAAGGTACACTTAAGGTGATGTTTATATTTGAGGAGTTGCCCTACGTTTATCCACTGAACACACAGAAAAAATCTGCTGCTGATAATGCACGACTCAGTTGGAGAATCAGATTTCATGTGTTTGTGTGTTTTTTCTCACAATTAATTCTTTACCTTGATTAAAGTGCTGATAATAGCTTCAGCTGTTGTCATTTAACATTTCTATACTTGGGTATGAAACAGATAATTTAAAGTAATATACAATAAATTTAAAATGTAAATTTCCACTTTAAATGTAGACCCCCTAGTCAACACCCCTGATTGATAGATTTTATACTTCCTATTTGTGACATGACCTGCAAAGGCGAAGGCTTTGCTGCCTTTGTCACTGGGAAAGTAATTTAAAAATGGCTTCATTTCCATTTCTGTGGAATATCTGTCCTAAGCCAAAAAGATTGGCTAACTTTCTAGTTGTTTCCAGTATCTAAAAATGTGTGTCTCGTGGTGCACATCTTGAGGAGTGCTCATGTTGAAGTTGGATTTATTTTTGCCAACAGAAGCAAGGATTCACCAATGTCTCCATTGCCTGTGAAAGTCACATTCCCATAAAAAGGTGAAATCAAAACAAAAAGCCACTGGTAAGTATGTGGGATTTACAACAACCTGACTGTGTTTTATGAATAGTCCATGGTTACTGGCTTTCTTATTTAAAACTGACAATCTTGAACTGCCAAAGTGGGTTTTGAATTTGCATTCTTTGGTTCAGACATCCAATATCATTACCAAATACCATCAAGTTCTGATGCCTGGTTTGAAAAAAAATTGCTCTTTTAAGTTTCAGACAAACTTTTTGTTTATGGTCGCTGTGCAAATTAGAAGGATGAAGTCGTAAAAGCAGTGCTTTCTTCCTAATCTTGCTGTTAAGTCTGTGCAGGAGAATTTGTATACAGTACCCAGGTGATGAAATGGCTGTAGTAAAGTTTGTTTGTTGTCAGTAGAATGAGGTGTATTTCAATCATCAAGGTAAAACATGAGTCATGTTCCACTTTTGCCATGACTCAGGCACAAAAAGGATATACCTACATATGTTCATCATTTTATGAATTGGTTTTTAACTTCATGTTTCATTAAGTTCATAATCATGCTGTGTTATAATCACTTGTGGAATATCTAAGTGTGATTAGAGATACAAACATGGGCTTGAATACACAAATCTATAGTGAAAGCTCTTGTCTTTTTGCTGTACAATTTTAATTTTGTTTATTGAGAAGTGATACCTGTTGACTTGTAATAGTATAGATGTTATCAGCTTATCAATTTTCTGTGAAAGTTGGCTTTAGAACATAGAACAATACAGCGCAGAACAGGCCCTTTGGCCCTCGATGTTGCACCGACCTGTGAACTATTCTCAGCTCGTCCCCCAATACTATCCCAAAATTATCCATGTGCTTATCTAAGGATTGTTTAAATGTCCCTAATGTGGCTGAGTTGACTATCTTAGCAGATAGGGCATTCCACGCCCTTACCACTCTCTGCGTAAAGAACTTGCCTCTGACATTTGTCTTAAATCTATCACCCCTCAATTTGTAGTTATGCCCTCTCGTACAAAATGATGTCGTCATCCTAGGAAAAAGTCTTTCTCTGTCTACCCTATGTAATCCTCTGTTCATTTTTTAACGGTTAACATTAACTTGTGTTGCTTGATATTTTTATTCTTGGAATGCAGAAGGAGCACTTGGTTTAATTTTGTCCAGGACAATAGGTCTGTCAGTAATAAAGTAATTCTTTCTCACCACAGGCCTTGAGTTTTAAACCTAATCTGTCCATTTTCTGGTCTTAGTCATAATAATGATCAGAGAATGCGGCCTCCACATAGCATAGATATTAAACTTGGCAGAAACAGTAATCTATGGGTCCACTCATAAAATTTACTGTTATACTGCAATGGTAAAATGTACAGTCATACAGCAAAACAGAACACAAGAGGCACCTTGGCCCCTCAGACCCACATTGACCTAGTTATGCTGTTCCCATTTTCCACCACTTTTACCGTCACCTTAATTGTTCGGATGTTTCAAGTATTCATCCAAATTCTTCTAAAAGATTTTGAGGTTTCCCACTTTGACTATCCTCCCAGGCAGTACATTTCAGATTATTACCACCCTCTGCATGACAGAAAACCTTTCATAAAATTATGTACCCTTGTGTGAATTGGTAAGCATGACACATGAAGAGTCATAATATTCAAGGCCATGTTGGGCGAGTGTAGGTAGCAGTATCAAGGACAACTAGGGATGGGCAATAAATGCTGGCAAAAGTCTGATGGTGAGAGTTGAATACAGAGTTGATCTTGCATGAACTTTCAAGACTTTAGAGTTGTCATGGTAGGGGATCTTAACTTTCCTAACAGAGACTGGGACTGCCATATCATTAAGGGCTTAGATTGGCTAGAATTTAAGTGCTTTCAGTAAAGTTTCCTCAAGCAGTATCTAGAGGGTCCTACTTGGGAAGGTGCAAAACGTGACCTCCTCTTGGGAAATAGGGCAGGACAGGTGACTAAGGTGATAGTTGGGGAGTACTTTGGGACCAGTGACCATAGTTCTATTAATTTTGAAATAGTTATGGAGAGGGACAAAACTGGTCCACAGGTTCAAGTTCCAAGCTGGGGAAAGGCAAATTTTGATGGAATTAGACAGGAGCTCGCAGAAGTTGATTGGAGTAGTTTGTTAGCAAGCAAATGGACCTCCAGCAAGTGGGAGCCTTTAAAAGGGAGATAGCCAGAGTTCAAGGTCTGTATGTTCCTGTGAGGGTGAAGGGCAAGTTGGCAGGAATAGAGAACCCTGGTTGTTGAGGTATTGAGGCTTTGACCAGGAAAAAAATATAGGTATGGCTCAGGTATAGGCAGCTGGGATTAAGGAAACTCCTGGAGGTATGTAGGGGAGATAGGAGTTTAGTGAAGAAGGAAATCAGGAGGGCGAAAAGGGGGCATGAGATAGTCTTGGCTGAGAAGGTGAAAATGAATCTAAAGAGATTCTTTAAAGGAAAAAGAATAACGAGAGAGAAGATAGGACCCTTGTAAGACCCAAGTAGATGCGTATGTGTGGAACTGCAGGAGATGGGTGAGGCCCTCAATGAATATTTTTCCTCTGTTTACCATGGAAAAAGACATGAAAACTTGGGAACTTCAGAGAGTTAGTGATGATATTTTGGGGACAGTCCACATTACAATAGAGGAGGTGTTGGATGTATTAGAATACCAAAAAGTTGATAAATGTCCTTGTCCTGATCAGATTTATCCAAGGACACTTCAAGATGCTAGAGAAGAAATTGCGGAGACCTGGACTGATATCTTCGCACAATCAACTAGGAGAAAGTGAGGACAGCAAATGCTGGAGATCAGAGTCACAAAGTGTGGCACTGGAAGAGCACAGCTGGTCAGGCAGCATCTGAGGAGCAGGAGAGTCAACATTTCGAGCATCAGCTCATCATCATTCTCGATGAAGAGCTTGTCCTCAACCTCAACTCTCTTGCCGCTCAGATGCTGCCTGACCGGCTATGCTTTTCCAGTGTCACACTTTTTGATTTTTGCATAATGGTTAGCATTGGGTGAGGTCTTGGAAGACTGGAGGTTTACAACTGTTGTAAACCTCCAGTAAGCTTCACATCTGAGGTAGATAAGTTACTTGAGAAGATTCTGTGCGATAAGATATACATGCATTTGGAAAGTGTTTGGTTAGGAACAGTCAGCATAGCTTCGTGCATGGGAGATTCTGCCTTTAAAATTTGTTAGTGTTCTTTGACCAAGTGACCAGGAAGGTTGATAAGGGCAGGGTGGTAGACATAGTCTTTATGGATTTCAGTAAGGCCTGTGATAAGGTTCCACATGATAGGCTGCTCTGGAAGGTTAGATCGCGTGAAATCCAGGGTGAGCTGGCAAATTGGATAAACAGTTGACTTGGTGGTAGAAAGCAAAGGGTAATAGTGGGGGGTGCTTGTCAGACTGGAGGCCTGTGACTAGTGGAGTGTCTCTGATCAGTACGTGCCATTGCTGTTTTGTTATCCATATCAATGATTTGGATGAGAACGTGCATGATTAGTATGTTTGCATATGATATAAAAATAGGCGGTATCGAGGACAGTGAGGAAGGTTATCAAAAATTGCAGCAGGCGAGAACTCTGTGGGAAGCCAGAGAAGTGATTGTTGGGCCTCTTACTGAGATACTAGTATCATCGATAGTCACAGGTGAAGTGCCGGAAGACTGGAGGTTGGCAAACGTGTTGCCACTGTTTAAGAAGGGTGGTAAGGACAAGCCAGGGAACTACAGACCAGTGAGCCTGACCTCAGTGGTGGGCAAGTTGTTGGAGGGAATCCTGAGGGACAGGATGTACATGTATTTGGAAAGGCAAGGACAATAGACATGTGGGAATACAACCACCTGCAAGTTCGCCTCCCAGTCATTCACTATTCTGACTTGGATGTATCCTCGTTCCTTCAGTGGTACTAGATTGACAAAACGGAACTCCATCCTGAATGGCCTTCTGGGTGTACCTACACCAAATGGACTGCAGCGTTTTAAGAATGTAGCTTAGCACCATTGTTTCGAGGGCATCTGGGGAGCGGCAATAAATGCTGGCCCAGGCAGTGAAGGAATTCCTTGAAGGAATTTTATGTTTGTGAAAAGCTTATCTGAACTTCTCTTTGTGAAGATAGTGGCCCCAGTTTTTCCAAGCTAAGCATGTAACTGAAATTACACTTCGCTGAATGTATTCTTAAAACCTTACTGCACCCTCTGGAATGCCTTCACATTTCCTAACAAGTAATGTTCAGAATTGGACACAAAACTGCAGTTGAGGCAGAATTTCTCAAAGTTGGCTATAATTGCCTTGCCTCTACTCCATGTTTCTTTTTATAAAGCTCATGCTCCCACATACTTTATTCACCACCTTTTGAACATGCTGTAGCCTTCAATGATTCATGCACATACCCCTATTCTTGATTTAATTTTTTGCCATTCCTCATTCTTTCTAACATGTCATACTTGGTAATTGAAATTTAATGCAGACAAGTATCTCCCCAGTCTGGCAGCCTGTCTGTATTCTCTTGAAGTCTTACACTATCCTCCTTGCAGTTAACAAATTTAATGACTATGTGTATCTGCAGCTCGCTGGGGTAGAAAATTCCAAAAATCCACAACCCTTAGAGTCAAATAATTTTGCTCACATCTGATTCCTACTGGCCAGCCCTTTTTATCCTCAGGTTATGACCTGTGTTCCAGATTCCTCAGGTAAGGGAAACATTTTCTCAGCATCTACTCATGTTAAAACCCTGAAAGAACATTTGTTTTAATTAGGCCACCGCTTGTTCGGCTAAACGCATGAAATTTAGACACCAGGGAGAATTCTTTACTCTTCAACATAGTTTATTATGATCTCTTGCATGTATGGTTGTAAGAACTTTCAAAAGTTGATTGAGGGAGGCTGTTCACAGGTAAAGGGACCGCAGGACAGTTGGAGGCCTTCAACAAAGAGATAATGAGAGCCTGGAGAGTGTGTTCCTGTTAGTGTGAAGGGCAAGGTTGTTAGGTGAGGGGAATACTGGATGACTTGTGAAATTGAGGCTCTGGTCAAGGAAAACGAGACATACATCAGGTATATATCAGCTGAGACCAAGTGAATCCCTCGGAGTATCAGGGCAGTAAGAGTACACTCGAGAGAAATCAGGAGAGCAAAAGAGGGACTTGAGATAGTTTTGGCAAATAGGGTTAAGGACAATCTAAAGAGTTTGTACAAATACATTAAGGACAAAAAAGTAACTCAGGAGAGAATAGGGCCCTTAAAGATCAGCAAGACTAGCTGTGTATGCAACAGTAGGGGATGGATGAGATACTAAACAAGAATGTTGCATCAGTGTTTACTGTGGAGAAGTATATGGAAGCTAGAGAACTGCTTTATCTTGAAAGGTGACTATATTAGAGAGAAGGAGGGGCTGGATATCCTAAAAAGCATAAAGGTGGATAAATCTCTGGGACTTACCCCAGAACTTTGTGGAAAGTTAGGGAAGTGATTGCTGGCCCCATTGCCGAGATATTGTATTATCAATAGCCACGGGTAAGGTGCCGGAATACTGTTGGTTGGTTTATGTGCCATTATTTTGGAAAGGTAATAATGTTAAGTTCTTTTTCCTGAGATTCTTAAACACTTGATGAAACTGTAATATGCCAACTTCTGTGAACAACAACTAAATTTTATTAAGCAAATACACTACAAGCTGTGGAGAAACTCTTAACACTCTTCGCCATGAAATATAGACACTAGGGAGAATTCTTTACTCTTCAAAATAGTTCACTATGATCTCTTGCGAAGCATGTCGAGAGGTCTCCCTGGACAAAGGAACAGTCCTTCCTTTGTACAAAATCTTCACATCACAGTCAGTAATGCCCACAAGACAGCCCCTGGCCACTCCCCCACAGTCACATGCCCCTCAAGACACAATGCAGTGACTACATCATTTCCAGAAACAATATAATAAAAAGCATCCCTTAATGTTCAAATCTGTTGTGAATCATTTTTTAAGCTACAGGGACTAGTTAAAATTCCAACTGTCGTGTTCTTATTGATTTTCAGTAGGATGATGATGATGCAAATGTAAATTATCTCTAAATAATAAGAGGTGGCTGTGTAAATGGCTCTAAATGACAAGGGATGAATGTAAATTCAGTTCCATTCTACCTGTAGAACAGAGGCACCCCACCCTGCCCCCAGGGCACTTAATTTCCTGGAAGTCAACAGAGCAAATTAACTCTTTAATATCACAGTAAGGAAAAGCAAGGGAACTTTTCGACCAGTGAGCCTGATGTCAGTGGTGGGTAAGTTGTTGGAGGGGATTCCGAGGGGCAAGGTTTACTTATATTTGGCAAAGTAAGGACTGATAAGGGTATGCAGATAGCTTTGTGCATAAAATCGTGCTTCACGAACCTGGATTGAGCTTTTTGCAGAAGTGACAAAGTGGATTAATGAATAAAAGTTTCCTTAAAATCTGTTGCTCGGGAGCTGGTTGGATTCATTCTTTGTTTGATTGCTGAGCTGGTAGGTTTTTATTGGCAGGCATTTTGTCCCCTTTCTATCTGATACCACCAGAGCTGTTTTGCCTCTTGTGAAGTGCTGCTGTACTTAGAATGTATGTGTTTGAGCTGTTTCCAGTTGGTGCCAGTTCCAGTTTTCTGTTTGTATACTGGGTCCAAGTCAACAGAATGATACTGGGACTGGCCAAACAAAGAACAGCAAGGGAATGCCTGGAATCGTGGTACTCTTCCTCTGACTGCATTATAAACACATTGACCTGGACCGTATATACAAACCGCTGCAATGACCTTCTAGAGGTTTATAAAACTATCAGGGGCATGGATAAGGTAAATGGACAACATTTTTTCCCTGGGGTGGGGGGTCCAGAATGAGAGGGCATAGATTTAGGCTGAGGGCGAAAGATGTAAAAGGGGCCTGAAGGGCAACATTTTCATGCAGAGGGTGATGCATGTATGGAATGAGCTGCCAAAGAAGTGGTGGAGACTGGTACAATTACAACATTTAAAAGACATCTGGATGGATTGATGAATAGGAAGGGTTTAGAGGGATATGGGCCAAGTACTGGCAAATGGGACGAGATTAGTTTGGGATATTTGGTCAGCATGGACGAGTTGGTCAGAAGGATCTGTTTCTGTGCTGTACATCTCTATGACTCTATGCAATGGAAAACCAGAACCGGGACCAATTGGAAACAGCTCGAAGTGAACCACATAACTTCAAAGTGAAGCAGTACAGCAGCTCTTCACAGGAGGCAAAACAGCACTGATGATGTCACCTAGAAAGGGGATGAAATATCTGCCAACAAACCTAGCGGCTTGGCGAACAAACCAACAACGAATCCAGAATTGATGAAAGCAGAATAGTGGATGTTGTCTATAGGGACTTCAGCAAGGCAATCATCAAGGTTCTGCATGATAGACTGATTAGAAAAATTAGATCACATGGAATACTGTAAGAGCTAGCCATTTGGATTCAAAATTGATATGAAGATAAGAGACACGGTGTGGTAAGGGGTTCCTTTTCAGACTGGAGGCCCATGACAAGGGGTGTACTGCAAGGATTGGTGCTCGATCCAATATTTGATATGTTTGATATTTGATATTTATATAAATAATTTGGATGTGAATATAGGAGATATGGTTTGTAAGTTTGTAGATGACACCAAATTGGTGGTCTAGTGGGCACCAAAGAAGGTTACTTCACAGTACAAAAGGATCTTGACCAGATAGGCCAACGGGCCAAGGAGTGGCAGATGGAGTTTAATTTAGATACACGTGAAATGTTGCATTTTGGCAAGGCAACTCGGGGCATGCCTTGTACACTTAATGGTAAGGTCCTAGGGAACATTGCCAAACAAAGAGACTTTGGAGTCCAGATTCCAATTTCCTTGAAAGTTGAGTCTCAGGGAGAGAGGGTAGTGAAAAAGGATTTGGTATGCTTGCTTTTATTGGTCTGTGCATTGAGTATAAGAGTTGGGATGTGGCTTTACAGAACATTTTGTTAGCTACTTTAGGAATACTGCTTTCAGTTCTGGTCTCCCTGCTATAGGAAAGAAGTTTTACAACTTGAAAGGGTTCAGAAAATATTTACAAGGGTGCAGCGAGGGTTGGAGGATTTGAGCTATAGGGAGAGACCTAATAGGCTGAGGTGATTTTCCGTGGAGTATTGGAGGCTGAGGAATGATGTTATTGAGGTTTATACAATCATGAAGGGCATGGATAGGGAAAATAGGTCTTTTCCTTAAGGCAGGGAGTTCCAAAACTATCCAGACAGCATAGGTTTCAGGTAAGGGGGGGAAGGATTTTAAAGGCAACTGAGGGTGGTGCATACATGGAACGAGCTTCCAGAGGATGTGGTTGAGGTGGGTACAATCAACATTTAAAAGCATCTGGATGGGTACATGAATAGGAAGGGTTTAGAGAGACATGGCTCAAATGCTGGCAAATGTAGCAAGATTAATTTAGGATATCAGGTCATCGTGGACGAGTAGTACCGAAAGGTCTGTTTCTGTGCTGTGTATCTTTAAATCTGAGTGAATGCATGTAGCTTCAGTTTAATATTCCATTTTGAAAAGCACTGTCTTCATCACTACAGCACTTTCTCAGCACAGCATTGAATGTTTGATTTAAATTTTATGCTCACAACCTTTTGGTTTAAAATGAGTCCAACTACTTGTACCCTTTTTGAATTTGACAGCATAGCACAAAATTGCGTTAAGTTCCTCTGCTCTTTGAGGCAAATTTGAAAGCAAAAATGTTAAGACCAGTAAAGTCACTTAATTAACCAAATCTGTTTAATGATAGTTGCAGAAGAGTAGATATTTATTGTATCTACATGTACATCTTTTTGATAGCTGAGCAGAAGTTGAGGTTTTATGAAAGAAAATGTAAAAAAGAGTCTGAGGAAGTGCAATAAAATTTCTGTGCTTCAACACATTGAAAGGGTTGTCTTGACCAGTTTTTATTTTGTAAAAAGGAATATTTTTGTATCAAATACAACTTATGAGATAATGTTAACATGTGAGCAATGATACACCGCAGTAAAAGTGTACTGAACCAATGGCAAACCTGAGGAACTCATTATTGACTTTCAGAGGGATGTTACTCATGACTCCCTATATATTAACAGCACAGAGGTGGCATGAGTAGAGAGTGTCAAGCTCCTGGGAGTGGTCATCAACAACAAGCTTTTTTGGACTCTTCATGTGGATGCACTGGTTACAAAGGCCCAACAATGTCTCTTTCTCAGGCAGCTGTTGGAAATCTGGCATGATGGCGAATATCCTCAACAGCTTTTATAGGTGTGCCATCGAGAGCATTCTGTCTGGGTGTATCACGACCTGGTATGGCAACTGTACCATTCAAGATCAGAGACTGTTCCAGAGAGTGGTGAACTCGGCTGGGCCTATCACAAAGACCAACCTCCCATTGATAGAATCCATCTACCAGGCCCGCTGTCAAGCAAAGGCTGCCAGCATTCTCAAAGATCCATCCCACCCCGGCAATGCTTTTCTACAATCTCTACCATCAGGGAGAAGGTAAAAGAAAAACAGCTGGTTTTTATCCGATTGTTGTTAGAATACTGAATGGACTCTCAAACTCTTAACATTTGCCTGTACCTGTGTTTTTATTTTTTGCCGATGTTTACCTATTATTTACTTAGCTATGCTACTTAACTCTGTGATCTGCCTGTATTGCTCAGAAGACAAAGCTTTTCACTGTGCCTCAGTACGCGTGACAATAAATTCAATTCAATTCAATGTTTGTACCAGCTTTGGAATTAATATCAACATGCTCCCATCGTTGCCATTGGTACAACTATCTGAGACAAATCCTTGGTGAATAACAAATAACGGTTGCTTTTCATTTTATGCCGCATGTTCATTTCATGATTGTCGTAAAACTTTTTTTTACTTTGGCGTCATTTGTTTATATTTTGATATCACAGAAACAGATGAGGCATAAATTAGGATTTCTGTCTGGAGTATTTACAGCACATTACAGTCTGTCCCTCCAGCAACATGTTTCCTCTTAGCTGCTGAGAACCAAGCTGACACAAATGGATAAAAAGCAGATAATTTTGAAAAAATATTGAGACAAACTGTCATGCCAGATAAAAGTTTTAAGTGTTTCAGATTAGAGAGAATGTTATGAGTTGATCGATATCCGAGATCGAGCTTGGAAGCTGCAAGGTTGAAAATATATTGAGGTTAATTCAAAAGTTAATCTGTCGGATATTTATGTTGGTACAATGAAAATACTGTTTGTTTCCTGTACTTGAAGAGTAGGACTTTAATGCAAGTTTTTACAATCAAAGTTTTTATTTTGGAATTTTAGCGATAGATGATGAATCCAAAGAAGTAACAAAGTCTAGATTAAATCATTATATAATTTAGAAAGAGCCAGCCAATCATCAATCCCTTTTGGTTATCTAATTGGAGTCGAAAAGACTGTGCACAAGCTTCACTTCCAAAATCGGAAGTGAGACAACCAGCAATATAATTGTTTAGTGCTGTTGGTTGAGTTATAAATGTTGACCAGAGGTATTCCTCTCTCGCTCTTAATAATGCTGTAAAATGTTTATGTTCGCCTTCCTCATCTCAAGCACGACACAGCAGCCCCGACCAAATATTAGTTCAATACTGTACTGTCCTGTTGTGGGGCTTGAACCTTTGACCTTTCGGCTCAAATACATTGTTACCTATTTAAACCATCTTGTTGAATTGACATTTTCCACTGCTATTAATAGAGTACAAAGATTTGATTTTAAAACAACCTCCAGACTATTTGGTTTATGCTCATGTTTCAAAAGAACATCTACCCACTTTGACTTGTCTAACCTTATTAGCATGTTCTTCTATTCCTTCCTCTCTCTAATTTCTCTCACTTCTTCTGAAATGCATTTATGCTATTCTGCAAAATTATTAGAATGGAACTTGCAATCAATTCAAACCATTCTCCAAGTTAAGGTGTTTCTCCTATATTCCTTGTTGGGTTTCATGATAACTGCTTTATATTTGGGACTGTCTCATTTTGGATTTTTTACAAATAGAGGTATTAGGTTAGCCCCTTAGCCATTTTGATTGTTTGATTCTTTTGGTTCTTGTGTTGCCCTTGTTCTTCTGTATCCTCCTTGTGATGTGAAGATCATCACCTCAACAAAAATAGCAACCTGTTTTAACATAGTCAATAACACAAAATATCTCAACGATTCATAGAAACATTGAAACAAAATGCGTTAGTGAATCACTCCTTGAAAGTGGAGTCGCAGGTAGATAGGATAGTGAAGAAGGCGTTTGGTATGCTTTCTTTTATTGGTCAGAGTATGGAGTACAGGAGTTGGGAGGTCCTGTTGCTGCTGTACAGGACATTGGTTAGGCCATGTTGGAATATTGCGTGCAATTCTGGTCTCCTTCCTATCGGAAAGATGTTGTGAAACTTGAAAGGGTTCAGCAAAGATTTACAAGGGTGTTGCCAGGGTTGGAGGATTTTAACTATAGGGAGAGGGTGAACAGGCTGTGGCTGTTTTCCATGGAGCTTCGGAGGCTGAAGGGTGACCTTATAGAGGTTTACAAAATTGAGGGGCATGGATAGGGTAATTAGAGAAAGTCTTTTCCCTGGTGTCAGGAAGTCCAGAACTAGAGGGCGTAGGTTTAGGATGAGAGGGGAAAGATATAAAAGAGACCTAATGGGCAACTTTTTCACGCAGAGGGTGGTACGTGTATGGAATGAGCTGCCAGAGGAAGTGGTGGAGGCTGGTACAATTGCAACATTTAAGAGGCATTTGGATGGGTATATGCATAGGAAGGGTTTGGAGGGATATGGGCCGGGTGCTGGCAGGTGGGACTAAATTGGGTTGGGATATCTGGTCGGCGTGGATGGGTTGGACCGTAGGGTCTGTTTCTGTGCTGTACATCTTTATGCCTCTATGACTGTATAAGGGGGATCTTCAGTTAGATGGCTAACATCTTGCCCAAAGAGCTTTAGTTTTAAGGGTTGTCTCAAAAAAAAGAATGTGGAGTTGAGAGACTGAGAGAGATGGGAGGGATTGCCAGAGATTATGGCCTTCGCATCTCGAGGCATTGTGATCAGAGGTGAAGTATTAGAACTGTATAGTTCAATAGGCCAAATTAGAGGACCACAGATCTTTTGTCGAGTTGGAGATGATTACAAAAACTGGGAGAAGCTGAACCATGGAAGGATTTGCAAATGTTGAGAGAATTTTCAGATTGAGGTATTGTTGAACTGGATACCTATGTTAATCAGGGATCACAGAGGTGATGAGCAAATAACATTTGATGTGAACTAAGGTATGCAAAATTGGGTTTTGGGTGACCTCCAGTTTATGGAAGATAGCATGTGGGAGTCCAGCGTGAAGTGCATTTGAATAGTTCAGTCTGGTGGTAGCAAAGACAAACATGAAGCCATCAGCAGCAAAAAAACTGAAGCAGGGTTGGAGAAAGCAAAGTTACTGAGTTAGAAGTAGACATTCTTGATGGCTGCACGTTTATGTCCTTGGATGCTTATCTGGGGCTATATATGACCCTAAAGTTGCAAACAATTTGGTTCAGCCTTTGCCATGGAGAGAGAAGGAACACTGATGAGGAAATGGGATTTATGGTGTGGACCAATATAACAGTGGCAATGAAGTAGAATTGAGTGTTGTCATAGTATGTGTGCAAAGCACTGTTGCATTTTTAGATGTCGCTAAAGTGCGGAGTATCAAGTGGGATCCAAATATTGGTGTTTTGAAGGCACCTTAACTGTACTTAACTGTCATCTGAAATGACCTCACAAACCACTCTATTCAAAAGCAATTGAAGTTGCACGTGCATATTCAATGAAGGAATTAGGAACATTCATTTGGCACGTGATAACATGTTGAAGGATCTGGGAGAAAAACAGGCAGGTTTTAGGGGGTGAGGGTTTACTTTTAAGAAGGATGATGGACTTGAGAGAGTGCCAGAACCTGAGATCATACTATCTGCCATTGGTAATAATTCCATGCAACTTGTATGACAAATAAGTCATTTAATTATAATGCCATATGCATATTGATGTAAGATGTGGCTAACTTTTGCTTTATGTCCCATGTTTTTCAGACCTTAATACAAGTTCAATTTCACCCAGTCCCTTAACGGACCTCTGGATGTAATTCTTCTCAAGAAGACATTCAACCTGGGTATGAAGACTGAGATAACACCTGATGCACCCAAAAGACAGGAGAGTTCAAAGGGGGCATTATTGAACCCTGAGCCAATTTTGGCAACAAAACGTTTTAGTACAGACGTTGAAATGATTGCAAGGAAAGTTGAAAATGAATACTCTCATATTTGTGATTCTGGAAAGCGGATAAAGGACATGAATGGAAACAGACTAGAACAGGAGAAAATGATTGTTGTCAGAAAAAAGCGTAAGAGCCAGCAGGCTGGTCCCTCAGAAACTCAAAACTCTGATTTCAAAGATCGCCAGGGCAATGTTAGTCTGAGGCCGAGTGTTCAGCCGCCTGACCATGCAGATGACTCTTCGTTTAGTGACTGTATTTCATCACCTTCTTCAAGTCTACATTTTGGTGACTCTGACACAGTGACTTCAGAAGAAGAGGCGATTCCAGGCAGACATTCCCAGGCAGTATTGAGTAGCACAAGTAGAACAGTTCATTCAAAAATGCACAAGTGGCCTCGGTCTGAGCAGGAATCTATATCAGGGATCTTAATCAAGCGACCTTGTCTCCCGAACAGCAGCCTACGAAGGTCTCAACAGAGAAAGAAATTCACAAAACCCAATCCTTCTCAACGGACTCAAAAGCAGAAGGAACGGATTTTATTACAGAGAAAGAAAAGGGAAGTGATTGCTCGCAGGAAATACGCCTTGTTGCAAAGTTCTAGCAGTTCAGGTGATAATGATCTTAGTAGTGAATCCTCCTCCAGCTCTTCAACTGAAGATGAGGATTTGTATGTGTCGAGGAATGAAAGCCACCAAAACAGTACAACAGTTGCCTCAGGTAATACTTTTCCTGTCAAGTTTTTTTTGCACACTTGAAGCGTAATGGGCATGTGGTTGCGCACTATTTAAAAACTGAAGAACTTTTGTACATAACAGGTTGCAAACTGCTCTGATTACTTAAAATCAGCTATACAACCACATGCCCAAAATAGGTAATCAGCTCTCTACTTCAAAGGTAGCTATGTTTTGTTTATTTACAATGTTTTCTTCAATTAGCTGCTCGTAATCTCCCCAGCATTGTATTTTTCAATGTTTCAGCCGTCTGTGTTGTCACACCACTGTTAAGATTGGTCAGCCTGTTTGAAGTTGAACAATAATTGTGTTAAGACACTGACAGGGGGAGCATATTGGTACTCCAGCCTCACCACTTCACAAGCCAACTAAAAGCTGTAAACGACCATTTGAATTACCAAGATTGCCATCTTTTGATTGCTATCTCAGACACAGTGACTGCCACCAGGTTTCATCAGTGCTTACAGACCTACCTTGATTGTTAAGCAAGCCACACCTGGATTTCACATCGTTCTTTTCAAATGCCTTTGTGACGTCTGCAAATTTATGTCCTTCAGCTAAATCACTAATATATACATAGTGAATAGCTGGTGTCCGAGCACTGATCCCTGCAGTCCCCACGAGTCACTTTCTGCCACTCTTAAAAAGACTCAGTCGTTCCTACTATTTGTTTCATGTCCACTAGCCAATTCTTTTATCCATGTCAGTACACTACTCCCAATCTCTATGCACTTTAACTTTACATACTTATCTCTTATGTGGGACCTTATCAAAACCCTTCTGAACGTCCAAGTAAACCACATCCACTGGCTTGCATTAATCAACCTGAGAGTTGGATCCTCTCAAAATTCCAGTAGATTCAGCAAGCATAATTTCCATATCGTAAATCCATCTTGAATCCATCTGATACTGTAACTGTTTTCCAAGTGCTATGCCATTAAATGTTTTATTATGGATACTAGCATTTTCACCAGTACCAATGTCAGGCTAATTGATTGAACCCTGTTTTCTCTGTACCTCCTTTTTTAAAATAGTGGGGTTACATCAGGAACCTTCTCATCATTAAGAACTGTTCCATAAAGAAACCTGAAGGATGACTACCAATGCTTCCACTATTTCTAGGACCACTTCATTAAATATCAAGAGTGTGGTTCTGGAAAAGCACAGCAGGTCAGGCAGCATCCGACTTTGATCTCCAGCATCTGCAGTCCTCATTTTTGACCACTTCATTAAATACTCTGGGATGCAGATTATTATACCCTGGTGATTTGGCAATTAGTTAATCCCATCAATTTCCTCAACACCATTTCACTGTGACAACTAATTTTCTTCAGTTCCCCCTGGCCACTCTACCCTGTGATCACCAACATTTTTGTGATGTTATTTGTATCCTCTTTTATAAGGACAGAACAAAAATATCTGTTTAATTGATCTGCTATCTTTTCATTCCCCACTTTAACTTTCCTTATTTCTGACTGTGAAGGACCTACATTTGTCTTCACTGATCCTTTTCATTTGTAATCAGTTTGTACATTGCCTGAAGGCTTACTCACCCTCTATTTTCCCCTCTTAATCAATTCCCTTCTCCTTTGCTGAAATGTAGACCACTCCCAATCCTCAAATGTGCTTTTTTTTTGCTGCTTTGTATATTTCTTCCTTGGACCTGATACTATCCCTAATCTCACTTGATATCCATGGTCAGGCCACTTTTCCCAATTTATTTTTGTGCTGCACAGGAATGAACAATTGTTGCAGTTCTTCCATGTACATTTTAAATATTTTCCATTTGGTTATCTATTGTCACCCCTTTCATGTTCTCCAATTTGTCTCAGCCAGCTCATGCCTCATGGAATTATAGTTTCCTTTATTTCGATTCAAATATAGATTCTCCTCTGACTAGCACGTGGTACAGGTAACAATGCTGACATCAATACCTTTTGAGGTCCTACTTTTTAAACTTCCTTTCTAAATGCCATATAGAGTCATACAGGATGCAAACAGACCCTTCGGCCCAACCCGTCCATGCTGGCCAGGTTACCAAACTGAACTAGTCCCATTTGCCTCTATTTGGCCCATAAGCCTCAAAACCCTTCCTCATAATATACCAGATGCATTTTAAATGTTGTAATTGTGCTCACCTCTACCACTTCATCTGGGAGCTCATTCTATGCACAACACCCTCAGTGTGAAAAAGTTGCCCCCCAGGTCAGTTTTAAATCTTTCTCCTCTCACATTAAACCTATGTCCTCTGGTTTTGGACTCCTCTACCCTGGTAACAGATTTAGATTTTATTGTCACATATACTTGAGTACAGGAATATCGGAGTACAGTGAATCGTATATAAAGTCGATATTCTCCAGTGCCATCTTAGTACGCAAAAGACATGATTAAAAACAGGAGCAGAAATAAAAGAAACCACCAAAAGACAAAGAAAATGCCCAGATCTCTTCTCCACCTCTGCCATGAGACTTTGCTGCCAGAAAAACAAAACCACAAAGTCCATCCTCAGTCTGCGAACACTCAGGTGCCCTGAGTCCTCGCAATAGCATGATGCCCCAACTCCTGTACTCACTGCTATGACTCATGAAAGCAAGCATGCCAAATGCCGCCTTCACCACCCTGTCAATCTGTGACGTCACTTCCAAGGAACTATGCACCTCCACCCCTTGATCTCTCTGTTCGACAACATGGGCCAGAGCCCTACCATTAACTGTATAAGTCCTGCCCTAGTTTGTCTTCCCAAAGTGCTGCCCCATAATTTTATCCAAATTAAAATTCACCTGTAATTCTTTTGTCCACTGGCCCAGTTGATTGAGATCCCATCGTACTCTTGAATAATCTTCTTCACCTGCACATCCACATGTAAGTTTGTGGGGTGAATTTGTACTTGCAGAGTTACATTGTACTTTGCTCAAAAACTGCACGAAACCGTGTAAGATTCTGCTAATTCATTTTTTAGATTAGAATCAGTCTAAACATTATGGCACAGACAGCAGCACACAGGGGGCTAACACCTTCAACACATTATCTGGGCTGACATCAATTGTTAAAGTTAACCTGAGAGTGTAAATTTTTAAAAATGTTTTGTGATTTACATATGAAAGAAGTGAAACTAACATGGTCATTCGAACAGATGAGAGACTTAACAAACAATCAAGGTATTTTTCAATGCATAATTTCAGTTACATCATATTGTACATTTTGCTATAAAATTTGTGTCTTACAATTGTGTCCTCCACAACCACCTGATAAAGGAGCACCTAGTGCTTGCAATTAAACCTGTTGGACTATAACCTGGTGTTGTATCAATTTTGGTGTCACTCACAAAGTTACTAATCATGCCTCCTATATTCTAATTCAAATTGTTTGTATAAATGACAAACAACAGTGGACCCAATCCTGGTGGCATGCCATTGGTCACAGTCCTGCAGTCTGAATAGCAACCTTCTACCACCACTCTTTGTCTCCTCCCATCAAGCCAATTTTGTATCCAATTGATTAGTTCTCCTTGGATCCCTTGTGGCCGAACCTTGACCCATTTCATGTGAACATTAGTTTTTGCATCTGGAGCACACATCCAGCATGACTACCTCTGTGACATCACCTCCCTTTCCACTTCACTCCAAAAGTGGTAATATCCATATTATCCACCTTTCCAGATTATACTCTCTTCTACCCTCTTCCATCGGGGTAAGGTATAGCTTCTTCCCTGCTGTCATCAGACTTATGAGTGGACCTATTGTATATTAGTCTTGATCTTTTTCTGCACCTTCTCTGTATATATTCTGCTCTTCGGTTAAAAAAAGCGAGAAGGTCCTATGTTGGTGGCACGGATATGTATCACTGTTGCTCGCCTTCTCACTCCAAAAGCCCTGTGGCTGCTGTGAGACATCCTTGGCCCAAGCACGTGGGAGGGAACATACCAACTTCGACCAAAAACAGAAATTGCTGGAGAAACTCGAAGGTCTGGCAATGTCTGTGGAGTCAGTAGAATTAATGTTTCAAGTCCAGTTACCTCCTACCATCTAAGAGTCTCATTCACAGCCATAGAAATGTCATTCTGTTCCCTTTACAATTGAATCCCCTACTACTATATCATCCTACACTTATTCCTCCTCTCTTGTCAATCAGAGCCAACCATAAGACAACGAATTTGGATTTTGCTGCCTTGCTCTGACAGGCTTTCTCCTTCTTAACACACACATGCACTCTCTCTCGTGCTTGCACTCTCTCTCGCGCGCGCTCTCTATCATACTCTCTCGTGCTCTTTCTCTCTCTGTTGCGCGCTCTTTCTCTCTCTGTTGCGCGCTCTTTCTCTCTCTGTTGCGCGCTCTTTCTCTCTCTGTTGCGCGCTCTTTCTCTCTCTTGCGCGCTCTCTCTCTCTCTTGCGCGCTCTTTCCGCTCTCTCTCTGTTGCGCGCTCTCTCTCTGTTGCGCGCTCTCTCTCTGTTGCGCGCTCTCTCTCTGTTGCGCGCTCTCTCTCTGTTGCGCGCTCTCTCTCTGTTGCGCGCTCTCTCTCTGTTGCGCGCTCTCTCTCTGTTGCGCGCTCTCTCTCTGTTGCGCGCTCTCTCTCTGTTGCGCGCTCTCTCTCTGTTGCGCGCTCTCTCTCTGTTGCGCGCTCTCTCTCTGTTGCGCGCTCTCTCTCTGTTGCGCGCTCTCTCTCTGTTGCGCGCTCTCTCTCTGTTGCGCGCTCTCTCTCTGTTGCGCGCTCTCTCTCTGTTGCGCGCTCTCTCTCTGTTGCGCGCTCTCTCTCTGTTGCGCGCTCTCTCTCTGTTGCGCGCTCTCTCTCTGTTGCGCGCTCTCTCTCTGTTGCGCGCTCTCTCTCTGTTGCGCGCTCTCTCTCTGTTGCGCGCTCTCTCTCTGTTGCGCGCTCTCTCTCTGTTGCGCGCTCTCTCTCTGTTGCGCGCTCTCTCTCTGTTGCGCGCTCTCTCTCTGTTGCGCGCTCTCTCTCTGTTGCGCGCTCTCTCTCTGTTGCGCGCTCTCTCTCTGTTGCGCGCTCTCTCTCTGTTGCGCGCTCTCTCTCTGTTGCGCGCTCTCTCTCTGTTGCGCGCTCTCTCTCTGTTGCGCGCTCTCTCTCTGTTGCGCGCTCTCTCTCTGTTGCGCGCTCTCTCTCTGTTGCGCGCTCTCTCTCTGTTGCGCGCTCTCTCTCTGTTGCGCGCTCTCTCTCTGTTGCGCGCTCTCTCTCTGTTGCGCGCTCTCTCTCTGTTGCGCGCTCTCTCTCTGTTGCGCGCTCTCTCTCTGTTGCGCGCTCTCTCTCTGTTGCGCGCTCTCTCTCTGTTGCGCGCTCTCTCTCTGTTGCGCGCTCTCTCTCTGTTGCGCGCTCTCTCTCTGTTGCGCGCTCTCTCTCTGTTGCGCGCTCTCTCTCTGTTGCGCGCTCTCTCTCTGTTGCGCGCTCTCTCTCTGTTGCGCGCTCTCTCTCTGTTGCGCGCTCTCTCTCTGTTGCGCGCTCTCTCTCTGTTGCGCGCTCTCTCTCTGTTGCGCGCTCTCTCTCTGTTGCGCGCTCTCTCTCTGTTGCGCGCTCTCTCTCTGTTGCGCGCTCTCTCTCTGTTGCGCGCTCTCTCTCTGTTGCGCGCTCTCTCTCTGTTGCGCGCTCTCTCTCTGTTGCGCGCTCTCTCTCTGTTGCGCGCTCTCTCTCTGTTGCGCGCTCTCTCTCTGTTGCGCGCTCTCTCTCTGTTGCGCGCTCTCTCTCTGTTGCGCGCTCTCTCTCTGTTGCGCGCTCTCTCTCTGTTGCGCGCTCTCTCTCTGTTGCGCGCTCTCTCTCTGTTGCGCGCTCTCTCTCTGTTGCGCGCTCTCTCTCTGTTGCGCGCTCTCTCTCTGTTGCGCGCTCTCTCTCTGTTGCGCGCTCTCTCTCTGTTGCGCGCTCTCTCTCTGTTGCGCGCTCTCTCTCTGTTGCGCGCTCTCTCTCTGTTGCGCGCTCTCTCTCTGTTGCGCGCTCTCTCTCTGTTGCGCGCTCTCTCTCTGTTGCGCGCTCTCTCTCTGTTGCGCGCTCTCTCTCTGTTGCGCGCTCTCTCTCTGTTGCGCGCTCTCTCTCTGTTGCGCGCTCTCTCTCTGTTGCGCGCTCTCTCTCTGTTGCGCGCTCTCTCTCTGTTGCGCGCTCTCTCTCTGTTGCGCGCTCTCTCTCTGTTGCGCGCTCTCTCTCTGTTGCGCGCTCTCTCTCTGTTGCGCGCTCTCTCTCTGTTGCGCGCTCTCTCTCTGTTGCGCGCTCTCTCTCTGTTGCGCGCTCTCTCTCTGTTGCGCGCTCTCTCTCTGTTGCGCGCTCTCTCTCTGTTGCGCGCTCTCTCTCTGTTGCGCGCTCTCTCTCTGTTGCGCGCTCTCTCTCTGTTGCGCGCTCTCTCTCTGTTGCGCGCTCTCTCTCTGTTGCGCGCTCTCTCTCTGTTGCGCGCTCTCTCTCTGTTGCGCGCTCTCTCTCTGTTGCGCGCTCTCTCTCTGTTGCGCGCTCTCTCTCTGTTGCGCGCTCTCTCTCTGTTGCGCGCTCTCTCTCTGTTGCGCGCTCTCTCTCTGTTGCGCGCTCTCTCTCTGTTGCGCGCTCTCTCTCTGTTGCGCGCTCTCTCTCTGTTGCGCGCTCTCTCTCTGTTGCGCGCTCTCTCTCTGTTGCGCGCTCTCTCTCTGTTGCGCGCTCTCTCTCTGTTGCGCGCTCTCTCTCTGTTGCGCGCTCTCTCTCTGTTGCGCGCTCTCTCTCTGTTGCGCGCTCTCTCTCTGTTGCGCGCTCTCTCTCTGTTGCGCGCTCTCTCTCTGTTGCGCGCTCTCTCTCTGTTGCGCGCTCTCTCTCTGTTGCGCGCTCTCTCTCTGTTGCGCGCTCTCTCTCTGTTGCGCGCTCTCTCTCTGTTGCGCGCTCTCTCTCTGTTGCGCGCTCTCTCTCTGTTGCGCGCTCTCTCTCTGTTGCGCGCTCTCTCTCTGTTGCGCGCTCTCTCTCTGTTGCGCGCTCTCTCTCTGTTGCGCGCTCTCTCTCTGTTGCGCGCTCTCTCTCTGTTGCGCGCTCTCTCTCTGTTGCGCGCTCTCTCTCTGTTGCGCGCTCTCTCTCTGTTGCGCGCGCTCTCTCTCTGTTGCGCGCTCTCTCTCTTGCGCGCTCTCTCTGTTGCGCGCTCTCTCTCTGTTGCGCGCTCTCTCTCTGTTGCGCGCTCTCTCTCTGTTGCGCGCTCTCTCTCTGTTGCGCGCTCTCTCTGCGCGCTCTCTCTCTGTTGCGCGCTCTCTCTCTTGCGCGCTCTCTCTCTGTTGCGCGCTCTCTCTCTCTGTTGCGCGCTCTCTCACACACGCTCTCTCTTGCGCTCTCTCACGCGCGGTCTCACACACATTCACACGCTCGCTTGCGCGCTCTCTCTCTCTCACACTCTCACTTTCTCTCACGCACACTCTCACACTCAAAATGGTGAATCTGTTTTGCAGGGTAATGGCCAAATAGGACTCCTACACCACCTGCCTCGTCCCTTGACTCTAAAGTATGGCCATCCATTCCCTCCCCGCTTGTGCAGTCTTAGCCTGTGTAGTGATCACCTTTTGTATGTGCTATCCACAATGTTCTCACCTCTTGGATGCTCCACAATGTCCTCAGCTGCCACTCCAGCTCTGAAGCTCTGACTTCCAGGAGCTGCAGTTGGAAACACATGTGGTCCTGAGCACTGGAACTGTGCCTGACTTCCCACAGAGAGGAGGAGGAGGAACACACCATGTCCATGTGTGCGTCTTTTATGACTTAGTCCTTTAAATTAAATGATTGGATTGCCCTTAAAATCAAGTTACATTAATTACTCAAGGGTTCTTTTTCTCTGGGCTTCTGCCCTATTGCGTTTGCAAACCCAAAATTAAGAGCCTTGTATACTAAAGTCATAAAAATAGAATACATGCTTGCACAACCTTACTCACTCATTCATCATCTTTTAGGCCCACGTCACTTTCTGAATCGGCATGTCACCTCAGGAGCTTTGCCTCTGAATTTAGTGAAGGTTCGCTCTGCTCCAGCTGCTGCTTCCAATGAGCTCAGCCAAAACCTCGCCATCGTGATTTTATGGGGAAGCTGTGCTACTCAAGTTCACTGCCAGGTTCTCTCAACTTTGCTCCCATTGTTGCTCTGACTGGCTTCATCGTGATGCTGAATGCAGGGAACACTTGAGAGACATCTGCACTCCTCAAATTATGGCTTCATAAAACATCCCTAATTTCTTCACCTTTTTTCTTCGTCTTCATTTGCTTAAGCCCTGATCTCTGGCATTTTCTCCCTTTGTCTCTCTACCGTGCTTGTCTCAAGATATTTATGAAAGTCTACCTCTGTGACCAAGCTTTTGGTCACCTGATCTAATATCTCCTCAGTCAGACAGTGTGGTTCTGGAAAAGCACAGCTGGTCAGGCAGCATCCAAGGAACAGGAGAGCTTATGCTTGAAACGTTGAATCTCCTGCTTCTCGGATGCTGCCTAATCGGCTGTGCTTTTCCCGCACCACACTTTTTGACTCTGATTAGATTAGATTACATTACATTACAGTGTGGAAACAGGCCCTTCGGCCCAACAAGTCCACACCGACCCGCCGAAGCGAACCCACCCATACCCCTACCCCTACATTTACCCCTTACCTAACACTACGGGCAATTTAGCATGGCCAATTCACCTGGCCCTGCACATCTTTGGACTGTGGGAGGAAACCGGAGCACCCGGAGGAAACCCACGCAGACACGGGGAGAACGTGCAAACTCCACACAGTCAGTCGCCTGAGGCGGGAATTGAACCCGGGTCTCTGGCGCTGCGAGACAACAGTGCTAACCACTGTGCCACCGTGCCGCCCAAAATCTCCAGCATCTGCAGTCCTCTCTTCCTTCTAATATTTCCTTATACGATATAGTGTCATATTTTATTTAATAATGCCATTGTGAAGTACCATGGACATTTTATTCATTAAAGGTACTGTCCAGCACAAGGCATTATTAAACCTAAATAGCCCTTGAGGACGTGGTGATCAGCTGCCATCTTGAAGCTGTAACCTATACTCGAAGTACTCCCTAGTGCTCTTGGGGAGACTATTTGAGGATAATGATAATAATGAAAAGAGCTTGCAGTTGATGGTATTTCCATTTGCCTGCTGCTCCATGTTCTTCTCAGTGGTAATGGATGTGCAAGATGCTGTCCGAGAAAGATTTTGTCCTCCACTACAAACATGGTTGTGAATTATTGTAACTCAAGTGTAAATCTAATCCTGACTTGACTCTGAAGCAGAATACTAAAATTTCTATCATTTTATTGTAAATTGTGTCATTGAACCCAGAGACAAATTTTGGAACTGTTTCATTTGTCTATTATATAAACAGTGCAGTGCAAGACCAATGTCCGTTAGTTACACAAACAGATGAGAATGTTGAAAGTGCATGAATTGTGTTTTGCAATCAACAATCCTGGTAGGTTTAATCTGAGAGGAGTGGGGTCATATGTGAACGTATGTTCCTCCTTTTGTTTATGGAATTGCACAGGCAAAGACAACCACCTTTGTGGTGGTAGGAGTATACAGAGATTAAATGATATGAGTAAAGCATGAACCAAAAATTTAGAATTTGTGTATCACCATATGTACATGAATAGTAACTATAAAAACAACGATGTGCACTTGCTTTGTTGAAAGTGCTCCAATCTACATTACAAAAGGGGAGAGCACAGCTTGAATGAATTGTAGAATAAACCGTGCATGAGTTTTGCAGGGGTAAACTTGAAAGATGTGTTTAAAGCTATGGAAAGAAATTCAAAGGTTAGGAGGCCGTTCATTTGGTCAAATGGGTGAAGACTCTGCCACCTATTGTGAGTAAAGTGGAATGAGGCTATGTAAAATGAGTAATATGCAGCTGAAAAAACTGAGTGAGTTTGAGACCTTGATAATTTGAGGAATAGAGATTTCAATTTCAGTGGTTTACTGGGCATTTATAGGCTTGTCAGTGCTGGGATGGTTGGCCAAGAGGGCATGCTGTTGGACAGGATGCTGACAGATGAGATTTGGACAGGTTGGAATTTTCAAGAGGTATTGAGGTCAGAGTCCAAGAAGAATGATGTTTTAAACTCTGATCAAAAAGTCTCAAGTGTGAATGAGTGTTGCAGCAGCAGAGAGGTTGAGGTAGATGTGAGGACTGGTATTTTCATGGGAATAATCAGTCTCGGTAATGGAAAAATGTGGTGTTAGTCATGTAGCAGTGTCTTTCTGATGGTACTGTGCTAGTTTGTTTTGCGTGGTATCAAGTGCAGTTAAGTTGCTATTCACTGAGTGACAAAGTTCCCTTTTAATTACCTTTTTGATATGAAAGGTAATAGTATCTTTAATTGCGTATGTTCGAAACCAATCAGGTAGTTGCACATGATCATATAGTCATCAGTTCCTGACAGAAACAGGTTGACATTGATTTTCATGTAATTAATTTTAATACCACAATAATTTTTACTCACTTCAGCAGTCACTTCAATGTAAATACAGAAATGCCATAAATCTAGGTCTTTTACTGCACAATTAAAAAGTATACCCAATAAAAACCTGAATGTGTTGATAGTTTACAGACCTTGATCAGAATCCATACTGTTGGGGTTTTATTCCTGTTGGGGCAGAATTCATGTATAACTGCCTTCCCCTTGAGATACCCTCACCTCTTGGTCTCTCTTTTCAGTCACCTGAATGGCATGATCTGAACTGCAACTGACTTTGTTGCTTGCTGTCAGTGCTGCTTAAATCCTACAGGTACAAGGTTAGGAAATAGTCAAACAGAATCTGTTCTTGAAACTAAAGATTTGAAACTGACATTCCAAGTTTTTTCTCTCCTAAACACAACAAATCATGCTAAGTCACGTTATCTGCTTTTTGGTGCCTGACCTGAGTGACCTTGCTTCTGTGAGCCTGAAATGTATCTGTCAGCATCATAACTAAGCTTGCCCTCACCGAACACAAATGTGAACATTTCCACAGTGTCTTATGGTAACTAGCAGACTTTGGCAAATTTGGTTTTCTTTTTCCTAAGCCCACGATCACTGAACCAATTACACATGTCAATGACTAATATTAGCTAACCGATCTGAGTCAGGATCAGACGTGTTTCTGATGTCTGTTTCTCAATACCATTCCAAGCTGTGCATTTAATCAGCTGCACATTTATCTCCTCAAAGTTCTGTAACAATTCTGTCACAAAAGATTGGTTTATAAATATTTTTCTGTTCTCTGTGTAAAACAACATATCTGAGTGTTTTCTGTCAAAAGTCAGGTGCATTTTTTGATTATTTATGAACAGGAAAATTGACCTTGAGCATTTTAAAAATGCACATGCCACTAGTGGAGTAGTTTACAAGTATATTTATAGTTAAGAAATCTAGCATTTTAAAGTAGTCCATTTAATTTTAGAGAAGCACCTGTGCACTTATTGACTTTTCAGCTATTCACTTTTAATGATTTATCTTGAAACTGGAATGGCTTTGTGTAAGTTTCAAATTTTGTATTAATCAATAACCTGCATTCATATAGTGCCAGAAATAAAGTAAAACATCAGTTTTTTTTTACAGGGGATAATTAAAGATAAATTGCCAACAAGACATGTACGAGATGTTATGTTAAGTAACCTTGTTAGGCAAGTAATTCACCTGATTCCTCAAAGTCTGTATGCCATCTACAAGGCATAAGTCCGGAGTATGATGGAATACTTCCTACTTGTCTGGACGAGTGCCGCTCCAACAACACCCGAGAAGCTTTACACCATCCAGGAAAAAGCAACCTGTTTGATTGGCACCACATGCATAAACATCCACTCACTGTAGCACTGACAATCAGCAACAGTATGCATTATTTGCAAGATGCACTGCAGAAATTCATGAACCTTCCAAACCCACAACCACTTTGATCTAGAAGGACAAGGGCAGCAAATACATGGGAACATCACAACATGCAAAATTCACCCTTCCCCAGCCACTCACCATCCTGACTTGGAAATATGTCACTGTTATTTCACTATCACTGGATCAAAAACCTGGAATTTTTCCTTCCTAAGGACATTATGGTCCACCTACTGCACTTGGAGTGCAGTGATTTAAGAAGGCAGCTCACCACCACCTTCTCAAGGGCAACAAGAGACCGACAATAAAATGCTAGCCAGCCAGCGATGTCACATCCCATGAATGAATAAAATAAAAACCAAAAACTTATCTAAGAGGGAGACTTTAAGTAGAATTTTAAAGGAGGGTTTAAAAAAAGGACAGGCTTAGAAAAGGGCTCTTAAGGCTTGGATACCAAAAGGTGCATGACCAGTGTTAGTGTGTTAAAGCAATTGAGATGCACAAGACACCATAACTGAAGGAATACAACGTTTCTGGGGATTTTAGGACTAACAGAAATGAGGCTGTTATAGGAAGAAGTGAGTGACAATGGCAACACGTATATGAAATTGCCAAAGAAACAGAAAGCAAGGGAATGGGCCTCATGGTGATGGTTTGTTTTTCAGACTGGAGGGAAATACATGGCAAGTTCATCAAGGATTCATATTAAGGCAATTGATCTTTTGTTTAAAAGTTCATGACTTGAACTTTGCTATGCTGGACAGAACTGAAATTTGCAGATGATACGATGCTTGGTAATATAGCAAACAATGCAGATACTAGTGGTGGACTAAAGGAAGGCATGTTGCTGATAAAATGGTTAGACACATGGCAGGTGACATTTAAAGCAGAGGTGTAAAGAGATGCATTTTAAAGGGAGCATGAGAAAAAGAAAATAAACTAATTGTACAATTTTAACAAGTGTTTCTGGAGCGTGGGGGCACAAATCATTGAGGGTGCCAAGGAGAAGGTACAGCTATTTTAAAAAACACATTGGAACATTTGCTTTATGAATAAATGCATAGATTACAAGGAGTTATGCTTAGCATTTATAAACACAGGCCTCAGCTGGAGTGTTATGATCAAATCTGGACAACACAAAGGCTATCAAAATCTGAGGGTGCAAAAGAGACTTGCGGGTACCAGAGATGAGGTATTGCATGGAGTGGCAACAATGGAGAATTTAAGATTGTTCTCTTGAATGCAGAGAAGTTTTAAGATGAGTTTTCTGGAGTTGTTCAAAATTTTGCCGAGTCTTTATAGAATTAATAGAGGAACTGTTTCTCGTGACTGCAAGTTTGGTAACCAAGGGAATGATGATTTAAAGTAATGATCAAAATACCTACAGGAAACCTTTTTTAGCACATGGAGCAAATTGTTATCTGGAAATTACTGTCTGTAAGATATTGAAGGGCATCCACAAGCATACATTTTGCAAGGGAGATGGATAAATATCTGAAAAAAAAGATTGTAGGGAAAGAACAAGGGAGAGGAACAACTGAAAAGCTTGTTAAAATGGGACAAATCTTTGTGCATCAAGCAATTTTATTATTACATAGTGCAGTCTGTAATGACATAATCAAGGAAAAATGTAATCGAGCTAAGTATTTTCTCATTTTTAATATATATTCTTGTAAAGTCTGAATTGGTAACCAATTCATCAATGAAAATTATGCACTGAGTTCCATGTTGGTCCTACATTTATCCACCAGGTCAGCCAAGCACAACACACCTTCTTAAAAGAAAGCTAGACAGAACAGGAAGATGCATATTCAGAGTTGGCCTATTCTGAGTTTAGTAATCTCAAGTAAGAAGAATCACCTGGGTACTGTCTGCTAATTCCTAAAATGAAGATTAGGACGACAAAATAGGATTTGGCCTTAATGCCCAGTGCGATCAAACTGCCAGATTCCAATGATGTCTGTTCTATAATTTTGAAAAATGGACAATAGGTGAAGTACTAGAAGACAGCTGCTTCCCATGGGTTTATTCCCAAACAGTTTGACACTTTTGATGTGTATTGAAGTACAACAAAGAATTGTGTCTTTTGATTTGTAGTATGGAACTAGTTCATTTGTCAATTGTATCACATGCCTGACAAACCATTTGGCCAATGGACAGTTATTAGTTTTGTTTACTTGCAATCAGTCACACCTAAAAGTGTGTTTTGCCTAAAACATGAGGGAGGTCCCTGTAGACCATGTTGAAATCATTAGAAACCGAGTATTTGATCCTTCAGTTTATCTGACTCTTAAGGAGAAAGTGAGGTCTGCAGATGCTGGAGATCAAAGTTGAAACTTTATTGCTGGAACAGCACAGCAGGTCAGGCAGCATCCAGGGAACAGGAGATTCGACGTTTCGGGCACAGGCCCTTCCTCAGGAATGAGCAGAGAGTGTTCAGCAGGAGAGGATAAAAGGTAGGGAGGAGGGACTTGGAGGAGGGGCGTTGGAAATGTGATAGGTGGAAAGAGGTCAAGGTGAGGGTGATAGGTCGGAGTAGGATGGAGGCGGAGAGGTCAAGAAGAAGACTGCAGGTCAGGAAGGCGGTGCCGGGCTGGAGGGATTCGGCTGAGACAAGGTGGGGGGAGGGGGGATGAAGAAACTGGTGAAGTCCAAGTTCATCCCCTGTGGTTGGAGGGTTCCCAGTCGGAAGATAAGACGCTCCTCCTCCGACCGTCGCGTTGTTGTGGTTTGGCGGTGGATGAGTCCAATGACCTGCATATCCTCGGTGGAGTGGGAGGGGGAGTTGAAATGCAATAAAGTTTCAACCACTATCTGACTCTTAAACCAATCTTGA
This sequence comes from Chiloscyllium plagiosum, assembly GCF_004010195.1. Taxonomy (NCBI): domain Eukaryota; kingdom Metazoa; phylum Chordata; class Chondrichthyes; order Orectolobiformes; family Hemiscylliidae; genus Chiloscyllium; species Chiloscyllium plagiosum. The sequence continues at coordinate 17,966,297 of NC_057745.1, read as the reverse complement.
TTGATGCTTATTTTTAACCTAGAAGAAATGCAGTAAATGTAAAGTAATTGCTAATTGTTTTTGAAGAACATTGCATTTTATATTATCACCTTAATGCTAATTGTCAGTGGTGAATAATTAATCTGTGAAATCACTAACTGATGGGTTGTGATAACTTTAGCATAAATGAATGAGTTAGTAAGCATATAGTGGAATCATTTATCATCTCTTTACGTTTACATGAATTGATTTCCAGACAATTTAATGTGCCATGAAAATGAAAAAATTTGTTTCACCTCTGAACCGCACCCCTTTCTCTCTCCCCCCCCCCAAAAAACTTACTCCACTGTTCAACCCATGTTGTAGTGTCATGGTTTAGATTCCCTACAGTGTGGAAACAGGCCCTTCAGCCCAACAAGTCCACACTGACCCTCTGAAGAGCATCCCATCCAAACCCATTCCCCTACGTTTATCCCTGACTAATGCACCTAACACTACAGGCAATTTAACATGGCCAATTCACCTGGCCTGCACATCTTTGTGACTATGGGAGGAAACCGGAGCACCCGGAGGAAACCCACGCAGACACTGGGAGAATGTGCAAACACCACGCAGACAGTTGTTCGAGGTGGGAATTGAACCCGGGTCCCTAGCGCTGTGAGGCAGCAGTGCTAACCACTGAGCCACCATGCCACCTCATGCTGTGCTATATTATTTCTGTGCAGGTTAGAGTAGTGCTGGAAAAGCACAGCAGGTCAGGCAGCATCCGAGGAGCAGGAAAATTGACGTTTCGGGCAAAAGCCCTTCATCAGGAACCTGCTGTGCTTTTCCAGCACCACTCGAATCTAAACTCTGGTTTCCAGCATCTGCAGTCCTCACTTCTCTCTAGTTATTTCTGTACAGGTGAGTCTAATTTGTAAATTTGACATTTATCGAATTCCAATTACTTAACGGTCAATTTAAAAGTGTGTATTTTAGAAATTTCATTGCTCTAGTTTTGATTTCTTCCTCTCATCATGCTGAAAAATAGAGTACAGTTAAAATGATACTCCAGCTTTTAAATTGCTGCATTGGATACAATGGTAATTTCTTTGACACCTTGAAATGTACTCAGTATTGACTTTTTTAACTTTAATTTTATCCTATTACCAAATTCTCTTTTCTGTTGTATCTGTAGGATGAATATTTTAATGTTTTTGCCATAATCTACAAAGTATACTATTTCAAATCAGAGAAAAGGTTATGTTTTGGATAAGGTTTAAGGTACATTATGAAGTCTACAATTGTCTGAAAGAGCCAAAGGCATATAAACAATTTCGGTACAAATTACAGAAGATCAGTTATTTGTACACATGCTGCAGCTGTTACAAGCTTCAAAGAAAATTCTCTTGATGCTTCTGGATCTGTTGTTGCTATGGTCTGTTCACATTTTAACAGATGGGTTATGTGACTCATTACTGAGTAAAATGGGTACCATACTGATTATGTGAATAACAGCTGGGAGCCCCAAAGAATTACTGGCTTCCACATAATGTTTCACAGTTGTTGGCTGTTGACATAGCTTATCATACTTTTTTTTGTTGTTAAGCCTAAATTATTAAACTAATTGCTAGTTCGGCATCTGAATTGAAGTAGATTGCTTCATAGCAAATCGTAGCCACTCAATAATTTTCCTTGAGGAATTAATGGCTTTTCTTTCTCAAACATTATAACTTCATTTTGTGAACGCACACACCTCTTCCACTAGCGATTGCATTAGTTCAGCTATTTGAAACCAGTTTTACCATACAAGTAGAATTGATGCTGCAAGTCAAGTCTGGAACTCTCTCGACTTTACTCACATTGCCTCAGGCTCATTTCAGCTCCTGTTTGAGTGCTTAGTCCACTCAGTCTCCCATAACTTTGTCACTCCAGATTCCAACATTCATCAAGTGTTTTGTCTGTGGAACAGAAAAATAGTTGTTTCCAATCTTGGACTTTTTTTAAACTTTTAAAGGAAGTTGTTGAGTGGTGGATGGGAGCCAAAATTGGTTCTTGGGGTTTAATGTAGGAGTGTGTAAAATCATCTGTATTGAAACAAAGAAAGATCAGTGTGTTTTCTTAATGCTCAAAGCTTGGACCTATTTAAAATCAAGCAGATTTTAGGGTTTGTGTACAGAAATCACTAAAAGTTAATCGTGAGGTAAAAAATACTTGAAATAACTAATGAAATGTTGGCCTTCATTTTAAGGCACAGGAGTAAAAAGTGTCGTAAAAATTGCAGTACTCTTAAATAAACTTAGTCACTTCAAATGTCATGTTGGTACACAGTTCTTCACGTAAAAGGAAGTGAAATTCTGGAACTTATACGTTGTGATGGTTCAGTAACATTTTTAAGTAAAGTAACTTTTCAGAAGACTCTGCTAAAATGTTACTAATTCTGTCATATAAAGGGCATTCATTAACTAAGAGGTCTATTTCATTATTTGTAATGTTTAAACCATAAAGTACTGCATTTGATTTTCAAACACTGTAGTATATTCAATTTAACCAATAGGGTCATAGAGATGTGCAACATGGAAACAGACCTTCGGTCCAACTCGCCCATGCTGACCAGATATCCTGGATAAATCTAATCCCTTTTGCTAGCATTTGGCCCGTATCCCCCTCCACCATTTCTTCTGACAGCTCATTCCACACGCACCACCCTCTGTGTGAAAAGGTTGCCCCTTAGATCTCTTTTAAATTTTTTCCCCCTCACCTTAAACCTATGCCTTCAAATTTTGGACTCCCCCACCCCAGGGAAAAGACCTTGTCTATTTATCTTATCCATGCCCCCTATGATTTTATAAACTTCTATTCGGTCACTCTCAGCCTCTGTTGCTCAAGCTATTCAACCGCTGCCTATAGCTCAAAGCCTCCAACCCTGGCAATATCCTTGTAAATCTTTTCTGAACCCTTTCAAGGTTCACAACATTCCTTCCTGTAGCAGGGAGACCAGAACTGCGCATATATTCCAAAAGTGGCCTAACCAATGTCCTGTTGGTTAACCAATGTCCTGTCTTTTCTGAACCCTTTCAACTGCAACATGACCTCCCAACTCCTATACTCAATGCACTGACTAAAGGAAGGCATCCCACACACCACCTTCACTATCCTATCTACCTGCAATCCCACTTTCAAGGAACTACACTCCAAGGTCTCTTTGTTCAGCAGTACTCCCCAGAAACTTACCATTAAGTGTACAAGAGCTGCTAAGATTTGCTTTCCCAAAATGCAGCACCTCGCATTTATCTAAATTAAGCTCTATCTGCCTCTCCTCAGCCCATCTGATAAAGAACCCATTGTATCCGGGGGTAGCCTTCTTCGCTGTCCACTACACCACCAATTTTGGTGTCACCTGCAAACTTAGTAACCATACCTCCTATGTTCACATCCAAATCATTTCTATAAATAATGATAATTGGTAAATTATTCACCAATAATTTACTTAGGCAATACCAATCAAACAGCTCTCCCTGTCTCTCCACAGCTGAACTCTTGAGATGCTCCTCTAACACTCTGTTACAAGTCACACTCAAATATGGAGTCAAACTATTTGGCTATTTAAATGTGTGACCAGTCAGGCATAGTTAAGAAGGATCCAGTTTCAGCTATTTCTTCATTAGGCTGTTATTCCAATGCACCCTCTGCAAACAAATTTGCTCAAAGGGCTCACAACTAAAAAATTTTAAACCGGATATTTTACTTGAGAGCCACTGACAAATTAGTTTCCCTAAATTCATGATTTTGATATTTTCTAACACAGCATATTCATACACACAGTCCAAAGCTGAACTGAATTTTTCAGAGCAGAGAAAACTGGGTCAGTCAATATAACAGAGACTGAGATGAACAGATTTTTGACTGTGAAGGGAGTCAAAAGTTATGGTGGGGAGGGGGGGTGTTAGGAAAGTCGAGTGAAGACCATAATTAGATCAGTTATGATCTCAACTAATGGGATAAGAGACTAGATCTGTTTCTCAAAATCTTATGAACCCTTTCAGCCTCATGATGAACAAGATTGCCAGAAAGGTGATCTCTCTGCTGGTTCAATTTTGGAAGGAAGTAATAGTGCTGTCAGAAAAATTCACATTTGTGGGTACATTTTGAAGTGAGATTGACAGAGAATTAATGACCAACATGCAAAAGATCTCATGCCCTATACAATGGCAGATAACAGAACCTCAAGATATTAGACATTCAGACATACTGTGGAACTTGGGATAATACAGTGCTACAAGTAAATTTTACATTCAATAAATTAGCAAGTAAAATGCTAAATTCAAATAAATACTTTTGGAATATTAATTAGATCAGAAATTTATATATATGCCAAGTCACTCTCAAGTACAACCACATTTGTATCCTATACATGTTCATCATATTTTGCACAATACTGGATTACAAGATGCTCTGTTATCTCAATCTGCACAAGTTATCTTCATAAAAATGCAAAAACTAGCAGCAGGCTGCTCTGCCATTTCAGATGATCACAGCTCACCCCCATTTTGGTCTCAACTCCACTTTCCCACCCACTGTCCATAAACTCTACAACCCATTACTAATTAAAAATTTATCTATCCCCTCCTTTGTAGAAGCATCAACTGTTGCTGCTGATGGCTATTTTTTTCCCTTCCCCTCTGGGCCAAACAGTAGAATTTGACAGACTACAAAGAGTCGATGTACCTCCGTCATGAGAACTTAATAGCTGGAACTATAAAACATTCTGGTGGCAATACTGATGAAGGTATAACTATGAAGATTCAATAGATACCAATAAAATTGCCTAGCAAATCTGTCAAATCTCAGTTAGCTCCACTGCTGAAATGCTGAATGCAGAAATGTTGCTGGGATGCACTGTATCCTGCTAATAATGCAAAGAGATGGTGCACTGTTGCTAAGGGAACAATTTGAAACTCAAAGTAGCCAGGCACCAAAATAAAATTCATGAAAAGTCTTCATAGAAAGTAAAGATGATGTTTAAAATGGACATGAACTAAATTTTATAGTTCTACTGGAGCAAAGAAAAAACACAGATTTTGCTGAAGGAGCAGTTTCAACAACCAGAGGAGCTCAAGGGATGAAGTGGAAGGGTGTGGAGGACACGGGAAAGAAACACCCTTAAATGGTTAGAATCCTACTGAATTAAGAAACTACAGCTGGTACAATTGCTTGCATTAGAATGGCAAATAGACAATTTTGTTTAACAGCCTTTAATAAGCAAAAGGATTTTAATGGAACAAATGTATTTTCTGAATATTCTCACTATAATTTTTAACTTTTGGGAATACAGGTTCAAGGACAACACAAGGCTTTCAGTCTTCATTCAATTGGTCATGAACTTTCTAAACTTACATATTAGTAATATCTTTGTAATTGATTATGGAGGGCATAACATAACAGCCAAGCTTAAACCAATCTTAAATGCTAACCACAGTGCTCATCGAGAATAACTGCTAGCTTCAGTTCTCCGCATTTACCCATTTACTCCCTAACCCGACCGAATATTATTCAACAACCAACAAGATCAGCAAGCTGAATATTAATTTAGTCAGGGCCTTTGGTTCCAAATGGCTTTGTACCAATATACGTGGCATGTTTAAATCACTATGAAACTGAGAATTTACAGTGGACAGATTGAAAAACATTGTGAACCAAACCATATATCACAAAAGGCTGAAGCCACTACAATGTCTAAGCTCCTGAACATTTGTGATAGAGATGAAGAAAACTACTGACATAATACAACAGAGATCCATATCACACTGGAGATGCACACAGGATTAAGAATTCACAGATTAAGGGAAACACAAGTCGGTCTCAAAATTCATCTCATGCACTGAGAAGAAAATAGAAGGACAAATAAATTTTTATTTGGGAAGGGGAAGCTCTAGACATTTTTCAAATAATCAATGAAGCACAAAGTTATTATCTGTTTGGAACAGACTGAAGTGGTGAACATCAGCACACACTGAAGAAATGACAAAGCTTCAAATAAGAATGTACAATACAGCCAAGAATGACATAAAAGTGAATAAGGAGGGAAAAATGAAAATACGAGGGAAAGTTAGTCAGCATTATAAGATCTGATGCAAAATATTTAGATATTAAAGGAGTTACGTGTATTTGCAAAGGCAACTTGTCAAAATCCAACCACAAGAAAAACCTCAGTGTCCTAGAAGAAAATGTTCTGGATTCAATTAGGGATCAGGCTATTTTGGGCTGAGTTATTTATAATTGGGTGGGCTTAATAAATAAAACATTCTTCAAGAGGAAGAAAGCAAAGTTTGAGGGTAAGCTTGCAAGTAATATGAAAGCTGAGAGTAAGAGGTTCTGTAAATAGGAAAGGAAGAGAGAGGCCAAAGTCAACAGAGGCCCCTGAGACAACAAGGCCAAAGAAATAATGGGGAACCAGGAATTGGCAGAAAAGTTGAATAAATATCTTGTATCAGTCTTCATAACAGAAGACACTAATAACATTGCAAAGATACTAAATTGGCTAAAGAGGGGTGGAAATAAATCCAATGACGATCACTAGAGGAAAAAATGCAAGGGAAACTAATAGAGCTGTAGACCAAGATGTCTCCAAGATCTATTTGGTTGCATTCTAGGATTTTGAAGGAAGTAGCCACAGAAGTAATGAATGCACATAGTAACCTCTTATGAATCCTTGGATTTGAGAAGAGTCCCAGAGGATTGGTAAACTGCTATTATGGCACTTAAGCAAAAATGGAGGAAAACAAAAAATAGCTAAGTTGGCTTAACCATAATTGGGGAAAAAATGTTTTATTTCAAAGGAATTAATAGAGCATTTAGAAATACTTAAATCTAATCAAACAGAATCAGCATGGCTACTTGAATGGGAAAACATGCCTAACTGTTTTTTTGGAATTCTTTTGAGGAGGTAAAAAGCGCAATATTTAGATTTCCAGAAAGCATTTGATAAGGTCCACTGCGTAAGACAATTTAGTAAGATAAGAGCTGATGGTGTTGGAAGTAGTACGTTTACTGGATGGAGGATTGGCTTACCTAATAGAAGAGAAAATTGGGATGAAGGGGAGAGCATTTTCAGGATAGCAACCCATAATGTTGGTGGTGCCACAGGAATTGATGTTGGGGCAACAATTATTTGCATGATGTATTAATACTTAGACTTCCCTTATCCCAACTTACTATCACCATTCTTTTATGACATAAAAAATTAGAAAAGCAAGTGGTGAGGATGATGCACAATCTTGAGATATGGGCAACTTAAAACTTGGCAGGTGGAGTATAATGTGGGAAAATATGAGGTTATGCCCTTCAGAAGATGAGAAAAGCTGAATAATATTTAAATAGGAAAAGACCACAAAGGCATTTGGGAATCCTGATGCATGATTCAGAAAATGCTAGCATTCGAGTTCAGTGTGTGCTAAAAGAAAGCAAATGGAATGTAGACCTTTGTTTCAGCAGGAATGGAGTATAACAATAAGACAGCTTTGCTGAAACTATTGTTAGAACAATGAGGTGAACCCCTCTGTTAATTAAACCAAACACGCAGAAAAGCTTGCCTCGCCTCGCCTCGTAATGTTAAAATATGAGTGACAGAGAACTCCCAAATTCTATTGTTCAAAGAAAATAACATCAATTTTTTTTAACTCTAGAAGTGAAGATTAAATAACAACTATTCACAACTCAAAGTCTCCCCCCTTAACTACTCACTATCTGCCTCCAACTCTATAACAATATGCTGTTTAGATACGACACTTATTAAAATTACATTAACTCAATTTCAAAGCCATAGAGTTACTGTCATCGTCTGTGTCTTCACTCTTCTGGCTGAGGATCTCCCTTTGTTGGCTTCTTTCTTCTTAGTGCAAGTATGTTTCACGTGAAAAGGTACTTTTGATAGAAAGTGTTTTCTAATTTCTTGGAGAGCAAGATATTATATTAGCAATTAGCTTTCTGGCTCTATAGAGATTGCTCTCTGACCAATTTTCAAAATGCCTGCATTTTATACCCCCCAACATCGGATTGTCTCATTGGTTTGACGTTGGCAAAACAGTGAATTCAAGCTTGATTAGGTTTTCGTATCCTGGAGCATAATTTAAACTGATTAAATTTGAATTGTTGTCAAATCAGCAACCAAAGCTCAGGCATCCATTGCACAGCCAAATGTTACATTTTTCCAGTACGCTCTGGGACTGCCATCTAGTCATATACACAAGTGCTTGTAATCTCTCGGTTCAGAACAGCATTTTCTCTCTCTCTCTTAAAGGTACAGTACGTGGGGTGTCATGGTGGCTCAGTGGTTAGCACTGCTGCCTCACAGCACCAGGGTCCCAGCTTTGATTCCAGCCTTGGGTGACTGTCTGCGTGGAGTTTGCACATTCTCCCCGTGTCTGCGTGGGTTTGCTCCGGTTTCCTCCCACAGTCCAAAGATGTGCTAAATTGCCCATAGTGTTAGGTGCGTTAGTCAGAGGGAAATGGGACTGGGTGGGTTAGTCTTCGGAGGGTCGGTGTAGGCTTGTTGCGCCGAAAGGCCTGTTTCCACACTGTAGGGAATCTAATCTAATCTAATCAAATCTAAAAATGCCTTCAAATTCATAATGCACAAGTCGGATCACATTTGAAATACTATGAACAGTTTTGATCCCCTTATCTAAGTAAAGATATACAGGTAATGGTAGGTTAGAGCTGGATTAACGGAGTTTAGAGGAATGATTTGAGATCTTATTGAAGCATGTAATTTCCTTTTAGGTCTTGACAAGGTGGATGCTGAGAGGTTGCTTCCCATTGTGTAAGAATCTGATATCAGTCTGAGTAAGTGGTTGTCCAATCAGGACAGATAGAGGCATTTTTTCTGAGGGTGATGAATCTAGAATTCCTGACTGCAGAGAGCTGCTGATGCGGGGTCATTAGTTCTCTCTCTCAGCCTTGAAAATACATAATCAATAAGGCAATCAAGGGTTATGGGAATAAGGCAGGAGCCATGATCTCATAAAGTGGTGGAGTGAATATGATGGGCCAGGTGGCTGCTTCCTGCTCCTGTGTCTTGAGATCAAAAGGAATTCCAAAGACTTATCAACTGTGTGAGAGGAGTAGTTCCACTGTGCCTGGAGGACATCAACTCGGTGAAAGATGCTCTTTGGTCTGTCCGAAACCTGTTGATCTTCCAGCTGAAGGAGCTGACCCCAACTGACTGTTGCGGACTGGCACGTTCCAAGGTCCAGGACTATGTGTTGAGGGACGCACTGAAGCTTGGGGCAGCTGCCGCTAAGGCGCAGTGGGGAAAGACCACTGTGTAACGTCTGCCTGCCAAAGAACAGGGGACGCACGCAGTAAGTGGACTCCGCTGACGCCTCAGCTAAATATATGGATATATGATTGGTAAACGTACAGACCTGTATATACAAATGATAAATTCTGATCTCTGTATGCAAAGAAATGGAATGTTTACATATGTATGTCATGACCAATTGTATAGATCATCAAAATATTTTATGAATAAAGTATATTTTTCAAATTTAAAAAAAGTGTGAGAGGAGTAGTTCCTCCTCATTTCATTCTTTAAATGAGAAGCCTCTTGTTTAGAAAAAAAAGCTTCCTCATTCTTAGTTTCTTCTATTAGAAGGAACTTCCTCTCTGAAGATTTTTAGGGAGTTTGACAGTGTCAAAGCTGTATATCCATTTAATCACCACTCATTTTACAGTTTACTGAGTATAACTACAGCCTGTTCAACCTTCCTTTGTAAGACAACCCATTCATTCTAGGAATCCACCTAGTGACCCTTTGCTGAACTGCTTCCATTATATCTCTCCTTAAGTAAGGAGACAGAAATTGAACACAATATTCCACTATCGTTTCACCAAAACCCTGTACATGTGTGGCAAACGTTTATGTTCCATTTTCATTGTGATAAAGGATAACATTTCATTTGCATTTATAATTTCTTACATGTTAACATTTGGATTCATGATGAAGGATATGTGTATCCTTATCATGCAGCATTCTGCTGTCCCCTCCACTTAAATATTATTCTGCGTTTCTATTCTTCCTGCCAAAGTGGACAATCTGTCATTTTCCAACATTATACACCATGTGCAATATTTTTGCCCACTTACTTAACCTATCCAATATCCCTTTGCAATTGCTTTTCAACCTGCCTTAGTATAATCAGCAAATTTGCTACAATACAGTCAGACCCATCAATAAAATCATTGGTACAGATCTTAAATCTTCAGGATCCCTGCACTGATCCCTGTGGTATTCCAATATTTAGTTTTGTCACCCTTAGTGACCCATTTACTTTTACTGTGTTTTCTGTTGATTAGCCAATCCTCTATCCATGCTTATTCTTATGAAGGTGTAGACATGTACTGTACCATTAGGAGCGACTGGAAGCTGGCACAGACTTAGAGAGGCACAGAGCAAATTGACAGAAGTTAAAATGTAACATTTGACTGTGAAACCAATCGTGCAGATGAGTTGCCATGATACAAAAACAAATTCAAATTTGGCCAATCAGTCTAAATTATGCCCCACATACCAGTATCTAATCAAATTTGAATTTAGTATTTTGACAACATCAAAACCAATGAAATTATCCCATATTTTGGGGTATAAAACCAGACATTTTGAACAGTTGAGGGAAAACTGCCAAGGACACCATAAAATATAGACTGCTAGCTGAAGAGTTCTCTGAAAGGTACCTGTCTATAAGAAGTTTGTGCAGCAGAATATTGAAACCGACCTAGACGAAAATCTACAAAGAAGAATTAACAAAGCTGACTGGTTTTAAAACATGATTTCATTTTTTGTAAATCTTAATTAGGAATTTTTTTATTGAATTAGTATTGTAGAATGAGAGGTAAAAGATAGGTTGAAGAGAAAGGAGTTAGAAATAGCTGTTGTTTTAATATTCTCTGTTGGACTGAAAGAATAAAATTGTGGATTTTTACTTGAAATAGTGACCTCTGGGATAGTCCTTTGCCTCTCGAAATTTAAGTGCTACGGCACAAGGTGAGCTTCTCTGTGTGTCGGGTTTAAATTAGCAAAGGGGTTTACCCGGGGCGTAACATTATTTCATTCCATTCCCCACCTGCAAGCACCATGAGGATATTCTGCAATAACCTTTTATGCGACATCTTATCAAATGCCCTTTGTAAATCCAAATACACAACACATACCGTTTTCCTGTTCATCCACCCTGCTCATTACATCTTCTGGAATACAATAATATGCCAAACACTACTTTGCTTTCATAATATCATATAAGCTTTTCCTGACTTGCACTTCTCTGAATGTCCTCATGTTACCTCGTTAATAACAGTTTCTAGCATTTTCCCAATGACAGATGTTAGACTAACTGGTTTATAGTTCTTGCTTCCTCTCTCCTTTTCTTGAACCTAAAACAATTGCAATACATCACCTGCTCTTCTACCCATAACTTGGACTGTCCAGAGTGACATTATGCATTTTAACAAGCTATGCTTAAACTTCAATGTAATACTTTTATTTTGCTAGTACTGGTTTATATGATTGTCTTCTGTTAGAATGCAAGAAGGCTTAAAACCCAATTAACTACCTTAATACTGCATGTTGGAAACACTCCACAGGTCTGTCAGCTGTAGAGAAAAATTCTCCAGAAGAGTTGTATTGAACTCAAAACATAACTCTGTTTTCCTGTCTATAGATACTGCCAGACCAGCATTTCTGTTTTTATTTCAGATTTCCAACATACACAGTATTTTGATTGGACCTAATTAATGTTTCCAGACTTTAGCTTTCAGATCTTCCCATCTTTGCCTCTCCTGCTGGCTTCACTCCTTGTTCTAAAGGGCGAGAACAGCAATACCCCCCGCACTACACTGAATGACTTGGATATCTTGTATGCAGGCTGAAGCTGCCACCTTCATGTGACTGACTTGGTGCACGTGCTAGACTTTCTGTATTTCTTCTAGCTGAAATTCTGGTGAGATGGATCAGGGAACTAGTTCTAATTAGTTATCCAATTAATTACCCTGCAGGCACCTTTAGGCAGGAACTTCGTTTATCATGGACTATCTTGACTTAGGTTTTAGCAGAGCACTTGGAATTGCAGGGAATTGGCTCTAAATCAGTTTTTGCATTTGGCAAAAATAAACACCTGCACATGTGAAATGTGCATTACCTGTTCAAGTAGTCTGGAAACAGCTCAAGAATGGTTAATCCCCCAAAAAATAGACACATGTTTCTGACAGAACTAAACATAAACAATTGTGGGACTGTGGGAGGAAACCGGAGTATCCAAAGGATACCCACGCAGACACTGAGAATGTGCAAACTTCACATAGTCAGTCACCCAAGACTGGGCTCGAACACAGGGTCCCTGGTGCTGAGGCAGCTGTGCTAACTACTGATCCACCATGTTGTCCCTTATACTTGAAAGATGCCCTTGAACAGGATTTTGAACCCTGGGCACTCAAATTAAAAGACCTATGCTTTACCAACTGAGCTATCTGGGCTCTAAATCCAGGGAGTTTAGCTGGTGTCAAACAACCTGAACCTTACATGATTTGAACAAGCAATCTGCTGATCTGGAGTCAGACGCTCTACCACTGCACCACAGTCCCATCCATCTTTGATTACCCATCCCTACTCTTATACCAACAGTCAGCCAGACTGACACAGTTAACGGATACATTAATTAAAAAGAATTGTACGCTGCCTGTTCAATAACTAGTTTCAATGATGAATACCAGCCTTCAGGAAATCCAATGGGCTGTATTACAGGTGCATCAAGTTGTATCTTGCTTGAATTCTGAAGTCACCAGTCAAAGCAAACTGCATCTGCAGAACTCCAGAGACTTTTCCTTATTACTTATGGTGTGGGTTTTCTTTCACACAACTTTCAACAAGTGATAACTGGAGAATAACTGGAAAATAACTAGAGAGCAAAGCCAAAAAAATCAAGTTTTCAAGGCAACACTGCTTCCTGCCTAAAAACCCAGTCATATGCCATTAGGTTTTTCTTTTTCAGCATTGCCTGTGGTTGGTTGGCCATCACCAATCTTCCCTTGGTTTACCAATTCAACATCCAACCAGTTTCCAGTCCTTGAGCATCTCAGTGCTGGTTCATCTTGGAGCAGTAATTTACCTGCTTTATTGCTCCCAACAGCAAACACCAGTTTTTTGGTCTCCATTTTCTTAAAAAAAAATGAGCTGGTGTTCAATTCTCAAATGTGATTCTCAGTTACAAACTAAACATGAGATAAATAAAAGAAAAATAATAATCGTCTTAACATTGTGAAGAACAGAGCCTTGCTTTGAAAGCAGTCAAGGATTAATTAATGTTAATTAAGGCAATTGGTTATTTGTGAGTATTAATTACACTAAAATAGACCTGATCTCTCTCAAGAAGTTTAAGATAGTTAGAACCCAGAATAATCATTAATCATTAGGGTATTAAAACCAGCATTGGGACAACTCCATGTGGTCTGGAAAAAGCTGAAAGGGAAATAAGAAATAGTTATTTAGCTATATACCATTCATATCTGCTTCAAAGTACTTTTTGATATAATTGCTTTGCTGATCAGCAAGCCTGATTGGATTTCTCAAAGTATTCTGGTGGAAGGACATCAGTTATGATCAAGACATTGACATGTCAAAATGTGTTGTCCCGTTTTAAAAAGTAGTAAACTGTACATCTGATGTCCAAATTGACATGTTGACCTGTAACAAGACTTTTTTAAGCAGTCTTGAATTACTATTTAAAGTTAGGTGAAAAGAAACACACAACTGATAAGAATACCATTACCTGTTTCTGGATGTTTGAGCATTTTCCAGACATTTTAAATTTCTGATGTATTATTACCACTAGTGAAATTGAAATGGTAACAAGTTTGTTAATGAGCTAACTTTAACTTCTTCTTCAGCCATATGGGGAGACTTCTCTGGCTAATTCCACTGAAAAATCCTTTATCTCTATAGGAAGAGAGAAGATACAGGAAATCTTTGAAACAATACAGCTGTCTTGTGCTTTTTCGAATCAAGTTTACAATCTTAACAACATGCACTACTTAGCAAATTCCATAACTTTGCTGCCTCACTAGTGGTGACAAAAGAGAGGAAATTAGGATTATATCTGTAAAATACACCAACAAGTGTGCGAAGCATGGCTGATGTACCAGCAGTTGTGATGGATACCAGTTTCTTCATTGGAATGGTTTTCTCAAGTACATACTTTAAAAAAATTTATTGTAGATATTCTCACCCATTGTGTTATCTCATTAATTAGCAAAAGAATAAGAAAATCCTCTTTAGTTGTTGCAACCTTAAAAACCATGCACATGAGTAATCAACTGGACTGTGACTGTCATGCCAATGGATTTATCAGACTGTAGTAAGAAGCATTCACAGTCCTTCAGGTCCGGATCTTGTGGCTGAAAAACATTTTCTGACAAAGATCCCACTCTGCTTGCTACCATGGAAGAACCAGGTGACATGTTCTGGATTGACATTATTTTCTTTGTTCTTTAAGTCTTTGAGTAAAGAGTACTTTACTGAAGTGAGAGTGCTATTTAGTATGAGTCAGAAACAAAATGAGTTCTTTAGTTGCATATTTTAAGCTACTGTTAGCTGCAAAAGGAAAATGCTCTAGTTGGAAATTTGAAATACATGCTGAAAATATTCAGCAAGTCTGGCAGTATGTGGAACGGGAAACTTACCTTTTTAAGTCATAACCTTTCATCAGAAAAAATTTATTGTTTAACATGTACTGTTAATTGAAGGCTGCTTAATTCGAGTTGTTTAATCATTCATTTTTGTCCTAAATTCCCAGTTTAACGATGTGCGTAGCATAACACAAATTACTGGGTAATGGTTACAAATTACAGACTATTAACAGGTGGTGAATTACTTTGAGTAAAAAGTGGTTATAAATCATGGTTGCATTATTGTGTATGCTAAATTGTTTCAATCTGTATTGGTACATGGTAATTACATCAAATGTGTGTACTTGCACTGATCCATTGTTAGCACAGTTTTGATTTGAGAATATTCTGCCATAGCATAGCTTCAGCAATTATCATTTTTAAGTAGCAGTCTTTCTGTTTATTCCTTATTTTCTTCACATTCTGATAAACATTGCTAATTTATTTATTTTCTTTGCCATTTTGTTTTTCTCACCCAATTTTGAGTACATTTTTCTATTCATTTGTCCTTGTGCATTACTTAATGCGACTTGAGGAGATACTGTCTATTTACAGAGCTCAGCCAGCATTCTTGCTACTTAATCACATTTTGACTCTTGATTTGTTGCCTGTATCTGGGACTTCCATACTTGTGTTTAATGTGCCACAAAGGTAATAGTATGATAGCTTTTCACCAGTGTCAATGTGGATATTTCCAAGTATGAATGTTATTTGCATCATTTTTCCTATGACCATTCCTGTAGATTTTGGCACTTGTGCTAAAATTGTCCTCTGAAGTTTGCTCCAGTGTAATCAGGAATCATTGTCTAACTAGCCTGAGATTTATAGGGTTAGAGATTGGATTGATTGTTGAATTGTTATAAAGCTAAATATTACTCAATGTATTTTTCAACAATATTTTTGAGTCTATCAGCGCTACCTTGTGTTATAGGTGCAGTACGTTTTTCAGCCAATGTGATTGTCAATACGGGGCTTTTCTAAAATGCTTTGACATGTGAACCCATTGTAGAAACAATTTGTAAACAGATCTTTTGGCAAATTGCATATATGTTTTGTAGCTTTTCTTTCCTTCAAAGTTCTGTTGCTTCGCAGGATGTTTCTGAAACAGTGTAATTTATTTAAATGCATCAGGATAGAGACTCAACTTTTCAGTATTGCACCTAGTTTTTACAAGCCAGCCTTCAAAAAGCAAAGCTTTTTTTTGCACTGTTATCTCCGATTGTGTGATGACAATGTAGGTATACTGTACCTTGAAAAAAGTTAAAAGCTAGCAGAACTACCTGACAGCACCAAGTGTTCTGAACAAGATACAGTGTATCATGTAATCCAGCAGCTAACGTAGCTGGTTGCCTGGAGACAAAATCAAATTTGAAATAGGCCGATCAGTTTAAATTATACCCCCCAAAAGAACCAAACTCCAATCAGGTTTGAATTGAGTATATTGACAATATTAAAAGCCAATGACAAGTCCGATGCTTTGGGGTATAAGCCTGGGAAAAAATTGAACAATTAGGTGAGAACTGCCAAAAGACCAACAGATGTAGGTTGCTAATCAGAACTGTCTGAGAGGTACCTGTCTCGAGAAGGAGTTTGCCCAGAGGAAAACATCAACACCGAGCTGGAGAGCAAATCTGCAACGAGAAGATTCAACAGCTAGCTCGTTTTGAAATTCAAATTTTTCATTAAATCTTAATCGGGGGTTTTGTCAGACTAGTATTATAGAAGGCAAAGTAAAAGGTAGGTTAAAGGAAGGAATTATAAATAGTTGTAAATTATTCTCTGTTATACTTTAAGTAATAAAGTTGCTAATTCTTTCTTTAAATAGTCTTGGCCTCTTGGATTTCACGGATTACTGCATGGAATAAATCTTTTCTCTGTTGCTGGTTTAAATTAATCAGGAGAGTTTACCCATGTCATGACAATTGTTAATCAGTTACTACAATTTGCAGAGCTAAAATTCAGCCATTTCACTTAAGACATCCCCATTGGCTTGCATTTCAAGATGGAAACCAAGAGACTGTTTGACATATTTTTCTGCAGTTTCCTCAATTCATGTTAAAATTGCCTGGTTATCAAGCATGATTATTTTGATGAAGGGAATCTGTCCAATACTACCTGAAATTGCAACTTCAAATGGACAAATACATTGTATTTGCTTTGGAAAAGAATTGTATATCTTCAATGTGTAGTTTTCAAACATGTTGTAAACCTGAAAGACATGATAAACTTTTGTCTGCGACTCATCCTGTTATGCATTATTACTGAACTGGGTGCATTCAGTTGAAGCTTCACTAACTACTTTTACATTTAAAAAAATGCTGTTTCCCACCATAACTTGATGGGTAAATGTGTTGTATCATGTGACAAGGACTTAGTCTGGACTGTAAGGGCATCGTAACATTTGCCAATAGTAGGAAACAGTAGGTACCTCAAGCATTATTGTTGACTTCATGTGACGCAACCCGCATGATTAACTAAGTAAGGCAGGTGGAGAAGTGAGGTATTGCACCTTGGGAAAACAGTTGCTGAAGGGTAGTGGCATGTCTTTGAAAAGCATAAATAAACAGAGACACCATGGTGTGCATTTAATCAAATTCCGAAAGATGGCATGCAAGTTGATAAGATGGTTTAACAAAACAATGAGGTATTTAAATTTAAAGATAGAGGCATAAAATATCAAAACAAACAGACCATAATGGAACTTAATAAATTGTTAATTAGGCCTCATCTCGGATATTGCAGTCGATTCCAGGCAATATACTTCAGAAAAAATACAAGTCTTAGACAACAGAGGAGATTTTCTAGCATATTAGTAGCAATGAGATGTTAACAGTAATGAGAGGGACTTCAGCAATGAAGAAGATTGGAAATCTTTTTCTTTTAATAGGTAAGGATAGCAGATGACCCAACATAGATCTCAAGTTAAGATGAGGTTTTAATTGAATGAACAAGCCGTAGTCATGAGTGAATGGGGTCAACAACAAAGGTCAAAGATTTAAAATCATAAGCAAAAGATGGAGAGGGAGTGGAAGAGAAATGTTTTTATTATCAACCTGAAAAGATATTGCGTACCAATACCAGCAATAGTTTTAAAAGGAAGTTGGATAGCTTCACACTGAGGGGTCTTCAGGGTTACAGACACAAAAAAAAGGGTGGAATGAGATATTGCCACATGCATCTACACTGTTACATATTACATGCAAAGCCGTTGACTTATCAATTGCAGAGCTGAACCACTTCCTGGAGGGAGTATTGTTTTCAGAAGATTATTTTTTTGAATTCACCAGCTGAGAATTTGGATTTGGACCAAATGCAATGCAACACAACATGTAAACAATTAAGCTTAACTGAAGCCCGTTGCTTCCATCTGTTACCAAACTGAACTATTTATCATTTTCTGCTCATGTTTGTGTGCATTTTTGCCAAGTCTCTGAGGTCATGGCATTTCCATGAAATATTCTTGTGACCAAATGCAGCATTGGCAACAAATGGCCCTGAATAAATCCATAAGGACCTTCAGGTGAAATGTGTTTACCGAGGGAGTGTTTAGAACATAGAACCCACCACCACAGGGTGTAGTTGAAGTGACTAACGTGCCTATGTAAAGGGCAGCTTGATTAACACAGAAGGACTGAGATTAAGAAAAGAGTGAACAAGGTTTTTGTGAAGTGCAAACCTTGCCAAAGGCCTTTTGGGCCTGTTTCTATGCCTTGAGCATGAAGCATACCTCTTGAATTTCAATGATTTGCTAACTCTTGCCCATAACCAGAAAATCTATACTTGCTGATATTCACTGACTAATTTTAAAACAGTTCATCATTATAATGTGTGAAAATAAAAGAAATTCTGCATATTTATGATCCCAAAGAACAAGAATCTTTATTTAACAACCCCATTATGATAACATTGATTTTTCATCGTCAGAATTAACTTGTTTACAAATAATTATTCATGGATTTTTTGTCAATTGCAGAAACCAAAAAGTCATCACTGAAGAAATGTCTTACCAGTGGTAGAAGTTGTTTACTTGGACTTTAGTAAAGTCTTTCTTAAGGGTTCTGCATGGTGGACTAATTATTAAAGTCAGTTCACGTGGGATTCAGGACGAGCTTGCCAGTTAGATACAAAATTGGTTTAACTCCAGGAGACAGCGTGGGGCTAGAGGATTAATTTTGGACTGTAAACTTGTGACCAGCGGTGTTCCACAGGGATTGGTACTGGGTCCACTTTTGTTTGTCATTTATATAAATGATTTAGATGAGAATATCAAAGGTATGGTTAATAAGTTTGCAGATTACACCAAAATTGATGGTAGAATGGACAGTGAAGAAGGTTACCTACGATTATAAAGAGATCTTGATCAGTTGGATCCGTGGGCTGAGGAGTGGCAGATGGAGTTTAATTTGGATAAATGTGCGGTATTGCATTTTGTTAATATAAAAGAAGTCAACAATCTAGATGGTGTTGTAGAACAGGGACACTTAAGGGCCCAGGTATATAATTCTTTGAAATTTGCATCTCTGGTAGACAGGGTTGTTCAGAAGGTGTTGAGCACACTTTCCTTCATTGCACGGAACTTTTGAGTGTCAGAGTAGGGACATCATGTTGAGATTGTACAGAAAATTGTTGATGCCTCTTTTGGAATAATCTGTGTAGTTCTGGTTGCCCTGTTATAGAAAGGATATTGTTAAACAGAAAATACTTAGAAGGGGTTTGCCAGGAATGGGGGGATTGAGAATTTTAAAAAGTTGGCAAGATTGGGACCTTTTTCCACTCAAGCCTAGGAGGTTGAGGGCTGACCTTAATGAGGTTTGTAAAATCATGAAAGGTATAGATAAGATGAATGACAAGGATCTTTTCTCTCGGATGGGGAGTTCAAAACTAGTCGGCATAATTTAAGATGAGAGGGGAACGATTTAAAAATGACATGTGGTGCAACTTTTTTTTACCACAGAGTGGTTCATGTGTGGAATGAACTGCCAGAGAAAGTGGCGGATGCAGCTACAGTTACAGTGTTTAAAAGACACTTGAATAAATTCATGATTAGGAAAGATTTGGAGGGATATGGGCCGAGCACAGGCAGGTGGGACTAGTTTAGTTTGAGACTCTGTGATCAAGCATAAAGTTTGGCTTCATCAACATTTGATGCAATTATATCCTCTGCAGGCTAATACACAGAATATTTATGTAATGGTAGTTTAAAATTCAGGTTGAAATAAAATATGAACAACTTATGATACAGGAATTTTATGAAAATCAATTGTACTTTATATTAGAACTGATGCAAAACTTTACAATGCACTATTAGCAAGACACCGTTTGCTAAAACACAGCTGAAATAAGTTAGAAATCACACACCACCACGCTATAGTCCAACTTTTGGAATCATTAGCTTTCGGAGTGCTGCTTCTTCATCAGATGGTTGTGGTGTAGAAGATCAAAAGACACAGAATGTATAACAAAAGATTACAGTGATGTATTGAACAAACCCGGGTTGTTAAGTCTTTCATCTTCTTGAATGCAGGTTACGGTTCATTAATATGTAAATCCCAGAACTCCTTTTCCGTCACCTTCTCGAGATAACTTAAGGTTTTATAATAAAAGGTGACATCTCAGCTCAGACAATGCATTAAATGTGTGAGGTCAGAGTCTGTCTGTATCCCAATCTTGAGTCAGACTAATATAAAAGTGACCGAAGGGGCAATGTTTTCACGCAGTGGGCGGTATGTGTGTAGAATGAGCTGCCACAGGAAGTGGTGGAAGCTAGTAGAATTGCAACATTTAAAAGGTATCTGGATGGGCATATGAATAGGAAATGTTTGGAGGGATATGGGTCAGGTGCTGGCAGGTGGGACTAGATTGGGTTGGGGTCAGTATGGATGAGTTGGACCGAAGGGTCTGTATCCATGCTGTACATCTCTATGACTGCATGCATTGACTGTGTGCAGATTGTGCATTTTTTGAGCAAAATAGAATGTATCTGCAAATAGAATTCTGCACATACAAATTCACCCCATAGACTTACTCCCCCTTCAGGGTGTATCTCTGTTGAACAGAACATGTGATTGAGGTCAGGAAAGAATTTTTTATAGTCTGGTCACTGTTTTGGAATTCATATCAGTAACCACTGTCATTAATTTATGTTATATTGGTGGCAATGGATTATTTTTACTAAAATTTACATCATTTATTGGATGCCATCTAAACTGACCTCAGTCCATTACTGATGGAGTACTACACTCATAGTGGCTGTCATTTGGAGATGTTAAATCAAGACTTGACTGTTTATTCCATTTCACTGTTATGCAACCGATCATCCATCTGCAGTTCTTTTGGGGTCTTGCTGTGCATAAACTGCTGCATTTTCCTCTTATCACATTGATTACATTTAAGTGTTTATTGTTTGTGGTTTTGGAGCATTTGGAGGACATACAATTGCATTTATGTAACAATTGTTATTTGTTTCAAACAAGTAGTTAGCTATGTAGCAAAATCAACTGTCCTCAGACAAAAGCTTTGAATTTTTATCATGGATAGTATAAACTGATGTTTGAAGATCATTGTTTGTTTTTAGCACTGCAAAGAAAGCTCATAGAATGAAGGATGCAAGTGGTGTGGGTTTAGCTTGCCTGATCCATTTTTCTCAAAATGAACTTCAAATAACAGTAATTTAGAAATTGCTGCGCTCTTGAATAGAACCATAAGATTTAGTTGATACCATTAACCAGTGATTAAATGGGTAATGACTCTTAAAATACAATTAGTAATTCAACTGCATCGATGGGTGGTGGTGTTTTTGAGGAGGACAAGCCTTTAAATGGTAGTTTTTGGGCAGACTTATAATCATCACATTCTGCTTATGTTTGTTGTGGAAACTCTCATCAGTGCAACTGCATAGACCATTGCTTTTAATGTGGACTTAGTATTAAACCTCTTTTTGGATGCTTTGACCTTTTTTATTCCTGCTTGCTAACAGAAAATCAGAGAGGGTAGAAAAAGAGCAACTGTTGTAATTTTAATTTTTTGACATTTTTATTTGTTATTATTGATTTTAATTTCAAATAAAACTTGTAGTTATTGATCACTTTCAAGATTGCAGTAACCTTCTATCACCTATTTAAATGTGATCTAAGATCAAAATTTTCTACTCCAAACTCCCTTCATGACTCAGCTGATAAATAAGCATGTGTAGCTAAATTATGCAGACCAGTAGCTCTCCTGTTCAAATTCAGATTTCCAATCTCTGTTGAGGCAGTTAGTCCAATCCATGTTAATCACAGGAAGACGACTAATGATTTGAAAGTGTGTACATATTTTGTACTTTCAGCATGTGATGAAGAAAGGACGAAAGAGAAATCGGCAAAACTCCCAGATATTTGGGAGATTGGTAAAGCTATCTATTTGGAACTGTCACCTCCTTATGAATCTTTCTTTTCATTCATTTTTGGCATGTGTCACTGGCAAAGCCAGCACTTATATCCCATTCTTCATTGCTCTGACAGATGATAGCCATAACCTTCCTTAAAACACTGTTGACGACGTAGCGAAGTTGCTGCCTAGATGCTGTTTAGCCTTAAGATTCAACTAAGTAGCCTGCTTGGCACCTTGAAGGCAGTCTAGTCACACGCAGTTGATGTTGGGTGAAGTGAGTGGATTTCCTCCCTTAAAGAGTATTAATGAACCAATTGGGCTTTTACAACACACATCACTTGTACCAAGTTTTCTTGATTTCTCACACTGCTTTTATGGTATTTGAACTTGCTTTGTGTCACTTGTAGCTGACCTAAGATTCATTGTAATATGCGTGACATTTTCACTAATGGTTAGGAAGAAAGAAATTGAGACAGCAATATATTTCAGAGTAATACATAAAATTAGGTTCACAATTCGGTGACTTC
The DNA here is from genome assembly GCF_004010195.1 of Chiloscyllium plagiosum. Classification (NCBI taxonomy): domain Eukaryota; kingdom Metazoa; phylum Chordata; class Chondrichthyes; order Orectolobiformes; family Hemiscylliidae; genus Chiloscyllium; species Chiloscyllium plagiosum. The sequence continues at coordinate 17,943,726 of NC_057745.1, read as the reverse complement.
TTTATTTCCCTGTTTAGTTCATTGCCTCCAAATAATTAAACTGTTATTTAAGTTATAAACTAAACTCCCTCTTATACTTTTGGAGTATAATTTTTATGAAGAAGTTCATTCTTTAAATTGAACGCACATAGTCATGTGCCAGTTATAAATAGCTGTTGCACCTTACCCTCTAGACAGTACTCATATTTCCATAAACCAAAGCAGATAGAAATGGTTTTGAAACTACTTCAGTACTGCATGTGCCTTCTCACAGAATTTGAATTTTGTTGTTGTTACCAGCAAGGACCCTAAGAAATAGTAAATATTTTAACTACTCTATTTAAATGTTATGGAGGCTAATGTCTGCACTTAGGCACTTCAAAATAAAAAATTGCAAGTTTGACTACTTGTGCTTGCTCTTGCCTCTAGCAAAGAGCATCTAACTACCATTGACATGATGGAGAGAATGTTGAAATTTTACAGCAAGTCCGTTAAAATATCTCAGACAAATGGCTGACTAACTTATTTGAGTTAGGATTCTTGAAAAGTTGTTTTTTTTTGTTGTTTGAGGTGCTTTAGATATTGTAGAATTGACTGCTTTCATTTCAGACTTGGCCTTATTCAAAGCCCATCATGAAGCAGCGGTGAAATTAGTAGCTATAGTTCAACTCCACACTATGCATTTTGAATCTGTGCAGGATTTGTTTATTCATAATGTGGTCAAAATGTAAATTGTGTTTATAGTTTCATAAATCAAAAGATTTGAATTTTATTCAGGAAAATGGATGAAGTTTCAAGAAAAAGGTTTGATGGCTTTCTGTTTTGATAATATGTTAGATTGGTGCAACATGTTTGAGCATTATTAACTATGCAATAACCAAATACCACTAGCAATATTTTTGTCTCTGATATGTTTGTGATATATAGGTCACATTGGGTGTAACTGAAACTACAACACCACATATATTGTGCATGTTAAATTTTTGCTGATTTTAATTTTTCTGTTGTTTGCAGGAAATATTGATGAGGATGTTGTGGTGATTGAGGCCACCTCAGCTCCCCAGGTTACTGCCAATGAAGAAATCAATGTTACCTCAACGGACAGTGAAGTGGAGATTGTCACTGTTGGGGACAATTGCAGGTAGAAATTTCATGACTTTTAATCTGTTAAAGATGAAAACTCACTGAATTTTGAATGTTGATTTCCAAAAAAGATTATAAGGAATATTCCCAGACTCCTACAAGCTTCTGCCTATGGGTAATTGTATCCTGTTGTAGTTCTTTAAGTGAAGTTTTTAATGATCCAGATACAATGTGTACTAAGGTTTAACATTTCAGAAAGCGACAACTTCATGCATTAATAATATTGTCTAAATGTAAAAAGTGCAATTCAATCTTTTATTTGGTGTCTTTGCACAGATCTTAATGTGGTTGTTGTGGTAGCACTGTTGCCTTTTAGTCGGATTGATTTGGGTTCAAATCCTGTTCATACTGATGTTTTGATATAGTACTGAGGGAAAGCTGCACAGATTAAATTCCTGCTTTTCAACTGACAGGTTGAAATAGGCTACCTAGAATGTATGTGAGGAACATTTTTTTGGTAGGAGATAAATAGGTTTTAGAAAGAACTAGATAAGATTCTGACAATAAATAAGATTCCTGTTATTAGATCATGAAGAGAACACTGTTGATGGGCCAGCCAGTTGGACTGAAGAGCAAGGTCAGCCTTAAGATTTTGCAGGAGATAACCTTAAATAAATGGCTGGTAGAGATGTACAGCACAGAAACAGACCCTTCAATCCAACTCATCCATGCCAACCAGTTATCCTAGTCTAATCTAGTCCCATTTGACAGCAGTTGGCCCATATCTCTCTAAACCCTTTTTTTTTAGATTAGATTACTTACAGTGTGGAAACAGGCCCTTCGGCCCAACAAGTGCACGCCGACCCGCCGAAGCGTAACCCACCCATACCCCTACATTTACCCCTTTAACCTAACACTACGGGCAATTTAGCATGGCCAATTCACCTGCCCCGCACATCTTTGGACTGTGGGAAGAAACCGGAGCACCCGGAGGAAACCCACGCAGACACGGGGAGAATGTGCAAACTCCACACAGTCAGTCGCCTGAGTCGGAAATTGAACCCGGGTCTCTGGCGCTGTGAGGCAGCAGTGCTAACTGCTGTGCCACCGTGCCGCCCACAAACCCTTCCTATTCATATATCCATCCAGATGCCTTTTAAATGCTGTAATTGTACCAGCCTCCACCTCTTCCTCTAGCAGCTCTTTCCATTCATGCACCACCCTCTGCATGAAAAAGTTGTCCCTTAGCTCCCTTTTATATCTTTCCTCTCTCACTTTAAACCTATGCCCTCTAGTTCTGGACTTCCACATCCCAGGCAAAAGACCTTGTCTATTTACATCGTGGGCCGAAGGGCCTGTTCTGTGCTGTATTGTTCTATGTTCTATTTGGAGGTGATGGGCAAGCAGGACTTTTAGTGGCCTAATATGGGCAGTTGCAGTTGAATCTGTATAAGGAGCAGAAACTTGGAGGTCGGGGGGACATTGAAGAAATCTGGCTGAGTAGTAGTAGTATAAGAATAGGTGTCACCGTTCCATGTTGGCCCAACTGCAGTAGAAACCAGCCAAGTGATGAACATTGATGTGTTTTTTCCCTTTACCATGTTAAACAAGCATTGTTTTCCTCCTGGCCTACCACATTGATAACTGTCATTGACACAAACTGTTGAGAGTACTTTGATTTCGCAAATCTTTTGAGTAATAGAGTCAAGGAGCACAGAAATGGACCCTTCAACCCTACCGATCCATGCCGACCAGATTTCCTGAACTGAAGTAGTCCTGTTTGTTTGCATTTGGCCCATATCTCTCTAAACTTTGCCTAGCCATAAACCTGTCCAAACATCTTTCAAATGTTGTAATTGTACTCTCCTCTACCACTTCTTCTGGCAGCTCATTCCATAAGTGCACCACCCGCTGTGTGAAAATGTTGCCCCTCAGGTCCTTGTTTAAATCTTCTCCTCTCACCTTAAGCCTATACATTCTAGTTTTGAATTCCCTGCCCTAGGGAAAAAACCTTTGAAATTCACCTTATCTGTGTCCCTCATGATGTTATACTCCTCTAAAAGGTCACACCTCTGCATTATATGTTCGAGGGGAAAAAAGTCCCAGCCTCTCCTTATAATTGAAACCCTCAAATCTCGATAGCATCCTTGTAAATTTTTTTTGCACCCTCTCTAGCTTATTAACATCCTTCCTATAGCAGGGCAACCAGAATTGTATGCAATATTCCAAAAGTAGCCTTACCAATGTCTTGTACAGCTGTAACAACTCCTGTACTTTGTTGAAGAGTAATTTGTTTCTTACAAGATTGAGACTATTCAATTTTTTGCAACATGATTGTGGTTCCAGAATTAACTAGTATGGGAACCTTGACAATTAACAGTTATCTCTGAACTTGTCATGGGCATCTGTTTCCACACAAAATTTAGTTTTGCTATGGATAAATATTTTCTACATTTAAGTCTTTGGAAGGAGCACAAACAATTTCCGAGGAAGGATCACTGGACCTGATACATTACTCAGATTTCTCTCCACAGATGCTGCCAGACCTGCTGAGCTTTTCCCTGCAATTTACAGCATCCACAGTTCTTGCGGATTTCTTTTACAAACAATTTCTCCATTCATTTACATGGTCATGTTTTATGAGCTTCATGCTGTATTTCAGGGTTAGGCTCTTAGAGGGATGACTGTATACTAATATAGGATATTATCTCTAAAAGTAAATCTGCTTGCTTCCTACAAATTGCCAAGCTCAATTGATATATCCTGCTGTCTATGTGCAGCATGCCGTTGAACTGGAGAAGCTTACAGGTCAGCCTGTCTTTCCCTGCCATCTGTTTGCAGTAATAATGTTTGTAGGGAAGAAAGGGGAAATTGTAAATGAAAATTACCAATGATGATGAGAATTTTTGAAGTATACTGATTCTTTTGTTTCCTGCCACAACATTTAATGGTATTTTGAGATTCTGAAACTGTGAAGCAAGAACCGACTTTGACAGATTTGTTTGTTTATATGCAGGCTATTTTCCTTTTCTGCGTTTGTCCAATTGGAAGGTGATATGACAGATGCAGTCATTGTTTTTACTGATATGACAGATGAGAATTGCTTAGACTTATATGTTTTAAAATTGGATTCCTGCTAGCAATTGAAGACATCTTCTGAAATATTACTCTTGGGCAACACCTGTCCATCCTGCATCCCACCGATACACTTCACCCTCCCCTCCGACCTATCACAATTACCTCACAACTGCATTCACCTATTGCCTTCCCACCTACCTTCCCTCACAATTCCACCACCACCCCCCCTATTTATCTCAGCCCCCTCCCCCTTCCACATTCCTGATGAAGGGTTTATGCCTGAAGTGTTGGCTCTCTTGCTCCTCGGATGCAGCCTGGCCTGCTGTGCTTTTCCAGCGCCACACGTCTTGACTGTGCAATAACACTTCTGAACAAAATACATAGAAAGCAAGTTAGAATGGTTCACAGGGGTTACTTTTCCATCATAATATTGGTCAAGGCACGTTTGAAGACCAGTCTGTGTAGTTTAATTGAAAGCTTGTGTTTAAGCTTAAGAAACAAGGCTGAGAACAACAATAATCTGAACAGCAGAGAATCATAATAACAAACACTTGAAAGAATAATTCATCAACAACATGGTTGAGTTAGCAACAGGGGCGAGCTATGTTTGGTGGGGGAAGGGAAAGTGGACGAGTCAATGTGACAGTGAAGCTGTAGGTTCAGAAACTCAACTCAGTCTTAAATATGACGGCACATTCGCAGGTAGATAGGATAGTGAAAAAGGCGTTTGGTATGCTTCATTGGTCAGAGTATTGAGTACAGGAGTTGGGAGGCCATGTTGCAGCTGTACAGGACATTGGTTAGGCCACTTTTGGAAGATTGCGTGCAATTCTGGTCTCCTTCCTATCGGAAAGATGTTGTGAAATTTGAAAGGATTCAACAAAGATTTACAAGGATGTTGCAAGGTTGGAGGATTTAAGCTATAGGGAAGAGGCTGAATAGGCTGGGGCTGTTTTCCCTGGAGAGTCAGAGGCTGAGGGGTGACCTTATAGAGATTCATAAAATCATGAGGGGCATGGATAGGTAAATAGACGAAGTCTTTTCCCTCGTGTCGTGTAGTCCAGAACTAGAGGGCATAGGTTTAGGGTGAGAGGGGAAAAATATAAAAGAGACCTAAGGGGCAACCTTTTCACGCAGAGGGCGGTACATGTATGGAATGAGCTGCCAGTGGAAGTGGTGGAGGCTGGTACAATTGCAACATTTAAAAGGCATCTGGATGGGTATATGAATATGAAGGGTTTGGTGGGATATGAGACGGATGCTGGCAGATGGGACTAGATTGGGTTGGGATATTTGGTCGGCATGGGCGGGTAGGACCGAAGGGTCTGTTTCTGTGCTGTACATCTCTGTGACTCTATAACTAAAGCCTTGTGTTCAATCCTGCCTATTCAGAAATTAACTAAGCATAGGTTTCTGCAGTAGAAAATTTTATTGTAGCTGTATTTTCTTATTAACATGAACAAGTGGAATCAATAAATGCATCGATCACGCCAGACACAACGTTTAAGGTGGTAAAGTGGGAAAGAAATGAAGGTTCAGAAGAGTCATGTTCTAATCTTGAAACTAAACAGTAGCACCATCAAAGAGCATGAACATACAATAATGAAAAGTACAAAGTTGTGGGATTAAGTAGTTTGCTATCTGCTTTCTGCAATATAAACCTTTTTATTGATACTCTGGAGTTCCAATCCAATGTACAGTGTTTTTTCTCTGTACCTTTTCTTGCTCCCTGGTTGTGTGGCTGTTTGTTTATATCCTGCTTGCATATTAAAACTGGCATGGTTGCCTTTTATATATTTTGTGCTCACTAACTGTCTTGCATTGAAAGTAGCCTGCTGTGCACTTTTACTTAAAAGTAGAAATAAACTCTTGTACAAAAAGCTAACTCTTGACAACATGAGATTGTGGGAATTAATCAGTTTGGTCCTACATCCAATCTTATTTGAACCAAAGTGTGGCATACATGACTTAATGGGCAGAAGTATGAGCAAGTTTAGATATTTGTTTTAGAGTGCCTTGCTCCATGAAAATGGAAAATCGTGTTCTAAACTTGGTATTAACTTTGAGATTTTGAAAACCGAAGTATTTGGCACTTAAAAAAACCTGAATATTTGACACTAATTTAATTCTTGTGATTATAGCATCAGGATTCCAATGACCAAAGTATATACTGAAGTATGTAAAATCAGTAGTAAGGATTATTTTGTGTAATATTAGCATGTCTTTAGGGCTGTGTTCAGAGTGTGTAATGGTGATTCTTGAGTTGTGAGATGATTAAAAACTTGAAGCATTTAAACTTCAGTGTGATTTTATTCAAATTAGTCTTTCGCTAGAGCATTTTTTCTTAATGACTTCTGCACTATCCTATCAAATTACAACATCATTCTTTTGTGAACCACTTAAGTAATGGAGAAGGTGTCTCCTGCTCCTTGGATGCTGCCTGACCTGCTGTGCTTTTCCAGTGCCCACTTTTTGACAATTAAGTAATGGCGCTGCATTAATTGGATCCATTTCTAAACACATCTGCCAGGATAAGTCCAAATTACAGAAGTTCTGAAGAAGGGTCACTGGACCCGAAATGTTAACCCTGTTTTCTCTCCACAGATACAGCCAGATCTGAAGGTGTCCAGCAATTTCTGATTTTTGTTCCTGATTTTCAGCATCAGCAGTTCTTTCTTTTTTTTTGTTTAACCAATTACAGAAAATGTTTACTTGATTGACAGTAGAAACAATTTGCTTTCTCAGTTAAAATTCATAGTTCCTAATGCGTTGTACAGTTTTCCTATTCAGAAACTAATACTAATTAGATTAATGTTACTCAATTGTTTGTTTCCAGGTCTTATACCACACTTCTCGGCCACTCAAGGGTACACTGGGGCCAAAGTACTAGCTCACAAAACAGACCTCAGGAGCAGCGGAGCCGAAATAGAATATCTACAGTTATCCAGCCGTTGAGACAAAGCACAGCAGAGGTGGTGGACCTTACTGTGGATGAAGATGGTAAGCGTGATTTATTCTTCAAGTTTGATGAAATATTTCTTGCAGTCTGGTTGGAAACTTGAGTAAAAGATTTTTAAGCATGCAGTATGTGTGGACTCTTAAATTTGTGATCCGTGGAATCTTTTGTTTTAGAGAATTCAAGTAGAATTAAAGAAAGTGGAACCCTCTGCAGTCAACCTCAAATTGTCCTTTCCCAGTCACATATTGCTTCATGTCATTGTCTGGAACTCTGCATTTGAACTTCACATTAAGTACATGTTTGGCCTCCTGTGATACAGTGGTAGTTGCCCTACTTCTGAGCCAGAACATTTATGTTCAAGTCCCATCTGCCCAGACATGTGTTGTAACATATTGGAATGGGCTAAAAGCCTGGATGGATGGTGCGTGGAAAAGAAAAATGGCTTGCCTATTTACTGAGATTCTCTCCAAGTCTCCTTATTGTACTCAGTTTTACCAGCATGATTAAAGTTGTACAATAAAATGTACAACATGAGATTTAAACAACTTGTTGCTAAAGTAATACTGTAAACCACTAGGATTGACTGCGGTAACTAACGCAATAGATAATCTGTGTTGCACGTTTGTGGAAATTGAATTCTCACGAAAATGCAGCTGTTTCTGAAAGCTTTCCTACATTGCAAGCTACAGGTAACCTTTTTTTCTCCAATGATTCTCTGTTCATTTTAGATCTACTGACATTAACATCCTCAGCCTTAATGAGATTTAAAAGATTCAAACCACTATTTAGATGTTCCTACACTCCGGGCATTACATAGTGAATTTAGAATCCTAGCTGAAACTTTGTAAGTTTATCTAGGATAATGAAAATCATTTGTAACTGCCTCTTTGTAGTCCTGGCTGAGAGAAACAAATGCGACACAGACCGGCAACTTCATTGACCCGTGTGTCTCAGTAACACGTTGAACACCTTGTTCTAAGATTAATTTTAGTTTCTTCTTCCTGATAGTAAAGCATGCTGACTTTTGATGTAAAATTAGTAAGCTGTCATCTTGAAACTAAATTAAGCTTTTATTAAGCAATGTTTTTACATTGTATGTTGATAGATAAATGCGTTGATTCATGAACATTGTCAGCTTGACTGAGTTGTTGGCAACATTTTGCTTGAATCCGAGGTCACTGATTCAAAAAAATGCCAGGATCTGGCCACAAATTTAGACTGATCCAGTATAGTATAGAAAAATTATTGTGTTGTTTGAGGGCACTATCTTTCAGAAAAGATCTTAATCCAGAGCCCAAAATTGATTTTCAGTTCAGCATAGTTGAGAGTGTTTTTCTCTGTAAATTTGCTAATATTGCTCCTGTAATCAATGCCACATTTCTGTTTTTTGCGACTTCATTGTGCACAGATTGGCTGCTTGATTGCCATGTTTACTGCATCATAACATGACAATACTTAGAGTAGTTCATTGTATAGTGCACCAGATAATTAAGTTTCTTTTGTAAATACATATATTGCAGAGTACATTTGATGAGTTTTGAAAAAGATAGAAGGCATAATTTATTCTGTTAATAACTGAATGGGATAGCGCACATTTGTAAGTTGGTACTTTTTTATCGTCTAAGACCTGTACTTCAGATATTAATAGAAGTTCATAAATATCTTTATTTGCAAATGTGAAAACTTGGTACTGTTAGAAATGAGAAATCAATTATTATTAGTGGGTGTAAGTAATATCATTGGGATCATGCGTTCCTGCACGCAGGCAAATCTAGCATTGATCAGTGACATTGGGCTCCTACCTCCACTTGCTCAGTGAATTGCCCAGTGCTGGTAACAAAAGGTCCTCCAAGTGGAGAAGACAAATTCCCTTTGTTTCTATTCATTTTAAAAAAAGGAGTTGCTTTCTTAATTACTGAAGGCAACTTTTAAATGCTGTGTGTTGCACTACTTTAGCATTTACATTTGCTGTTTCTACTCATTTGTTATCATTACCCTTTGTCAAAATAAGCGAGATTACAAGCTCAGTTGTCTGCACAGTTAATTAGCTTGTTTTTATCCTTTCTGTATACAAGGTAACCTGTGGTAGGTTTATGGAAAATTAAAAATTAAACTTTTGACAGTTACTAATGTAGCTGAAAATGTGTTGCTGGAAAAGGGCAGCAGGTCAGGCAGCTTCCAAGGAACTGGAGAATCGACGTTTCGGGCATAAGCCCTTCTTCAGGAATGTAGAGAGAGGAAGGGAGCTTCTTCAAGGAAGGTATCCTTGTAAGAGGATTCGCAGTAGGTTAAAATCTTCGAGGAGAAAGTGAGGACTGCAGATGCTAGAGATCAGAGCTGAAAATGTGTTGCTGGAAAAGCGCAGCAGGTCAGGCAGCATCCAAGGAATTCCTGAAGAAGGGCTTATGCCCGAAACGTCGATTCTCCTGTTCCTTGGATGCTGCCTGACCTGCTGCGCTTTTCCAGCAACACATTTTCAGCTCTGATCTCCAGCATTTGCAGTCCTCACTTTCTCCTCGAAGTTACTAATGTAGTCAGCTCTGAAGTCCATGGCACAAGAGAAACTGTTGATAATCCTATTCGTGTTTGTATGAAGAAGTTCAGGCAAAGTTAATAGACTTCCTGCCCATTCATACAATCTGCTGAAACATAAGAAGCTAAAACAGAAGGCCGTTTTGTTGAGCAGTGGTAGTGTCCCTACCCCAGACTAAGAGACCTGGGTTCAAGTCCCACTTGCTTCAGAAGTGTGTAATAATATTTCTCAACAGGTTGATGAGAAAAACAGAAAAGAAGCTAAAAAGAAGTAACTTCAAGATGTAAGAGCACAGTTTTGACCTTTGGAATTAATTTATTTTTGGAATCTTTTTCATATTGGATAGTTAACAGCTGAACTTCATTTGATGTGATGAGTTTTGAACTGAATCTTTCTGGAGTACCATTTTTTGACCTCCTAATTTAACACTTTATTACTGGTGAAGTTGTTCATACCATTACTGTATCATCCCATTACTTGAGAACCATTTGAGAAGGTAGTTTTTCTACTTCAGAGCTCATACTATTTCAGAACCTTTGAATTTGCACCATTGAGCCTGTTTGGATTTTAGAAAATTTCCACTTTGTGCTTGTAGCATGACTGTTTTGAAAATCACTAGTACAAAATCTGCTCTGAAAAATTCCGATGAAAAGTCCATGTCCATACAATTTGTTAACCTTAATTAAAACAAGATCATATTTATGTTTATTGTTAAAATTTTGATTGAGAGAGTCATTGATGCTTGTGCTTTATATTGAACAGGTCATATTGCTTTTTATTTCTTTGAATGGCTTTGTAATGCACATTGCATAATTGAGTGGAAATGAGTGGAAACTTGTTTTCATAGAGCTGCTCTGTAGCTGGCTGTTGGGAACACGTGATCTGTCAACAATGATTGGCAACTAATTTCTGAATCCATCCCATTTAAAAAAAGTTTAGTACCCTGCCGTGGCAGCTAAATTGATATTTGGAGATCTGTGTAAATGAATCCAAACACAAGCCAACGACATTGTGGCTTCCCATGTGACTGACATTCTTCAGATTTGCACTGTACACTTGGTGTTTCATGCCACATATCAGGTGAATTGAACAGCATCAGTTTTAAATGAAAGAACTCTTGTATGAAAAAATTTCTAATCCCTCTATTTTTTTAAAAAAAGTTATGGTAAATTTTAGCTGCTGCTAAATTGCCCATAGTGTCCAAAGATATATAGATTAGGTGAATTAGCCCTGGTAAATACAGGGTTACAAGAATAGGGGATGGATCTAGATGGGAAGCTCTTTGGAGAGTCATTGTGGATTTGATAGGCGGATTGGCCTGCTTCCACATTGTAGGGATTCTGTGATTCTATTAACAACATGTAGCACAATTTCTAATAGAGCACCCTGCTGCTCTTCTATCTCACAACTGTAAATAGACCTGATTGGAAAAATCAGTTGTCATTTCAACCTGGAATGAGGCAGAACTACTGAAATGAAAATTGTATCAAAGCAGTAACTGACACAAATGTATTTTCATGGAAGCGTTATAGAATCCCTACAGTGTGGAAATGGGCCCTTTGGCCCAACAAGTCCACACCAACCCTCCAAAGACCCACCCAGGCCCACTCCATATTTACCCCTGACTAATACCCCTAACCTACACATCTCTGAACACTATGGGCAATTTACTTTGGCCAATTCACTTAACCTACTGTGGGCTGTGGGAGGAAACCAGAACACCCAGAGGAAACCCATGCAGACACAGGGAGAGAATGTCTGTGTGGAGTTTACACAGTCGCCCGAGGCTGGATTCGAACCCGGATTCCTGGCGCTGAGAGGCAGCAGTGCTAACCACTGAACCACCATGCCACCTATTATGTTGTGCTTTGTGGTTTTTTTTGTTTTCTGTTCAGTCTCTCTGTTTTTAATTGGATTAAAAATATGAAGAAAGCCAATTTACTTGATTTTGTGATCTGATTTCTGGTAGGATCATATTTTGCTGGAGTATTTTTGAATATTTTGCCTTTCTTGAGAGAGCTTCTTAACATACATGCAATTACACAAATCTGGACAACTTTTACAGCTTTATGAAAAATAAACCAAAATCAAAACTTTCAAATTGAACATTTTTTTGACTAGACTAATCAGAGGTTAGTAATAAAGTGTTGATTAAATTAACTGTAATCTCATCTATCATTAACATAAGGAACTTAAAAAGTAGTTTTGCAGAGTCTTACAGAATGTATTACCAAATAGTAAGAACTGTGGTTCTGGTGGCATCAGGCAGTGGAAACCAAAGTCAGATCCATCTGTCATTGTTAGCTTGATACAGAAATGTGTTTATGCCTTGGAATGCATTTCTGCATGTGTCCTTTATAGTGCGTAAGTATAGAATAGTGTTTTGGCTTTTGTAATTCTAGTTTTCCTTTTTTTTTCCGAATGACAAATGATGATGTCTTGTTTGTGTATTGTGATGCAACTTGGATTGAATCGCAGAAGGACAGTTCAGGATAGGTTACAAATGCTGACATTGTCAGCAAAGCTCCCATCTTATGAGAGAGCAAAAAATTGAATCAAATGCAAAATAACATTATACCTTCTGTATGTCGATGCAATAAGCTTTGAATAGTTATTGGAAATCATAATTGTAGTGGGAAGCTTCAAATTTTCCATACCATCGACATTCAAGATAACTGTTGGCTTTAAGCTCCTATCCCAATCAGTCTCCAAGTCCTCAGACGTTTTGAGTTGGCATTAGCCCAGACTTAGTATTTCTGTTGGCGAAACTGTTGGCCTTCACCATCATTACTTTTCTGAAACTGACAGCAACTTCTGAAATCTACAAGTGTCATTTAAAATAGTAATTCAGAGATGCTGTCAAACAAAATTTAACACTTCTCCATATTTAAGACTCCACAGGTGACAATTGTTCTACTTAGGGGTGAGGAGATGGTGCCATTTGTTCCTGTAATATTGCTATGATAAACACCCAAAGCATGTTATTCCATTGATGAGAAGCAACTCAGTTTTTAACTGCTCACTGTGATACAACTGATAAATCTGTGAATTCTAAGAGAATTGTTCACTGTGATTGACAACTTATTGTCCTTGAATACGTCACTGTTGCTCGAAGAATGAAGGTCCCTTGACTTGGCTCAAGATTCAAATTAGTGCCAGGAAACATGAAATCCATGTCACAGAGATTCTCAGATTTTGTGCCCAGCTTCATTTGAGGACAATGGCGAGTGTCACTGCAGTAGTTTGCAGTGTGTCCACTCCAGTATCACTTATAAGATTGGAACTTAAAATGCATTACTGCCATGAGATGCTAGTTTTGAAAAATAGTAGTTCGTACTATATCTAAGTTTAATTATCAGTTGTCTACTGTCTTGACATTGTCTTCATGTTTACAATATAGGGTTCCTACTTTCTGTTTGTGCTTTGATTACAGAACCCACAGTGGTGCCAACTACCTCTGCTGCTAGATCGCAACCAGTCAATAATGTACCTACCTCAGGCCAGATCTCAAGTATGACTCCAGGTCCTTCTACCGCCCAGCCTTCCTCTGTGACAGAGTCAACAGGAGTCCCAGCAACCATTGATGAGGCAGGCCCTTCAGTCGTGGGTGTGTGAATAATTTGAATTCAAGTAACAAACTTATAAAATGGCATTATCAAAGATAGACTTTCCAGTTATGTTTTGTTTGGTGAACTGAACGTACAATTCCCCCTTAGACTTAAATTGTCATATTTTTCTGATGCTTTTATTTGCAAAGACTGTTTAATCAATGGTGCAGGTTTTCGGCTATATGCTTTGTAGACCTGTGTGTCGCTGATTGTCACACCCAGCACCAAAACTGGGATTACATTACAGAAAATTCCACCTCGTGAAATGCACAAACATTCTTCCCATTCACTGATGTCCACTTGGTGAACACTCGCATTCACCCAAAACTTACTGAGACAACTAAGCGAATCCAAAATTATTTACGTCGAATATGAGACTTGTGTAATGTTGTGATGGGCTTGTATGCACCAAATTTACTTGTGTTTGTAAATATTGTATTAATGGCAATGCAGCAGATGCTCCTATGAAAGCTTCTGTTTTAGTTTGAGCATGCTGCCACCCCCCCATTCTGTTGTAACACAGTTTCATCAATGCAAATTTGCTGTAACCCACTTGACGAATTGAGGACGCTGTTTCAACAGCGCAAACATTTAAAATGTATTGGCTGTAACGCAACTACAGCACCAGCACTTTAAACGCTGTTCCTAAAATGTGATTTTTCTATAATGCCGGGCTGCACAAGAACACAATCATGGAGTTGTGGAAGAACTGACTGTATAGCCTGTTGCTGTGTTGTTTTATTGATAGATAACCCTACTGTTGGCAATAAAGTGGCTAGAACTCCTACAAAGTTGCAATACAGCATGCAACTGGCCAAGAAAAAAAAGTATTGGCTGTTGAGATTCAAATCCTAAGATCTTGTCTGTTATTTCAATTACAGCTCTATTCTAACGTGTTTGAGTGATCTTCGACATATCTCATTTTGGTTCTTTCTGACTAGCCACAACACTTTGGGGTAGCTTGTTGCATTCTACAATCAAGTGGTAATTTTCTATTGATACCGGAATAAGAGAAAAGGATATTATAATGTTGCAATTAATTAGGAGAATCACTTGTACCTGTGAACTTTACATTAAAAAAAATCCACAAACACTTTGCAAGGGAATTTGTGGGCGAAGAGGAAAGTGTATAATGTACAATGGTTGAAAATGTAAGTTTTGAGGAAAATTTTGAAGGTATGTGGCAGATGAATTTAAGAAAAATGAGTGTGCGACACATTGGTGGCTTTAGGATTTGCTCCTTGTGGTGCAATGGAAGAGGAATGTATTTCGGATGAAAGTGGGTACAGTTAGTGTATAGCTGGATGAAATGTCTGACGGAGAGTGGACTGAGTCCATTGGGATATTTGGGGTTGATGTTAGAATCTGAAGTGTAGCATATTTTGATGTGAATCTAAAGTTATATCAATTAGGCAAACGGTTTTATTTTATTGTCATTAATTGACCATTTCCGTTGCATTTGCTTTTACAGTGATGGCATGCTAAGGTGATGGTTTTTAATGTAAATGATGCAGTGACGTGGTGACCCAAAATTTTAATGAGCCTCAGAAGCTGCTAATCAGTTAAGCAGATTTTCTAGAGTCTTTGACCTGACCATCTTCAGCTGTTTCACCAATGACTTACCCTCCATCATAAGGTCAGAAGTGGCAATGTGCTGTCATCACTAAACAATGTTCAGCGCCATACATGACTCCTCAGATACTGAAACAGTCCCTGCCCAATGCATCTAGACACAGATAATATCCAGACTTGGCCTGACAAGTGCCAAGTAAAAGGCATGCTGCACAAATGTCTGACAATGATCATCTCCAACAAGAGACAATCTAACCATCGCCCTTTGACATTAATTGGCATCAGTACAGTGAGTAACCTGCCTTCTGATGTCCACCATCTACAAGGCACAAGTCAGGAGTGTGATGGAATATTTCCCAGTTACCTGAAAGAGTCCAGCTCCAACAATACTCAGGAAGCTTGACACCAACAAGGAAAAAGCAGCCTGCTTGATTGGAACCACATCCAAAGCAAGTCACTCCCTCCACTATCAGTAGCAGCAGTGTGTACTATCTGCAAAGTACACTACAGAAATTCACCATGGCTTCTTAGGCAGGACCTTCCAACCCCATAATCACTACATTCTAGAAGAACTGAGAGAACAGCAATGTTTTCCTTTTTTTTAATGCGTTCAATGTATTTGAGCATCGTTGGTATCGCCAGCGACCATTTCTAATTGCCCAGACGGTAGTCAACAAGCAACCACAGGGTTTAGAGTCATTTGAAAGCCAGCCCAGGCAGATTTCCTTACCAAAAAGGGATTCATGAACCTACTGAATTTTTACAATCGGCAATGGTTTCATGGTCACCATTGGACCAGCAATTTATTCCAGAATTTTTAAAAATTAAATTGAACTTAAATCATCTATTACGGTCAGATTTGAACCTACGATCACAACATTAGCCTGGCGTTCTGGATTGCTGGTCCAGTGATGTTACCACTATGCAACCATGTCTGCTGTGATACAAATTTGCCAGAAATTTCCAATATATAAATTTGATCTTTACTTTTCCTCAAAGATGACGCTCGCAGAGTTGGTTCAAGTGCAGTGCCTGAAGCTGGTCCTGGGGCAATGCCAAGGCTCCCATCCTGCTGCCCTCAACATTCACCATGTGGAGGATCTTTACAAGGCCACAATTCATTAGGACATATTCATGCAAGCTGTCTTCAGCAACATAACCATCAGTTTCAACACCACCCTGGTGCCCACTCTGCAGTGCCACAATCAATGCCTTCATTTCCTGAATCAACCTGTCCTTTAGAGAGGCCTGCTGTCGTGCCAGCACCTTGCGGTGCTAATGGAAACACAGGTGGCCAGTATCATGATCAGGTTTGTATTCTTCGATCACTCTTTTTTTAAATTAAGAGAAAAACATAGTCAATATGTCAGCTTGCTCATGAGAAGAAACATTAGTCTGGTGCTTTATAAAATACAATAATCATTTAACTTGTATTGTATTATAAGTTGAATAAATATTGAGGCCTACAAATTGTGTTTGTTGCACATTTATTCTTTGTGACAAAAGCTCTGAACTGTTTGATTTTTAGACTGAGTATTAGGGTGACTAATATCTGAATTGCTTTAGTTCTTACATTTGTTACATCTTGGTTCTTTGCAAGCAGCATTTTCATGTCTAACTATAAACACTGTTCTAAATTTGACCAATTTAAAGTTACTTATGTGTAATTATTCAAATAATTATTATGATGGGCAGTACACAGTTTTAACAAATAACGGCTTTTAAGCATGCTTTACAGTTAAAATTTCACAGAATTAAACAACTAAACTAACAATTGTTTGATTTTTTTCACATTTCTGAGAGGTGCACGCAATAAATGTGAACTTTAAATCCAGCCCGTAGATTATATCAATATTAAGGGTGTGGCTGAATTTTATGGAATCAGAGTATGTAGAGGAAGGAGGTGGGCAGGTTTTATGTGCTAGCATCATTACACACTCCCACCCTGTCTGCAAAACACACCCCAAAAAGCAATCAGAAAACCCCAGTAGAATATTTTCACTGTACACGTACTGCTGCCCACACATACCAACAAGAAGTAACAAAAATGGAACTGCTGGAGAAACTGAGCAGGTCTGGCAACATCTGGAGAGAAGGGTTACTGAACATGAAACATTAACTCTGCTTTCTCTCCACAGATGCTGCCAGACCTGTTGAGTTATTCCAGAAATTTGTATTTTTGTTTCAGATTTCCTGCATCTGTAGTTGTGTGCTTTCTTCCAACAAGAAGGGAACTAGATGCAGTAAAACCCATAATTTCTTGAAAATTGAATACAATAACATGACTTTCACACGTGACAGAATTTACAAATAATGCAAGGAAAGTTCAGTAGAATATAGAAAATGTTTTTAAAAGATTATTTTTAAAAGATTAAGGCATTTTGAAAATGAATTGATAGCAAAAAAATAGCAAATAATGTTTTAGTTTGAAGTGAGAATAAAAAAAAGGCTTTGGCCATTAGAGACAAAAATATCAAAGAACTTGGTAATCAATCTGTTTAGGTTTGTGGCCTGTTTAAGTTTAATATTCAGTACAATGAGGATTGATGCGGATGACCATCCTGGAAGCAGAATGCTCAGCTGCATATATACAATTTAAAGAATCGTTTGAGAGAATAGCTAACTAAAAGCCAATATTTCTGCTTTTGTAGTATGAGTTCCTAAGCAGTAGTGTTTCTACAGTAACTAAAAGGATCTGACATGTCTTGTGCTTCAAGATATGCTTGCTTTTGGAAAAAAAACCCTTGCTGAATTAGTTTGCTGAAGTGGTACAATTTATGTTGATGTTTAAACAGTGCTTTGTATTAATGCAATATTTAATGCACAAGAGTAGTTTTCCCAAATCAAATATGAAGTGTATGGTTAAATTTTAATTTAATGTCTGCTGATCAATTTTTAAAAATTTTAGTTTGACTGCGATCCATGCTCTAAATTCAATTATTGCTATTATTCCAGGTCTGAAAGCATAATTGAAAGAAATTATAAACCATTAGTAACTGAAAGTAAATATGCAAAACCAATAATGTTATGCACAAAATGTTCTGTCATTTGACCCATCTGTAGATGATTTACTCAACAGTCATTATGCCTTTTTTTAAAACAGACTCTGCCAGTTGATTTAAGCAGTGGTGGTGTTCGGAGCCATGCAAGTGGAAATTTCCATGGGACATCTGCATTTGATCCGTGCTGTCCTGGGTCTTCCTCACGCACTGCAGCTTATGGAGTGCAGGCTACTGCAGGAACAAGTCAGCAAGTAGCTGTTGAGGGGTATAGTTCTGGGCTGGTTGGACAGGCTCCAGGTCAACCACAACCACCACTCACCTCCTGCCGACATTATATGCACTCAACCTGTAAGTCTTCAATTTTAGTACTTTTGAATTACCATCTTACTGTTTGTGCTAGTAGACATCACTTTAAGTTACCATCTGGCATAATGACCCTTTCAAAACTTACTTTTACGACATTGTCAGATACAAAGCTAAGATATGAATTTGATTTGACTTTTCTGAAACTGATAGTTAAGGAAGTTGTAGATATGTTTAGTTATAGTATTTATATTGGAATGTACTCTACTGTTGTTTCCATCTTCAGCATTTTGTTGCTCTGAAGAAAAAGTAGATACCAATTCAATCTGCCACATAATTTCATACTTCCTTGCAGTTGCTTTGCACAACACACGAATGGTTGACTTCAAGGTTGGAAAACAGTTCTGCAAATGTTTGGTTGAACATGGACGGTTGGACCGAAGGGTCTGTCTCCGTGCTGTACATCTCTAATTCTTGTATTTACAGTGCCTGCATTATTGAGTCTGGTTCAGGCATTTTAAATATCTGCATTTGGATCAGTAAATTCCATTCATTTACTGTATCATGTTTTAACAATGTTATTTATGTTGTTTGTTTTTCCAATTGGTTCCTCATCAATATAATGAAGTTTACAAGGGCTAAGAGTGAATAATAGTTTTGATTTCTTTTTGGCTAATAATTCAAATCCTTCATTGTAAGTTCCCATATCACTTAACTGAAGAGTTACTAGGGCAAGATCCAATCACAGTGGTCTACTTTAGAGGCAGAAATATTTGTTGTTTACGAAGATCATGAGATGAAAAGATCCATGACAGACATACTATGATGTTTTGCTTGTAGTAATGCAATTACTGACATATGTCTTCCCTTTTGTAATTTATGGCAAAGTTGGAAATAGTTGATGTCCTAGATTTAAGCAGTGCTATGGACCAGACCAAACCCCCTTCAAATATAACAAGAAGACAGCCTAGACGCTAACTTTTACCTTATTTAAAGGCAAGTGTAAGGTGCTATGTTCCAAATGTGATTCCATTATTTTTAATCAAGATATATTTTATTCTTACCCTATAGTTAAAATACAAACCAAAGAAAGATGAATTGGAATCACTTGACTCTATTGGAAAACTTAACAAAGTAATAGATTATTTAACTACTAAACAGCAACTATTCCAATGTAGTAGATACGCAGATCTACTAAGCAGATTCAGTAAAATAGATTGCCTCACATGCACTTCTTGCAGCAGAGAGAACTTCCAGCTTTTAGCTGTAACAAAGAGGAATAACAACTTCCAGATTGAGTTTCAAGACTGCTGCAGCTGCTAAAGGCTAAAACTAAAATCTTGGTTTTGTGGGAACCTGATTTTGCCCATTCATGCTGCTTCTATTGTTCCAAAAGGCTTCACGAGCTGTTTACATTATTGACTTGGAACGGACCACTCAGCATCTCTGTCTCAACTTGGACAAAATCCACCTCTTAAAACCAGTACTATTGTTACAGCAACCAAGTGATAATCATGGTCTAGATTTTTTTATCTCTGCTTACATCTTGGAAGTCTCCATAGTACCTGCAAGTGATCACAATGGAGCTGTATTCAAACTTCAGCCACAGCCTTTAAAAAGGAGAGAAGATTATGGGGTGGAGTGCAGGAGGAAAATTGTATATTTGTTAATCACAAATTTTCTACAAGTTGCCCAAGAACTAGAAAGTTATACAAAGAAACTATCAACTGAGTGGAAAATGCCTCTATAATCCCATTCCCCATTCTTCATTTTCTGATTATATTGCTGCAAATGAAAATTTCTGAATGTTTGATTAAAAAACTAAGCCTTTTTAGTCAGCTTAGTGGATTTTTCTATTCTAACTTGAGTCAATTTTATCTTGTTTAACAATGTCTCTAAGTCATCATTCAATGTAAGCAGATGTTCAGGGAATGAACTTGTTTTGAGAAGCAAATCTCCATGTGTGTATGTTGTTTCTCTTGCAGTACTTCAGATATTTTTCCATGATCTATTTTAAGAGATGGTTAGTTACATAGCATGGCAATTGTGAATCTAGTTACAAACCTACCTTGATTTTTTTTTGCTATTTCTACACTTAAAAATTGCACTTGATGTTCCAAAGACTTCAAAATCCCCTGCAAATTAGATTTTTTTTGTGAGTTTTCTTTTACTTCGCAAAGAGAAGCACTTTTTTTCTTCACTTTGCATCTCTCCACAAATACTCGGGGACAAGCTTAAATCCTTTTTCCACTACACAGTGTCCAATTACGATATTATCGCAACTGTGATGCAAGAGCAGAATCGACATGATTTTAAATTGCTTTTTGATAGAAAAGATCCTACTTTATGTGTTTGAACCAGGGACCTTAATTTTCTGAGTCTTGTGAGTGTCTCATCTTATACTATGTACAGAGAAATTAAAGGTTAAGGACAAGTTAACCGATTCAGTCAGATCTGTGGGACTCCATGGTCAGTTTTCATGTCCCTGTAACTTCTGCTTTTAGCTTCTATCTCGCGATTTAGAATGTACGCATATGCAGTTCTGGTGAAGTTGGAGAGTGACTGAGTGATGTGGTGAATTAGACACTGCCCTTAGACTTGTGGCATTTAGATTCAAATACAGCTAGAAGGATCCTATGCAAAGGCATCTTTAGGCAGTTTCATCTGAGTTCCTAAGACCATAAGACATGGAAGTAAGGCCATTTGGCCCATCGAGTCCACTCTGCCATTCAATCATGGCTGATGGGCATTTCAACTCCACTTACCCGCAATCTCCCCGTAGCCTTAATTCCTTGTGACATCAAGAATTTATCAATTTCTGCCTTGAAGACATTTCGCGTCCCAGCCTCCACTGCACTCTGTGGCAATGAATTCCACAGGCCCACCACTCTCTGGCTGAAGAAATATCTCCGTATTTCTGTTCTGAATTTACCCCCTCTAATTCTAAGGCTGTGCCACGGGTCCTAGTCTCCTATATTGAAGTTGTATGAGTAAAATCTTTGCAGATGCCATCAAGTAAGAAGGCAGCCTGAATATTAGAGAAAGATTCAAGCATGTCTATGGGCTGTGTGCTGAAAGATGAAATTAGGAAGGGCATCTGGGTGTCTTTGGGTCAGCATGGACTAGATAGGTTGAACAGCCCCAACTGTCTTGTTTTTATGGTTCTGTGTAAGAGGAATTAAATCCAATCTTTCCTTTCTCTTTGGTACTTTCCTGTAAAAGAACGATTTGCACAATTTAATCTGGTCATTGTGAAATAAATTGTTTGGAACCAAGGAAATGGAATACATGTAAAATGGAATCACAGTACAACATACTGATCAAGAAAATAACCTGCGAATTACAGAAGATAAATTAATTTACTTAAGAAAAGTAGTAAATAAGTATCGGATTTCATTATTAGCGGGATTTTTTCAATGAATTAATTAGGTCAGACATTAATTTGACCCAATCGATGTTCACTTCTGGGAAGGAAAGAAAATCTGGCTGGAAGGAAATATTAGAAAAATTGAGCTTATTTGCTTTGGCAAAATGAGGAAACAGAAGATTTAACAAGTTTGAAGATGGCTAATTGTTTTATTGATAAAGGGTAAAGTTATGAGGAACATTTAGTAGATAAGAAGGTAAGAATAGGAACAGAAGCCAGGTACAATCATACAGTCGCATCCTCCGAAAATCTTCAGCTGTTCAATTACATCAGACTGTTTCTATCTTGAAAGACCCTGCTTTTCCAAGAATTTAGAAACCTCATCCTTAATGATGGATTCTAGAATTTTACCAACAACCGAGGTTAGGCTAATTGGCCTATAATTTTCCATCTTTTGCCTTGATCCTTTCTTGAACAAGGGGGTTACAACAGCGATCTTCCAATCATCCGGGACTTTCCAGTGACTTTTGAAAGATCTCAACCAACGCCTCCGCTATTTCCTCAGCCACCTCCCTCAGAACTCTCGGATGTAACCCATCAGGGCCAGGAGATTTATCAATTTTAAGACTTTTTAGCTTTTCTAGCACTTTCTCTTTTATAATGGCAACCATACTCAACCAGCCCTCTGACTCCCTTTAATTGTTGGGATATTACTCATGTCTTCCACTAGTGGTTATGAACCTACATCACAACAGCATTGCCTCAATAACCTTTATATATAACCTTAATCTACCAGTCTTCCTCACAAGACCATTCTGTGCTTTCTCTAAGAAATGCAAACATTGTCACACTGATGCGTTAGGAGGTACCCTCTTGTATTAAGTTTTTGAGGAGTTTGCTTTCATTGTGACTCCCCCAAGACATAGGAGCAAAAGTAGACCATTTACCCCATCGGATCTGCTCTGCAATTCAACGAGATTATGGCTGATCGAATAATCTTCAACTTTACTTTCCTGCTTTTTCCCCATAACCCTTGCGCTATACAAGACTAAGGTATGAGTGTCTAAAATAGGAGGTGTTTCATTTCCCAGCATGAACATCCTGCACTTTAACAAGCACAAATCTGATTAGAACAGATGCATTCCATGGTTGAATAGTCTGCGAACATATAATTCTAAGGGCAACTGAATGTTTGGTAACCAGAGATTTGCAAGCATCGAGGGAATTGTTTTCATTAAATTTTGGTTTGCATGCTTTAAAGATTAATATCCATTCCCTCTGAAGATTTTGCAACTCCACGTTTTTTTAAGAGTATGCATCAGATTAATTTCAATTTTTGATGGGATTTACTGTTTCCTTCTAGATGCCCCATTACCAAGACCACTGCATCATCAGGCCACTACATGCCCACACGCGCATGGAAATCCTCCCCCTCCACCACAACCTCCTCCCCAACCAGAATATGCTATTCCACATGCAGTGCACCCTTTCCATCCTCAGATTCCTTCGCATCCTTCAACTCACGCTGTACCACCAGCACCCCCACCTCCACCACATCACCTTCCTGCAGCGGCAGCAGCAATGCCACACCACATCCCTGCTCCACCACCTTCATCTCAACGACTGCATCACCATGAAATGCTTCAGAGAATGGAGGCACAGCGAAGACGAATGATGCAACACCCAACGTAAGTAAGCTGTTTGTCATAGATCTATCATAGTACCAGACTTTTTTGTAACTACCAGCATTGTAGATTGGTTACTTGGAGTACCACGATTTATAAATGCTCATGTCACTTGAATAATGAAAAGTTAGATTATCTTCATTTCGTATTTATGACCTTTCTAGAAGCAACCCTATACACTAACATTGCCACACTTTCCTTTCACTTTGTATCTTCCAGTGATTTTTTTTTTTATTTTGCCTGTTATTTTTGGTCTGCGCAATTTTGAGTGAAACTATTTCACAATGTTACTTTGAAACTTCCTTAAAATGTCGACATTTGACAAATATTTCGCAGTTGGGCATCTTCTATTATTCCACTGAAGACTTTGACTAAATGTCCAAGAGGAGCTTTTCCCAATTGAAAAGTCTGAACCATCACAGTTTAAAAAATCCCAGATGTGTCATCGATCGGATATGTCCATTATTACTAGCACAATGTTACTGACTTTGGCATTACCTGTATACAATTAGAATGTAGCACTGGAAAATGATGCATATCACACAAAATAATTTAAAATCCACAAGTCATTTGCACTGATGTATGGATGGTCATTGAAGACTTTGATTAATTTCAGCAATAGACTGGTCAGCACTAGCATGTCTTTTTATCAGGCACCTTCTACCTTAATGTATGATGTGGAGGTGCCAGTGTTGGACTGGGGTGCACAAAGTTTAAAAAAATCACACAACACCAGGTTATAGACCTACAGGTTAATTTGGAAGTACGAGTTTTCGGAGCACTGCTTCATCTAGCTACATGACGAAGGAGCAGTGCTTTGAAAACCCGTACTTCTAAATAAACCTATTGGACTATAACCTGGTGTTGTGTGATTTTTAACTTTGTCCACCTTAGTGCTGTTATTGACATCTGACTCTTGCAGATGCAGTAGCCACTTTCTGACATCCCCAATCCAAACAGTAAGCTTGAAGTGTGGCCACCAATACCCCCTGATGCCTACTAAAATTGTCAATTAACCTGATAGTCAAAAATTCAACAAGTTCAGTAATGACTGCCCATGGGACAAACTGAAAAGCTCATCACTCTAAGTTTGTGCCAACGAAGATGAAGGCAACGTTTTACCCTGACCTTCAGGACTGTGATGTCAGGATGAAATGTGACAACCAGTTGCGCAACTTTTGGGCTCACTGTACAGTTGGTCTCTTGAAACTGTCAGCCAGTCGCAGCTGAAGTGGATGCCTCTGAGGCAGGTCAAGTGTTGAGAGGATACAGAAACACACAGACATCCTCTGCTTGGGTTAAAAAAAACTAAAGGAGACGAGCAGCTGGCACCCTTAAGTGACCCATTAGGACATAGGGCATTTAGCTATGTGAAGCTGGCAGCCTCCGAAATAAAAGCACAATGCTGGAGAAATTCATGTGTCGCAAATCCATGGCAAGAGAAACAGAGTTCCTGTTTCAGGTCCAATTTAACTCTTCTCCAGAATCAAAGGGGCCTGGAAAATGGTGGGCTTTAGGCTGCTGACAGTGGGTTTGGAAGAGCAAGTGGAACAAATATCTGGAGTCTTCAGAGCAAAGGATAAAGAGAGTGCTAATAGTGATAAAGGAGAGGTAGAGTTTAAAAAAAAAGGTGAAAAGGAGAAAATGGGTCTGCTGTGCTGAAAGCAAAGCCAACAAATACAGGCAGGATGTTATAATGAAAATGGAGGACAGGTTCAGTACTGAAATTGTTGTATTGAATGTTGAATCCTGAAGCCTGTGAAATGCCTAAGCAAAAATCAGGTTATTGCTCCTCCTGCTTGCATGCAGCTTCATTGGAATACTGCAGCAAGCGCAGGACAGAATTGTTAATATGGGAATAAGATGATTTATTGAAATGGCAAATAACTCGAAGGTTGGAGCCATTCTTATGGACGCAGCAGAGATGTTTCACAAAGCATTTGTCTGCATTTGGTGTTGTCAATGTAAAGGAAACGGCATTGTGAGCATTAAACATTGCAAACTTAATTGAAGGAAGTACAAGCGAAACGTGGCTTCAGTTGAAAGGTATGTTTGGGAACCTGGACAGTGAGAAGGTGAGGATGCATGTTTTACACCATCTGCATTTACACGGGAAGGTGAGGAAGTGTTACAAGATATAGAGGGGGGTGGATGTGGCATTTTGCCACTGTAAAGGTGTTCACAGGCTGGAAGAATCAATTCTAAAAATGTCCTTAAATATTAGGCCAACAATGGGAATTTACTGTATTCAGTATTCAAACCTATATCCAGAATCAGGATAATCCTGTTCCACATCTCAGCTATGGTGGTGGGATGTCTGGCGTAAGTCATTGTTTAAAATGATGTTTGAATATATAGCTATACCTCGCAGAAATCAAATAAAAAGGCTTATTTATTTTGTTATGGATAGAAACCAGTTGAATAAGTGTACATTTACTTTTTCTTCAAAAAAAAAATCTTGAATGCATGCTGTAAATATGCAGTAGTTCTGCTGAATGTGATCCAGTGCTGAGACTGAATGAATATTATCTTTGATTTCAAGTTCTTAACCTAAATGCAGCAAAGGACTGCAAATTAAATAAACATCATGTGTTCTTAACAAAATTATAAAGATTTAAAGATCAAATTTACCAAAATGTTGATTTTTGATAAATACCATAATGTTTAAATCTCTTTTAATCATGCAGAAAACAATATGTTGCACTGTTCTAAATTTTCAAGTTATCATTCATAGCCTTTGCTTATTATTTGCTACTGTTAATGAGACATATATTTGAAATTATCACGATATACATGTGCATGTATTTCCTTTTCCAGTCGAGCACACGAGCGACCTCCACCACATCCACATCGCATGCATCCTAATTATGGCCACGGACATCATATTCATGTTCCCCAGACGATGTCATCACATCCTCGACAACCACCAGAGAGGCCAGCCTGGTTAGTAGAGAATCTTTCTTTTTAATATGTGCAATGTAGCCATGGTATGCTTTGGTTTAGATCCCACATTGGCAGCAGAGCATAAGATTTTACTCCCATGGAATAATGTGATTTCATTTTTTAGCCTGTTGACAAACCTCTCCTGTAATATTGAGCGAATTTGAAAATTAGTAAATAATATCATGATTGAATTTGCTGAACATCTTCTACAGCAGTGTAGAAAGGAGCTGCAAACCGATGTGTTCATTTTGGCTTTTCAGATACTGTGACCATATTGTGTATTGCAAATCTTTTCTGTGTGTATTACAAATACCTACACCACCACCCCCCTCCCCAAAAATCACCTTGAACCTGTGTTCCATCTTCACTACCTCTTCAATTAAGGGTGTACAGCTACTCTTCATCCACACCCATATGCCCTTCTTAACCTTGCACAGCTCAACACTTTCAATCAAATCACGCTTAGTCTTCTGTGCTCCAATGAAAGCAGCCAAAGCCTATCTAACCTTCCTTCAAACTTAAATTTTCCATTCCTGGCAGCGTCATGGTGAATCTCTTCTATGCTCCCTCAGTGCAATCTCATCCTTTCTGTAATGTGGCAATGAGACCTGCACACTGTACTCTAGCTGTGCTCTCACCAACATTCTATACAATATGACTCCCCTGCTTTTGTAACCTATACCTCAGTTGATACAGGCAAGTGTCCCCTTTGCCTTTTTCACCACCATATTGACATGCCCTTCTGCCTTCAACGTTCAATAGACAAACACTCCAAGGTCCCTTTGTTCCACAGAACATCCTAATGCCATGCCATTCATTGAATAGTTGCGTGTCAAATTCCTCCTTCCAAAGTATATTGCCGCATGCTTTTTAGGGTTCCATTTGCTACTTATCTGCCCATTTAACCATCCCATTTATATCTTCTTGTACCCCAAGTCACTCAACCTCACTGTTAATATGATCAATCTTTGTGTCAACCACAAAGTTATTAATCCAACCTACCACACAATCACCTATGTCACTTGTATAAATTATGAATAATAGGGGACCCAGCACAGATCCCTGTCGCATGCCACTGGACACTGCCTTCCAGTCGCTAAACTTCTGTCATCACAATGTCTCCTACAATTAAGTCAATTTTGAATCCACTTTATCAACTTGCCCTGTGTATCCCATGTGCATTTGCCTTCTTGCTAAGTCTCCTATATGGGTCTTTGTCAAAAGCTTTACTGAAATCCATTCAAATTTCTCTCAAATACGCACCTGGACAAAACCTCAAAAAATTCAAATTGTAAATACTTTTGAAATTTATTATCTAGCTGAAATTAAGTTTCTGACTTTATTGAATATGGAAATATTTCTTGGTCACAGAAATTTTGAAAATTACATATTTGTCATTTTAACAAAATAATTAGATCTGCGTGTCATTTTGATTTATTAATTTAGTTAGCTATGAATTGCTATTTCTAAATAAGATGCCGTAGTACAGATCTAACATTGTTAAGTAAAGAGTTAATAAACTTTTCCTTAACTATTACAGGGAACTGGGTATCGACCCAGGGGTGACAACAGCACCATATCCAGCAAGTCACCTTCCCCCTCACTTGGCTCATTATCATCCACCTCCACCTCCTCGACTTCACCATTTCCCAATTGGAGCACTACCGTTTATGGTGAGCAAACAATAAATAATATTTCACAATTAGTTATCCTTAACTGTGATGAGGATTATGTCTATGATATTGTCTTTACAAATGGTTACTTTATCAACATCGGAATATTTAGAAGATCATTGGCATAAATTTAAATCCACCTGACTGATTAAAATATGACTGACTGATTTTATTTTAATAAATGAATGTACACAAAACGGTATGTAGTCTTTTCATGGTGAAGGACATTTAAACCATTCCAACAGTAATAGATAATGCAGCGAATATAGAAAAGGAAGAACTTAAAACAGTCAGCACCTCTAGGGAAAATGTACAGATTATTAGACAGACAAGTCCTGATGGCCTGCATCCTAAGGTCATAAAAGAAGTGACAGTGGAGAGTATGGAAGCATTGATTGTAATATTTTATTATTCCCTGGATTCTGGAACAGTTCCAGGAGATTGGAAAATGCTAATTTCATTACCTTACTCAAAAGGAGATGGAGACAGAAAGTTGGAATGTAGACCAGTTAGTTTAACATTTGTCCTTGGCGAATTGTTGTAATCCATTATTAAGGAAATAGTGATGGGATGTTTAGAAAGTCGAAACACAATCTTTCAGAATCAGTATGGTTTTTGAAGTGTAAATCATATTTCACTGATTTGTTAGTGTTCTTCAGAGATGTAACAAGCAAAGTTGTTAATGGTGTCCTGTGGATGTTGTATATCCGGACTTCCAGAAGGCATTTGGTAAGATGCAGCTCCACAGGTTAATACACAAGATCTCACAGTCATAGAGCAAGGAAACAGAACTTCCAGTCCAACCATAATTATAAGTAAACAAGTCCCACCTCCCTGTGCTTGACCCATATCCCTCCAAACATTTCTTATTTATGTACTTCTCTAAATGTCTTTTAACTGTTGTAACTGTGTCCACATCCACCACTTCCTCTGGAAGTCCATTCCACACACAAGCCACTCTCCAGGGAGGAAAAGAATTTGCTCCCCATGTCTTTATTAAATCTTTCTCCTCTCACCTTAAAAATATGCCTTCTAGTATATGCCTTCCTCACCCTAGAGAAAAGACTCCTACCACTCACCTTATCTATAACCCTCATGATTTTAT
The DNA here is from genome assembly GCF_004010195.1 of Chiloscyllium plagiosum. Lineage (NCBI taxonomy): Eukaryota > Metazoa > Chordata > Chondrichthyes > Orectolobiformes > Hemiscylliidae > Chiloscyllium > Chiloscyllium plagiosum. The sequence continues at coordinate 17,914,836 of NC_057745.1, read as the reverse complement.
TAACCTCTATAAGGTAGCCTGTCAACTTCATATGATAGCGAAGAGTCAGAATAAATGGGTCTTTTTCAGTTTGGAAGGTTGTAACAGTAGGGTGCCATGGGTTTTGGTCCTCAAGCCCTAACTATCTATCCGCCTGTCCGTACATCCACCTATATACATCGTACATACGAACCATGTTAATGGCTTGAATAGAAGGATAGAATAATATCGCCAAAATTGCAGATGACACTAAAATAGGTTCAGAACATAATTTGCAATGAAGAGACAGGAAATTTGCAAATAGATATGGCTAAATTTGTTGAATGGGCCAAAATTTGGCAGATGGTGTTTAACATGCTTAAGTGTGAGGTTATCTATTTTGGTCAGATGAACAGCAAAGGAACTTATTATCTAAATGGAGAGAAACTTCAAAATGCTGCAGTGCAGAGGGATCTCAGTGTCCTTGTACAGAAGGTCACAAAAAATTAGTATGCGGGTACAGCAGATAATGAGGAGGGCAAACAGACCATAAAAGCAGGGAAGTGTTTCTGCAACTGTACAGGCGTTAGTGAGACTGCATCTACAGTGTTGCTTATAATTTTGGTCCCTTTACCTGACGAAGGATGTAATTGCATTGGAGGCAACTTAGAGAAGGTTCACTAGATAAATTCCAGAGATGAAAGGCTTGTCGTGTGAGGAGAGGTTGAGAAGTTCAGGCCTGTACTCATTCGAATTTAGATGAAGTGAGACAAGATTTAATTGAGGTATATAAATTGCTAAAAGGGTTTGACAATGTGGGCATAAAATGGATGTTTCCCCTTCTAAGGCAATCTAGAATGAGAGGTCATTGTTTTAGGCTAATGGGCGACAGATTTAAAACCAAGATGAGGAATTGCTTCTCTCGAAGGGTCGTGAATATCAAGAGTTCACTATCTCAGAGTATTGTTGGTGCTGGAACACTGAACAGACTAGAGGAAGAGATAGGTGGATTTTTAATTAGTAATGGATTAAGAGGAGTGGACGGGAAAGTGCAGTTCAGGCTGAGATGAGGTCAGCTATGGACCTGCTGTGCTGTTCCAGCAATAAAGTTTCAACTTTGATCTCCAGCATCTGCAGACCTCACTTTCTCCTCATATTAAATAGCACAACAGACTCAATGGTTGAATTGCTTACTGCTTCTTATGTGCTTTCAAATTCAAACTCTCTTCAATTTATACCACAATGTTTTGAGGAATTCACATTATTGGGAAAAATCATCCATTCAACAAGAGATTTCCTTTACACAGACAACCTTCATTTCAGGTTTGCTCTTTCCCAGGCAAATGTGTTTAGTCAGAGAAACCTTTCCAAAACATGACATATAGGCATACAAGTATATGTATAAAACACACATATAGATCATTGCTTCTTTGAGCCTTTTCTGCCATTCAACAGGATCTTGACTGATCTGTTTGTGCTTTGAATTCCACGTTCTCATTTGCCCCCAATAACCTTTGATTCCCTTGCCAAGCAAGTTTCTGTTTATCTTCTTCTTAAGAATATTCAATAATTCTTCCTCCACAACCACCTGAGGCCAATAGTTCCAAAGCCAGACAACTCTCAGAGAAGAAATTTCTCATCTTTGTCTTAAAAGAACGACTTCTGATGTTAAAATAGTGGTCTCTAGGTCTGGACTCATCTACAAAAGGAAACACTTTTTCCATGTCCACCATGTCAAGACCATTCAGGATCTTCTACACTTCAATCAAGTCTCTTCTAAACTCCAGTATGAATCAGCTCAGTTTGTCTACCTTTCCCCATAAGGCAACTGCTCATTCCAGATATCATTCCAGTAAACCTCCTTTGAACTGCAACCAATACTTATGCATACTTCCTTAAATAAGAAATTCAAAACTACATACAGTATTCAAGATGTGGTCTCACCAATGCTCTATATAACTGAAGAATAACCAACCATTTTTTGTACTAAGTCTTCTTGTACTAGAGGATAGTATTCCAATAGCTTTTATTAATTCTTTGCTCAACCTATGTACTGACATGTTCTGACTTGTACCCTAGAACACCTAGATGCCTCTGCACTGTGGATTCTGCAATTGTTTTTCATTGAAGTTACGATCTGCATTCTTCTTCCTGAAAGTGAACTACTTTACATTTGCCCATCCTAGACCCCATTTGCCAGATGTTTGCCCATTCATCCCTTCAACCTATGTCAATCTGTAACCTCCTTAAGTCCTGTTCAGAACATATTTATCTATGATCTTTGTGTCATCTGAAAATTTAGCTACATTCTCTTCACTTCCCTTCTTCTAAGTCATGGACATGAATTGTGTGAAGTTGGGGTTCGTTCGGGACTCTAATCTGTCACTTGCTGCCAAGTTAGGAAAAGATCCATTTATGTAGATTGTCTGTTTTCTGTCAACCCTATCAAATAGCTTCTGAAAATCCTTGCACAATACGTCAACAGGCTCCCCATGATCCCTCATTTTTAAAAAATTTAACCTATTTTTCTAATCAACCTATTCAGAAATGTTATTGTGCCCTTCTGGAGCAGGTGGGACTTGAACTAGGGCCTCTTGGTCCAGGGGATAGGGAGACTCCCACTGCACCACAAGAGGGGCCTATGTTTCTCCTTCAAACATTGATTAAACATGATTCCCCTTTCACAAAGTGATCCTCTCTCTTCCTGATTACCTTGAACTTTTCCGAAGTATACTACTTTAATGATTCTCCTAATGATCAATTGTAACATCTTCCCCATGAGGGCTGTGAAGCTGACTGGACTACAATTTCCTGTTTTCTGTTGTGTTCCCTCCTTGAATAGGGGAGTTATAGTTGCTACTTTGCATTTTGTTGGAACTTTTCCTGATCCTAGCAAATTTTGGAAAATTAACATCATTTTTTTCTTGATAGTAGAAAAATGATTATTCTGAATAAATTGAAACATCCCCTAAAGTCTGCCACTGGTTCTGTATTGACTATCTCCTAACTTAGTATCCCAATTCACTTGAGCTTTTATGTCTACATAGTTAGACTCAAGTTTCAATTATATTTCTTGGACGTACTCTCCTTCCTTTTATGGCTTTTGTCAAGTTCAGTCATATTATAGTCACTGCTGCCTTTTACTCGGGTTGTTAATTAATCTTATCTCATTACTTAATACCAGGTCTATTATAATCTGTTTTCTGGTCATGTTCCAGAAAGTGCCCCTGTGAGAAGCTAATCAAAAGCATTCTATAAGTTCCTCATCCAGGCTCCTTAAGTAGAACCTCGTTTCCAGTTCCGTTTGTCATTGGTACCAATTTAGACCACGACTACTGAATGATCCCTTCTCACTGACAAGTTCTTCTCCAGGCCAGAGCGGGTCACCTGAACTGTGGCAGCCAACAGACAACACAGCTCCCAATGCTGAGTTAAAAATCACACAACACCAGGTTATAGTCCAACAGGTCTAATTGGAAGCACACTAGCTTTCGGAGCGACACTCCTTCATCAGGTGATAGTGGAGGGCTCGATCGTAACACAGAATTTATAGCAAAAATTTGCAGTGTGATGTAACTGAAATTATACATTGAAAAATTGATTGTCTGTTAAGCCTTTCATCTGTTAGAATACAGTGATAGTTTCACTTTTTTAATGTGTAAATCACAAAACCTTTTTTTAAAGTTGCATTCTCGGGTTAGCTGTTAACAATGATGATAGCTAGACAATATGTTGAAGGTGTTAGCCCCCTGTGTTCTCTATTTATGACCTGATGTTTAGATTGATTCTAATCTAAAAAGTGAGATAACAGAGTTTTACATAAATTCATGCAGTTTTAGAGCTCAGAATTCTACATGAATGTATGCAGTTTTTGAGCAAAGTGCAATGTAACTCTACAAGTACAAATTCACCCCTCATGCATGTGGGTCTTTGTCTGTGTGTGTGTGTGTGTGTGTGTGTGTCTGTCTGGGGTGGGGGTTGTGAGTGTGAGAAAGTATGTGTGTATGTGTGTGTGTAGTGAGAAATTTATGCTATAAATTCTGTGTTACGATCGAGCCCTCCACTATCACCTGATGAAGGAGCGTCACTCCGAAAGCTAGTGTGCTTCCAATTAAACCTGTTGGACTATAACCTGGTGTTGTGATTTTTAATTTTGTACACCCCAGTCCAACACCGGCATCTCCAAATCATGCCCAAATCATGCCCAATGCTGAGGGATTTGTCAATGTGTGAAAAACTAGAAGTGGCAAAGTGTAGAAATTGTGAAGAGTTGTGAAAAAGTTTGCATAGAGGAGGAAAGGCAAGACTTGATTTGGCCATAACTTGACTTGAACACAGAGATGAGAGATTGCAATTCACAACATTGTCGAAAACAAGCCAATATTAATCAATGAGGACAGTGGTGACCAGTAAACGAAATTGTGTGCCAACTCAGATGCAGATACCAGAGTTTCATAGGAACTGAATTTTATGAACAGTGGAATTTTGCAGGCTAACCTGGTGAGCTTGGAGTCATTTTGAGGTAACAGATACATGAATGAAGTTGCATTAGGTGATGCGCAGAGACCGAAGAAGACACTGGCAGTATGACTCAGATGTAAATAACCATTCTTGCCCACAGATTGCTGGATCAGCTTGGGGTCAAGTCGAATGCTCAGGTTGAAAGTAATCTTGTTATGTTTTGATAGTCGGAGGAATGGCTGGAAACAAATCTAATCAATTGCCAAGATTCTGACTGATGATCTATTTGTACTTGATTTCACAATTAGCTTGAAATGCATAAAAGATCCAGAACTAAATTTCAATCATTTTAATCAAATGGTTCTTTTTGCTGACATTTTTAATGACAGGCATAGAAAGGGAAAAATTGTCGTAATTGAATCAGTGTTAAGATGAATAGAAACCTTGAGGTTAACTGCAACTACTAGTTTTTTCCCCTTGTGGGCTGTTTAACACCCAAAATGAGGAAATTAAATATTACTTGAAAGTTCTTTTGTTGCTGCTAAAACCTTCTTAATCTTTCAGAAAAAGAAGCTGGTGAAATTTAAGATGACTAGGTAGGAATTAGTTCAACCACTGAATTGAAGTTAATTCAGAATAGAAGCAACTTTACATTTTGGTATATCATTTCTTCAAAGAAGGCCAGATCCAAGTTTAAAAAAAAATAATTTTCAAATAGATTATACACAAACCTTGAAGTGTAATTTAATCTTTGTTTCTGATTTTAAAACTCAATGGTAGCCAAGTTCGGAACCCATGAGGATGGCCTCAACTGGGACCTTGGATTCATGTCACACTACAGGTGCCCCGCTACACTATACATTCTCTCACACACACGAGCACGCATACACACACACACTCTTGTATGTTCACACACATGCAGACCCTCTCTCACACACGTGCTTTCTCTCATATGCACATACATACACCCCTAACACTCATACTCATGCACACATCCTCTCACAGGGTTATACTCCATCACATTCACATGCACTCACTCACATACACGCACTCACACTAACTCTCTCATGCACGCACACACGCATGTAAGTCTATGGCGTGAATTTACATTTGTAGAATTATATTTGCAGGTACATTTTATTTTGCTCAAACAGCGCATATCTGCAGGTAGTCAATCCATGTAATATTTTATAAATTCCTACTTTGGAAATAGAACCAGTCTGACTCAGGATTGGGATACAGACAGTCTCTAATCTCACATCTTTAATGAATTGTCTGAGCTGAGATGTCACTACTTTTTAGAAAACCTTGTTATCTCGAGAATGTGATTCAAAAGTAGTTCTGGGATTTACATATTAATGAACCGAAGCCTGCAATTAATCAAAAAATGGAAGACTTAACAGCAATATAGGTTTGTTCAACATATAATTTCAGATGCATGACACTATCATCATTTGCGATATATTTTGCGTCTTATGATCCTGTTTCACGGCTACCTGACGAAGGAGCAGCACTCCGAAATCTAGTGCTTCCAAATTAACCTGTTGGACTATAACCTGGTGATGTGTGATTTATAACTTTGTCCACCCCAGTCCAACACTGGCTCCTGCACATCTTTAAATCAGACACTTGAAATGTGATCACATCAGTGAAATGAGCTGTACTTTTGCAGGATTGTGCTTCATTTCCTTTGGTTCCTGTTTCCATAGCTGAATTAAAATCCTGGCTCTTATTTATTAAGTATTACTAAATAGCTTGGAAACTATAAAATAAGCTTTGAAGTATTGATGTCAAGGATATATTTTGTCCAGAGCTTTACGTGTTGTATTGATTAGGATCATTTGCAAAAGAAAACTAATATAAAGGGAAAAGAAGATTTAGACTGTGTGAGAGGCAAGTGCTAATTTGTTGGCTAGTATCCTCTGGTAGAACAGTTGCTGGGGAGAATGCACTAATTAATGATGAATGATAATGTGCTGCCAAGCTTTAACCAGGCTGATTGATCAACGAATTCCTGAGAAATGAACCCGAGAACGTCTATCAATGATTTTCTTGAGTTGTAACGAGTGCAATATGTTTACATGCTCTTTGATCTGCAGAGGAACCACTCATGCATATAATATACCATCTGCCATATTCTTCCCAACTTACATTCACAACAAACTTTGTGACGTCAGCAAACTTGGAAATATTCTCATTGGTTCCTAAATCCCTGATATAGAAAGTGTGAAACAAGAGCTTGAGTACTTTAGTCCTTTTTGCATGCCCGCACACACTTCGTTCTTCCCTGCACACCCCCAAATCACAGCCTGAAGTTGACTAACTTAATCCTCCTTTCTTACCTGGTCCTAAACCCAACTGGTCTATTATCCCCCAATTCCTTGTGCTTTAATTTTATTTAGTCACCCCCTTGCATGGGATTTTATTAAAATCCTTTTGAAACATGATATCCACTGTTTCTCCCCTATCAACTATGCTAATAACACCCAAAAATATCTTTGTACGTTTTTGTCAAACGTGATTTCCCTTTCAAAACTCCATGTTGTCACTACCCAATGGAGAGTTGTTTTTTAAATGTCCAGCAATCCGATCTTTTGTAATAGATTCCACTATTTTCCTTATTACTAATGTGGGCTAAGAGTCTGTAGATCCCTGTTTTCTATCTGCTTCTTCTTAAACAGTGACGTTACATTTACAACTTTCCAATCTGCAGGCACTATTGTAGAATTAATAGAATTTTAAACAATGATCACCAAACATGATCTCGATAGTCATCTCTTTAACCACCCCAGGGTAAAGATCATCAGGTTATGGGGATGTGTCAGTGTTCAGTTTACAGTATTAGTTTCTTCAGTACTAATTGTTTAGCAATCTTGATTTCTTTCAGTTTCTCTCACTCTCTACCTTCTTGAATCTCTATTAATTAGTGAAGATTTCTTGTGTCTTACTCTGCCACTTTTCAAACTCCCATTACAAGCCCTCCTGATACTGCCTGCAATGAATGATCAAATTCTTAGTCCTCTTCTGAAATCTTAACATTCTCCCAGTCATCAGTCTTGCAATTTTTTGATATTTTATGTGCTTTTCTTTTGATCTAATGCTATCTTCAACTTCCCTTGTTGGCCAAGCACTCTTGCTTTTCTTATAGAGTCATACAGTACAAAACAGACCCTTTAGTTCGACCAGTCCATGCCGACCATAATCCCAAATTAATCTCGTTCCCCTCCCCACCTACCTGCACCTGGCCCATGTCCTTCCAAACTTTTCCTGTTCACGTACTTATCTAAATGTCTTTTAAATGTTTTAAGTGTTGCCGCATCTACCACTTTCTATGAAATCTTGTTCTGATTTGGAGATGCCGGTGTTGGACACCGGATTATAGTCCAACAGGTTTAATTGGAAGCACACTAGCTTTCGGAACAATCACCTGATGAAGGAGCATCGCTCCGAAAGCTAGTGTGCTTCCAATTAAACCTGTTACACTATAACCTGGTGTTGTGTGATTTTTAACTTTGAAATCTTGTTGGGTGTTTTGCCCTGAAAGAATATGTGCATTTTGAAACAAAGAATTAATCCTTTAAATACCAGCCTATACTGTCTATCTATCATCTAACCTTTTTGTATTTATCATTCCCCACAGCCAATTTTTTCTTCATACCTAATGGAAAGTTCAATCACATTATGGTCACTATTCCTGAAAGATTCTTGAACCGCAAGATTATTAATTAGGACTTTCTCATTTTACAACACTGAATCTAAAATAGTCTCTGTCAAAATTGGTTCCTTAACATTTTTCTCCAGTAAATCATCTCAATCACATTCCAAGAATTCTTTCTCTATAGTATTGACCTTCATTAGATTTGGTCTGTGTATAGAATAGGATCACCCATCATTACTATATGCATCTCTAATTTCCTGATTTTAACACATATTCTATGTTACCATCACTATTTTGTCTATAAATCATTCCAACTAATAATTATTGCCTCTTGCTGTTTTTCTTTTAGCTCTGGCCAAACAGATTCTACATCCTGTTCTTCCAATCTCACTCGGACACTGATCGTGTCCCTTACTATCAGCGCTACCCATAATTTTTTGTTTTTGCTTGTGTTCCAAAATGTCAGTTATTGCAAGGTTTGTGAAGGTTGATAGCTCAGGTTGAGGTTTAGGGTGTAGGTTTGCTCGCTGAGCTGGAGGTTTGATATCCAGATGTTTCATTACCTGGCTAGGTAACGTCATCAGTGGCGACCTCCAAGTGATATGAGAAAACGAACAGGAAATGACATCACCACAAACCCCTGGAACCCCATCCAGGACAAACCTATAAATAGAAAGCAGGAGACAACAGCTTCGCTTCACTTGGAGGTCGCCACTGATGTTACCTAGCCAGGTAATGAAACGTCTGGATATCAAACCTACAGCTCAGCGAGCAAACTTACACCCTAATGTCAGTTTTTTTTTTGTTCCCCGCCTTGGTCAAGGTTCAACCATGTCTCCATAACAGCATGTAACTAATACCCATTTAATTCTACCTGCACTTTCACCACACATACTTTTTTGCGAATACAGCATTCACTCAGATAGAGAGTCTTTAATTCTACCTTTTCGACACTATTCCGTAATCTTATCCTGATTGATTCTGGAATTTGTTTCTGTTGCTTTCCATTTTCATTTTGCAGGCGCTGTTTTGGAAGGTTAAAGCTAACTTGTCAGGGGATGAGAATGTGAGGCAGCTTTTAGATAGGAACAAAAATATTGGAAGAAAATAGAAATAGCTTTTCTATTCTCCCCCGCAATCAGTTTTGTTTTTGTCCTTTCTAAATGCCACCCCACACTCCCATTTCTGTAACAGCACCAGTAAATCTCCCACCAGAATATTAATCCTGATCCTGTTGAGGTATAATACATCCCTCTGTACAGGTCCCAACTGGCCCAAAAATCTGAAGTCTTCCCTCTTGCACCATGTCTCCAGCTACCTGTTCATTTGCTAAATCATCCTGTTTCTATACTCAGTAACACATCATACCAGGAGTAATCCTGACATTCCTATCTTGGATGTCCGGTGTTTCAAACTCGTGCATAAATCTCTTGCTTAAATCCCTCTCTTACTCATGCTTTTGATGCCAATGTGGTCCATGAGTTCTAGCAATTTGCCCTTACTCAAAAGTGTGTCCTGCAGTCACTCTGAGACCAGAAAGCAACGTACCATGATGAAGTTACATGTACAGACACAGAATAGACTGTTCCCTTAACTATTGAATCATCTCTCTCTGTTGCCCTTCCACTCTTTACTCACCCTGCTACCTGTGCAGCTGAGCCACTTGTTGAGTTGTATACTTGGTCTTATGATCCTTTGATGAACTATTGTCCTCGCCAATATCGAAATGGAAAACTGGTTAGTGAGCCACATAGATTTAGAATTCCTGCACAACCTACTTGGCCGTTTTGGACTGTTCCTTTTCTGCCTGCATGCTCTTTGGTATAGCCACATTTTAAGCGTGCTATCCACAGAGTTATTAGCTTTGTGGATGGACAACAGTGACCCTCAACCTCTCTCCAACTGGAGACACTTCCTTTTACGTGGCAATGTGAAGTATCTTAAGATTTCCACTTGGCACAGAATGAGTGCAGTATAGCTGAGCTGCCCTGCTGTAAGCCTGCTTTAACTGTATTTACTTGAGACTTGAATGTAAAATTTCTTACCTACAAGCTTCAATGAATCCAGCTGTTAACAAACAAACACTTACACTATGTACTCACCAACCAATCAATTTACCACTTTTCTGTGATTTCGCTTTCGTAAAACCTTTTTACACTTATTCCTAGCTGCCGACTGTGTGTAAGAGTGAGAAAGTGGCCGCTCTAATTCGCTTTAAGTGATGGTCTCAAGCCTTGGTCCCAAAGTATATCCTGCTTCTTTGCATTGTTTCTGGACAGGTTCACTGCCTCTGTAACCAATAGGGTGTCCTTCTCTATTTCATCATATATTGCAACACTAAAAGTGCCTTCAACCATCTTTCTTATACTGATGTCCAGTAAATTTTGCTAACTGGTGGGAGGCAGTAAATGTATTTGTTGCACATTTATCGCAAAGCTACAAATATATTTTACACATCTTAATGTATAATGTTAAGATAGACTATTTCAATGTCAAAAGTTGCAAAATGTGACCTCAGGAATTGCATGATGTTTTAACAGTATATAAATGGCAGGGACAGTACCTCTACAGACTTGACCTTGATAGGGAGTTTCAGAACTGATGTAATATATTTTGACTCAGTTGTCTAAATTATCTTTTTTTCTTGCACAGGCTGTACCACCAGACATGGCAGGCTACCCTCACATCCGCTACATCTCCTCAAGGTTGGAAGGAAGGTTTCCAGGCCTCCGAGCCACCTATGAGGTTAGCACAAACAGGACCATGAAACATAACTATTTTCAGTTAAAGTGGTGCTAAATCTTGCATTTTTTATATAAAAAAGGATATAAAATTTAAATGTGTATGTCAAGTATTCTTTCTCATTTACAGGATTTACTGCATTTAGAAGAACGTCTGGGTAATGTTAATCGTGGTGCCTCACAGGGTACAATTGAGAGATGCACATACCCACACAAATATAAAAAGGTGAGTACATTGCCTTATTATTTCAGTATTAATTTTCAATTTGTTTTAGAAATTATTTATCTTTTAAAAAATTCTAAACCTTAAAAACAACTATTAATATTAAGCAAATAATTTGAAATTATTGCAAATGATTTGTGTGCAATCTCTGACTGAACCACCTGACAAACTTGAATTTGTGGTAACAAGGCGATAACTGACTTACAGAGGAAACTGCAGTACAAACAGGAGGAAGAGAATGGAATAGAGGATGATACTGAGGAGAAATGTACCATTTGTCTGTCTATTCTAGAAGAAGGTGAAGATGTTAGGTAAGATGGTTTTGTAGAAAAATATTCATGTATTTGTATCAATGGATGCAAACATTTCAAAGTCTTTTTTTGTTGACAGTTATTTGATCCCTTATGTACAAGATTAAGTCCCAAACTAAGTCAAAACAATAGATTTTTTTTTAAAATTTCCATTTTATAAATGCCCATGTTGTGTAAATTGGATCTTGAACACAGTTTTTGATCTTGTAATAAATGGTTTTGAACCATAGAGCCTATTTTATTTAGAATTACTAATTACCCGATAAACTAGTATGCTAGATCTGTTGACTTATGATCATAATACACTTGTCTTGCTTTAAAGAAATTTGTCTTATGTTTGCTGAAACCCATTATGTAGGGCTTGAGCAGTTTGTTTTTGAAATTTCAAATTAATGTGAGAAAAGTAACGCTTGTCTTATTGAAATAACTTGCTCTATTTTTCATTCATATCAAAGAGTTTATTTCTTCACAATTTCTGAATTGTGACTTGGATTGTTTGTGTAATAGTTTTTATTAATCAATTGGGCATTGATTTAGATGCCATTTTAAATTAAACTATTTTTGTTACAGATTTGTCACTGAAAAGTAATACTAATACTGAGACGCCTTTTGGGCTGTGAATGCAAAATAAATCTTAGAATATTTTATTAACAATAATACAAAAAACTTGATGCATTTCTTTCCCTTGACATTGCAGACGTCTTCCCTGCATGCACCTCTTCCATCAAGTGTGTGTGGACCAGTGGCTGACTACCAACAAGAAATGCCCCATCTGCAGAGTGGACATTGAAGCTCAGCTTTCTGCAGATAGTTGACATCTTATTCAGTAACTGTCCTCAGTACTGCAGTCAACCAAAGATGGCATGAATAACCTGCGCAGATTCAAAAGCATTGAACCTAGAGTGCGGCTACGCCACATAGTACAATTTATGCTAGGCCTACAATGATATTTCAGTATAGAGTTTAAATTTTAATGTATTTATGAAGCTTTTTTATGTGGCTTTTTATGTTTTTCCAAGTCATTTTATTTTGCATGGTTCCTTGGATTGCATTTCTTTGCACATAACGGGCTTTATGTCCTCAGACTTGCAGGCAAGATTAGCTGCTCTAGATAGAAATAAGTCATTTTCATGATGCCTTGCTTTACTGGAATAGAATATGTCATCAGTCACTAACCCTGGACTTTAATTTAAACATTTATATTAGATTGTGTATATAGATTGTGATCTGTTCATTAAGGAGGAATATCAAGACATTCCGTGATTAGGAAAACAGCTGCTGTATTGTAGAAACTCACCATCAGACAGCACACAACGAATCAATGGGATCCCATCCTAAACAATTGCCATTACAAGCATATATCCAACCATTTACTATTTAGGTTTTTAATAAAAAATCCATTCTTATTTGGCACAATGATAGATGTAATTTTTAAGAATGTCAATATTCTACAAGACTAATGAATTTGCAAAATTTTATTTCATAGTTTTCTTTCACTTTGATTTTTGATTTACTTTGGTTTTCCCTTTTCTTTACAAATTTAGCTGTTTGGCTGCCATTAAACAGCTCTAACACTAATGTTATCTAAATTAGCTGTATTGCGTATACTTGCACATCTGATTTGTAATGGTGAGCTAGTCAGATTGTAGAACAAGGTTCTGTATGAAGTCATCAGTAAGCACGTCTAGGTAATGTATTTGAAGGCAGATTGCAGAATTATGGCTGTTAAAGATTCAGGTGAAGTGTTGGAATGCAGTACCAATAGCAGGTATACATGCATTCATAGAATTGTAAAGGTCCCTGGATGCATTTTTAGGGGGTCTTAGTTTTAAAGTTAATAAAGATAGTTAACTCCATGTTGGCTGTTTTATCTCTTATATTCACTGTTTCTCTGATTGTACTTACATAAAATTCACAAGATGTGTTGCTATTCCCACTATGGATGGCTACTTTATTTTTGATCTATAATTTAATGGCTAAGAGAGAAAACAGATACTGTGGATTTCTTTTGTACAGGATCAAGTGATCTATGATCATCAAAAACCTCACCACCAGACCTATAATTAGTGTGATCAGACCCACCATTCTAACATTGTTGGGTAAAGCGAACTGGTGTGGCAGGATTTAGCTTCAACATAGGACATTGAAATCATGGTATGTGAATATTAAAATATAAAGATCAAATATGAAATTCTTTTATCCAGAATTTTAATGATTTTAAGTAGTCAACTACTCCCAAGATTATGGACAACAAAATTTCATAATTTTGGATCATTTAAGCATTCATATTTTCATCCTGTAATTTCAAGACTGTCATGTGTAATTAGTGTTGCAGCCAATAAAAGAAATACATGAAATACCATGAAATTAATCAAAAGCCATCAGATGAAATCTCTATTGCTGTGATTTATTGGTAATCCCCTGAAAATTAAACTGGGCATTTGCCCTAATGTCAGTTTAACTTAGAAACTTCATACCCTTAAGTTGGCACAAAGTGCAGCTGACAAACCTTTTTTGGGGTACGATCAACAGTGCTAATCAGCCTTCCACAACAAGGTAAACTTAAACCATGTCAGGTTGGTCTTGCCTCACTTTGACCTACTGAACAAGACAGAGAAACTAGATGGTCAGATACTCATGGTGATTTCTCAGTTGAACATCCTCTGTTCTTAAAGCTAACCAAATTCATAACCAAATTAGGGAGTACATTTACCTGTATGTATAGTTATTCATCATCTGGATGTCAGTAACACTTCTTTAATGTTTCCAATTCTGGCTGATAGGGCATACTTGGATGACCTGAAGTGCTTTGAGCCTTTCATTATTCAACTGACTGTCACTCTGTGCCTTATTGCATCCAATTACAAACTTCAACCATTCTCCATCACTTTTCCTATATTAGTAAAGCATACCACCATGTGTTACAGGCAATGAGACAGCCTAAAAGTGTTATGGAATAAAAGCAAGACGCTGAAAATATTCAGCAACATTTTTGGAGATTTTTGTCAAGATTGAATTTGATGTCCAACCTGTAATGCATAATGCTACTGGGGGCAGCAGTTGAGCTACTAAAACACCTTTAGGACTATGGAATTGAAGTAAATTAGCAATACTTTGGATTGTAATTGATCCTGTTGTCTCTTCTGGAAAACACACGCACGGGCAATATGTGAAGAGATGATTGAACTTTTTTCAATTCTCCATGTGGTTAAAATATATTCATGGAGGAGAGCTCCTAGTGCCTGTGATCCCATAGCCAAGTAACGGACAATTTTGTTTTATATCGTACAGAAAAGAAAAACTGAATGCTGCTAGATCTTTTTTATCCAAATTTGCATCCCTGAGAAAATATGTACGACAGAACATTTTGCAGATGGTTTGTTGAAATGCTCAGGACAATCTGCTATTTTTTGGTTATGTATTCCTGTCTAATCTTCAAACTTGAAGAAAATACATTGCAACTGGGATAATGCTGATTTTCCTTGCTTATGTTTGGTTCATAGATAAAAGCCACAGCTGCATTTTCCCCCTGCACTGTGCCATCCATTTCGAGTACAGTTTTGATTATACACCAGATTATTAGCTAAATTGTGTACATCTATTAATGTAGCTATGTGTCCTTCAGAAGTCCTAGATGTTTTATGAAGTAAAATACTGCCACTTTGACACAAGGCAAATCATGAGCATAACGTCTTTGGGAGGAGCGGAGTTCAATCATTTTTATCTTGGACATGTTTAGAACAAGCATATGAGCAAAATAAAATCATGAATTACAATCCTTGACCTGTTCTTGGGTGAATAAAGTTAATTATTAGTTTGGAATAGGAGAATTATTTTTTCTCATTATCATCATTGCAAAGCAAACATTTTTGGCTTTTTTGGTGATTTTGAAATTTTGCTGCACTTTTATAGAGTTGCTATCAATTTAAACTTATTGCATTTAATTGTTAAATATTATTCAGTCAAAATGAACTTAATCAGAACTCTTTGTAAAGTGGAAGCAAATACCTTAATGAATAGGCCAGTATCTGACCAGGTCATAGGAAGCTTTCTACCTGTTGATAAGCTTCACCACTATAAGCAGTTAAGCTTTTACAAATATCAGCCTGCAAGATTAGAGTTCTTATACTTTTGCATTTGACAAGCAATACCTTAACTTCATTTGTTTAGATCAGCAGATGTGCTCTAATTTGATTATTATTGAATTTTTACTATCCTTTATAAAGTTCTTCAGCCATGAAACTAAGCATGACTGACAGTCCCAGACTTGAACTGCAATACTACAGTACTTGACTATGTAGTAGATAAAATATGTCTTTAATTTAACACAAACAGAAATCTCATTATGGCCAGATTATCTGTTTTTACTGTTGATTAAGGGATAACTATTGATCAGGATATCAGGGGAATTACCCTGCTCTTCTTTGAATAGTACTATTTGATCTTTTGTGGCCACAGAGGAGAGGAAACTGAATCTCACTTTAATATCTCACTCAAAAGACAATACCTTTAACAACTCAGTACTTGTTTATGTTGCACTGAAATGTCAGTCTAGATTATATGTTCAAATTCTTGGAACTCAGCCTATGAAGTCTCGTGTAAACTCTGAACCTTCTGACTCTGAGGTGAAAGTGCTACTGTTAGGTTCTTTTTTTGAGATTCTTACACACTTGATACAACTGCACCATGCCAGTTTCTGTGAACAGCCAAAATTTTATTAAGCAAGTACAAGCTTTGGAGGATCACTTAACACCCTTCACAATGCTTGCGAAGCATGTCAAGAGAAGCTGTCTGAACAAAGGAACCAGTCTTTCCTTTATACAAAATCTCACCACACAATCCCCAGCCACTCCCTCACAGTCACATGCCACTCAAGACACCATGCAGTGACCTGATCATCTCCAGAAACAATGTAAAGTAAATCATCCCTTAATGGCCAGATCTGTTGTAAATCTTTTTTAAACTACAGGATGTGGTCAGAACTTTAATTGCACTGTTTTTATTGATTCTGAATAGGGGATGATGACAATGTAAATTCACTCTGAATGGCAAGAGATGGGAATGTAAATTCCTTACATTCTACCTGTAAGGTAGACATAGTACCCTAAAGCAGAGACATACCACCTTATCCCCAGGACATCCCATTTCCCGCAGATCAGAGCAAATTAACCCTTTAATATCTCATCCCCTCCTTTTATCATTCCATGATAACCACCTAAAAGGCACTATTAGCTTATTCATAAGAATCTGACAGCCAGTATTTAACCAAGTCATTGATAAACAACATACAATTATTATAAGAATTATTAGTCCATGTAGTAGATAGGATCCCCAGGATCCTCCCACGTGGGGAAAAAAAAGTGTTCATCTGTAAAGTTGTTAAATCCACAGATCTTAGAGACCACTCCACCCCCTCCAATTTGAGTGGAATTAAGCCTGTTTCCCAAAATTTCCTTCGGTGAACTCCAACCTGACAACAAAATCCGGTCTGTCCTTGTACACCACTCCATGGAGAAATCTGAATTCTTGGGTGGGGCCAGTTAAATACTTAACAAAACTGATGAGACTTCCATCCTTGCGGAGATGCTTCAGATGGAGGATACCAGTGCATCTGAGCGTGCAGTGCAGCAGCTAAAGCAGGCTAAGTGAACACAGCATTCTTTGCTGCTGCTGCTCCCACTCTGCTGTCAAATGTAACAAAGCCAACTGGCTGTTTTGATGTTCGCTTGATCAGTGAACCTTCATATGCCTTAAATGATCAAAGGAGAAGGTAAAGCTCCCGTGGTTTAATATAGGAAGGCCACTGACAAAAAGCGTACAGACCTCCTTTTCACTATTGTTAGCTGCTTCACTTTTCGTGCTCATGACTGGGGAGCTGATTGAATCCATTGGATCAGGTTGTGGAGTGGTGGGCGGTGGTCTGAAGGCATGCTTTACCTGTGATTGGCGAAACCCTAGAGACGATGTTAGCTGCTGAAAGTATCTCTGCATTTCCTCTCTCATTCCTTCCTTGCCAAAGTGGATATCAGTATGAAGACAGTCTCACATTTAACTACGCTAAATTGTCGAGAGTGTGTTGCGAGAAAAGTGAAGGACTCTGGCCCGAAACGCTGATTAACCTGCTCCTCGGATGCTGCCTGACCTGCTGTGATTTTCCAGCACCGCACTCTTGACTCTGATCTCCAGCATCTGCAGACCTCACTTACACTAAATTGCCTGTTTCAACATTCTCAGTCACCTTGAAGTCTGTTACTCTGTTCACTATTTATGACATTATCAAGTTTTATACAATCTATAAACTTCTAAATTGTACTGCCTAAACAATTCAGTCGTTTATAAACAACAATCGGTTGTCCTAATTTTTTTTTAAAGTTTCATCATCAGTGTTTTTAATTCGAATGTGTGGCTGCTGACAAACTGACATTGTAAATTTAACTTACCAAATAAAACAGTCAGAATTATAATGGTTAGACCAGGAACTGTACGATTTTGGTAAAGATCAGCATTCTTTGAATTTGCAATATGAAGGGGGTCAAAGAAGTCTTAACGAGAATTGACAGAACTTAAACAGGTCACTGTCTAATATTCTCTAAAATCTTCACAAGACATCCAAATTAAAATGCACTTTTTGTGTCCATTCCACATAAAAAAAGACAGCAGATGTTTTAATACAATACCCTCATCTGGCTGAAGCATGACCACTGACACAATTGTTTTTTTGAAACAGGCATTGTAGAATTTCAAACAAATCAGGGCCTCCAGGTCCTCAATCAATTTGTTTTAAGGTTACATGTTTGGTTGTTTTTAAAAAGGACTTAATGTTGTTTAATATTAATGCAAAAACAAAATCTGCCCTATTACATAGCCCACAGCCATAGCGCCACGGTGGCTCAGTGGTTAGCACTGCTGCCTTGCAGCACCAGGGACCCCGGGTTTGATTCCAGCCTGGGGCAACTGTCTGTGTGGAGTTTGCACATTCTCCCCATGTCTGTGTGGGTTTCCTTCAGGTGCTCCAGTTTCCTCCCACAGTCCAAAGATGTGCAGGTCAGGTGTATTGGCCACAATAAATTGCCCATTGTGTTAGGTGCATTAGTCAGAGGGAAATGGGTCTGGGTGGGTTACTCTTTGGAGGGTCTTTGTGGACTTGTTGGGCCAAAGGGTCTGTTTCCACACTGTAGGGAATCTAATCTAATAAAAAAAACACATTGAATTGAGATTTCAATTCAAATAAGGCACAGATTCTTAGAAGGATTTTGGGTTTCACCTCCACACTCACTGCAAAAGAAGCAGTTCCCTGTAATTACAAATATTCTGCCAATTCACTCCTTATTCCCTGAATAAAGAAAATGCTATTGTATCAGGTCATCATTCTTCTTGGGGTTTAAAAAATACTGGCTTTCCCTTATATTTTTCAACAGTTTTAAACTTTGCACGTTTTGACTGGTGTTATAAGCATCTTCAAATGTGAACACAGACAACTAAAACGTAATCCAGCAAAGAGGCGTCACTTAATATTTCAGTAAGAGATCTGGGTCTGGTGTGGCCCCTTATGTCATAATCATCAACCTTTTCCATGTGACTTTCCTATCTACTGTCAGAAATCAATAGTTTATTGTTTAAGCTGCAATAACAAAGCTTATCAAGAGTTCAGTCTAGACATATGCGAATAAAAGACTTGCATTAACAACCTGTCATAGGAATACTTGTCCCATTTTTGAAGTCTCAACTTCCGAACTTATCTCTATATACTAGTCTAGTGTCTTCAGTCTCCACAACCCCTTCAGGGGTCTGATCTTCGTGTGGAGATATCCCCTCCTAACAACCAATCTAAGGAAGGGTGGTTTAGACAGACACAGGAGATTTTTTTTATCTTATGTAATAAGCTCCAGAGTCTCAAACCTCACTACTAGAGGGCTCCAACCTCTTTTTTTCAGGGGGACTCTAATCTCCTTTTCCCAGGGGGACTTCAACCTCCCTTCCCAGTAACATATGATTCTGAAAGCAAATTCAGCATGCAAGTGCATAAGTTACCTCAGAGATTCCATCACCACAGAGACCTAGGGCACAAGGGGTTGACTGAGTGGTAGGTTAAGGAGAAAGATGAAGGTAAATCTTACCTTGTGGGCCCATCTGTCTCACACAACCGACACTCAGACAATCACTTATTCAGTCCATCCATGTATGTTGGAATCCCACCACTGCCACCAAATGTTGGGTTCTTTTTTCTTGAGATTCTTAAACACTTGGTGCAACACTTGACGCCAACTTCTGTGAACACCCAATATTTTATTAAGCAAGAACAAACTTTGGAGGATCACTTAACACTCTTTGCAATGCCTGCAAAGCATGTAAAGAAAAGCTCTCTGAACAAAGGAACCAGTTCTTTTATACAAAATCTCACATCACAGTCAGTAACGCCCACAAGACAACTCCCAGCCACTCCCTCATAGTCACATAAGACACAATGCAGTGACCTGATCATCTCCAGAAACAATGTAATGTAAATCATCCCTTAATGGCGGGATTTGTTGTAAATCTTTCTTTTTAACTCTAGGATGTGGTCAGAATTTTAATTGCGATGTTCTTATTGATTCTGAATAGGAGATGATGATGATGTAAATTCACTCTGAATAACTAGGAAATGGCCATGTGAATGGCAAGAGATGGGAATGTAAATTCCTTACATTCTACCTGTAAGACAGCGACATCCCACCCTAAGACAGAGGCATACCACCCTATTCCCAGGACATCCAATTTCCCGCAAATCAGCAGAGTAAATTAACCCTTTAATATCTCACTACCACTGGGTCAGGCTGAGTAATAAATGTAAAATTAACTCTGCAGTGCTACCTTATGGTGTTAGATGTCCTGAATTGCAGAACTATGTATCCAACACCATTACACAATAATCGAGGTTATTGAATTTAAGCCCCTGCTGGTTTGGGAATTCTATAATGTATAAATTGGTTGTCATGTTTTCCTGTTAGAAAACAGTGACTCAAATGTACTTGACTGGATGTTGAGATGCCTTGAAAGGGATCATCTAAACTTAATTCCTACATGTCCCTTTCAAGTTTGGCCATAAAGTACGAAGTGATGTCTTAATGTTGTGAACCAATGTTATATAAATGTAAATGTTACTTGGCAATAGCTATTGGATTTAGGCCTATAACAGGAAGTTCACAAGTGGTTTGCTGAGTGTAGCTCAATGCTGAATCTCGATTTGATGTCTGAGAGTGAATGGCCACAACAGAGAAGAGCATCATACCTTATTAAACAAAGGGATCATCAGTTGGAGATGCATCATTTCAGCAATCATTGTTGCTTGTTTGAAGCCAAACCCATTTTGGTACAATGGGAAATATTCCAAGACTGGTTTCCAAGTTAGATATTCAAATTCTGGATTACCACTCATTCTGGCTGTAAAAGGCAACTACTTTGAGCACGGAGAGAATTAGCTTGCAATTTCTGAGCTACCTTGATGCTCTTGACAACCAGCTCCAAAAAGGCTTCATGATCAGCTGCTTATTCCATGTAGATGTGATGTCGAAGGAAGCTGGGCTGGTAGTTGTAGTGAATTTTACACATGGCACAAACTACTGGGATGCCAAACAAATGGGTTGTTTTTATTCTGTATTGTGCCAAGCATCTTGAGTTGCACTCATCCAGGCAGGTAGAGTGTGTTTCACTGCACTCCTGACTTATGCTTTGTAGATGGTGGACAAGATTTGGATCGTTATTCGCCACAGAACTCCCAGCCTTTGACCTCTTGTAGCCACACATTTACACAACTGGTCTAGTTCTATTTCTGGTCAAACATAATCCCCAGGAAGTAACAAGACAAGGGAGTACTCAATTTAAGTCAGGATGCTAAGAAGCTCAGAAGAATCTCGAGGAGCTCATCCACAGATTCTTGAAGGCAGCAGGCAGGCTAATGGGGGAGTTGAGAAGGCATATGGGACATTTGTCTTTGAGTCAAGGCATAAATTATAAAAGCAGAGAGGTTATGTTGGAGCTTTACAGAACTTTGGTAAGGCCACAGTTGGAGTACTGTGCATTCTGGTCACCAAATTAAAGGAAGGATGTGTTGCACTGGAGCGGAAGCAGAGGAGATTCATCAGTATGTTGCCTTGGTGGAGCATCTTGGCTACAAACAGAGGCTGGATCAGCTCAGGTTGTTTTCTTTGAAGCAGAAAAGGTTGATGGGGCAACCTGGTTGAGGTGTCTAAAATTAAGGGGCAAGGACAGGCTGGATAGAAAGCAGCTGGTCCCCTTAATAGAATACAGTACTGAGTTAAAAAATTTTAAGTGCATGTCTGTGGAGAATAAGTGTTTAACTGTATTAACTGCTGTAAGGATCAGCCACTTGTGCTGAAACAGCCGGAGGATAAGGTACTTCCCATCTCAAAAGCCCTGCCCTAAACCGGTTGTTAAGAGGGGGTAGCCAACCCTCCCCCACCCCACCCCAACCACCCACTCCCCCAACACACACTGACAAAGATTGGGATTTGAAGTGGGAATTGAGGCGCCAAGGGCACTAGGAGCTGTGAAGCACAAGTGGCAAAGTCAGGTAACATTGGACTCTGTCGGCGTGAACAACGCAGAGTCCAGCTAGAGTTTCAGTTAAAAGTTCGGTGCTGTCTGTACCTGTAATTTCGAATGTGGTGAAGAAGAGTTGCTGATCACTCTGACCAAGAGCTAAACCTTAGTGGAGCACACATAACCAAGGTGGGGAGCATGAACACTGAGTAACCGTGATACCCTGTCAGTTCTTAGTAGAACGACAGAGCTTGAATAGTGGCAGTGGCTGGGAGGGTAAAGAGTCCTACTGGTAGAGAGCTCACCAGGCTCGAGGTAGGTTTCTGGGCCTATTGGGAGGCATTGGGTCAGTAGAGGTGGTCGGGAGGGTATAGAGTCCCACCGATAGAGAGCACACTCTATTGAACCAGCAGTCCCAGGCGACCGGTAGGTACCGACTATTAGTAGTGACCGGGAGGGTAGAGAAGTCCCACCAGTAGAGAGTACACCTTGCTGAGAGGCTGCTACAGCTGTACGGACAGTGCTGGGACAGTTTTAGTGGCCGGGGGTAAAGAAGTCCCACAGGATTAGGAACACTTTACTGTTGGTAGTCTCCAGGGGTACACAATCTGCTAAATGGCAGATCAACATTTCAAGGGAGATACTGCAGGTTTCCTTATTGAGAAGTAGAAGGCAGACAGACAAAGGCTGACAGAACAAATGAAGAAGAGTGGTTGGGACCCATCTCAGACAAGCAGAAATGCAATAAAACTAAAAAGATAGGGGTAATATTAGTACACTAATTAGCAGGCCTAATGGAACAAGTGAGTATCTCCATGAATAGGTGGAGAAAGGACAAGTTAGAAAACTGGAGGGCAGAATAAAAAATTTAGAATTCACCTTAGAAAAAATGCGAGAGGAGAGAGAACTTGACTGTCTCCCCTCCTACGAAACTGTCCAGCAGGAGCCAACTGCTCCCTCTGTTGGACAATCCATGCAGGAGTAACTTAGTGCCCGTTACCAGAGGAGGCACAGAGTCGCAACTTAAAGCGAATTATAAACCCTAAACCCCATGAGAGAGGCAGGAGATTATGGCCTCCCTGGGTAAATTACAGCCCTGGAGCACAAACACCAGGTTCTGGGGAGAGCTGGATAGTGTATGGGGAGGGCACCAACTACACCTGAGGGATATACACCAGCTGGTCCAGGCAGCTTGTCCAGAAGACAAGTGCTGCCGAACCCGATGCCACAGCAGCCCGAGACTTTAGGGGAGGACATTGGACACATGCTATCACCCTCACAGCTGAGATAGATGCCCAGCAGGCCCCCTCCACTAACTTTAAAGAAGAAATCCAGAAGGTGCTAGGAAATGCTCCCACAAACACTAAGCAACTGAAAGGGGAAGGAGCCTCTGAATATGGGGAACAATTATTTAGGATCTATCAAGACTGCTCAGAGCATGCAAACCCAGATTGGGTGGACTGGACAGTCATCCAAGCTTTTAAAGATGGGCTCTCTAGCGCCCACCAAGCCATCCTGAAAATGGGATTAATAATGTCCCAGGATGATGATGACCTAGTCGAGTGGGCTAGTGGAGTGCAGGATGTAGAAGCTCCCGCAACAAAGGCAAGACCTGACAAAGCAGCCGACCGGAATGGAGGCGAGAATAGAATAAAACGATCCTGCTACAAGTGTGGCTGGCAGGGGCACTCTGCTAAAGAGTGTAGACATGGTCAGTTTCAGTGCCTGTATGGAAATCCATTGCTGTAGTAATGGGTGCTAATTGCTCTTCCCGAGAAGGACGATTACTGCAGCCCTGGCTGTTAGCATTTTGAGGAGAAAGTGAGGTCTGCAGATGCTGGAGATCAGAGCTGAAAATGTGTTGCTGGAAAAGCGCAGCAGGTCAGGCAGCATCCAGGGAACAGGAGAATCGACGTTTCGGGCATAAGCCCTTCTTCAGGAATGAGGAAAGTTTGTCCAGCAGGCTAAGATAAAAGGTAGGGAGGAGGGACTTGGGGGAGGGGCGTCGGAAATGTGATAGGTGGAAAGAGGTCAAGGTGAGGGTGATAGGTCAGACTGGGGTGGGGGCAGAGAGGTCAGGAAGAAGATTGCAGGTTAGGAAGGCAGTGCTGA
>NC_057745.1:17875419-17890761 GCF_004010195.1 Chiloscyllium plagiosum | reverse complement strand
CGGTCTGTCTCCCCAATATAGAGGAGGCCACATCGGGTGCAGAGGATGCAATAGATGATGTGTGTGGAGGTGCAGGTGAATCTGTGGCGGATATGGAAGTTTCCTTTGGGGCCTTGGAGGGAGGTGAGGGGGGAGGTGTGGGCGCAAGTCTTGTACCTCCTGCGGTTGCAGGGGAAGGTGCCGGGAGTGGAGGTTGGGTTGGTGGGGGGTGTGGATCTGACGAGGGAGTCACGGAGGGAGTGGTCTTTACGGAATGCTGATAGGGGAGGGGAGGGAAATATATCCTTGGTGGTGGGGTCCATTTGGAGGTGGCGGAAATGACGGCGGATGATGCGCTATACATGGAGATTGGTGGGGTGGTAGGTGAGGACCAGTGGGGTTCTGTCCTGGTGGCGGTTTGAGGGGCGGGGCTCAAGTGCGGAGGAGCGGGAAGTGGAAGAGATGCAGCATTTTGAATTGAGTCTGTATCAAGTTGTTAGCATTTCTATAAGAGGTTTTGTCTGGATCCAGCCACTTCAGCAGGCAGTGTTCGTGAGTCATGTGTATTCTCTCCCCCACCCGCCTTAAACTAATCAGCTGGGTTGTGAGTGCATTGTGCTGGCATTCTGGTGGTCCCAGACAGTGTCTTTATCTGCTCTGCTGTTTCTCTCCATATTGTGGTCCTGCAGCCATCTTGTGTATTCATGTGCCTAGTGTTACCGTGCCCCGTGCCATCTCCCTCCTCACTCTCCCGTTTGTGGTCAAGGAGGTGAATTCAGAGATCTCCCGCAGACCACCCAATTTAAATGTACAGGTAGGTCATCTCTAGGAGCTCCCCCTCCCAAGGGGTATCATGGAATGCCAAATTCGCTGGGGGCTCTCCCGTGGTGACCCTTGCAGCTGGTACAGTTCTTGTCAGGAGCGCCTCACAGCAGAGCTTTAAATACCCACGGCCCACACAGAATACCAGCATGACTGCAATGAGGAGAATGATCCCATGTGCCAAATAGGATCCCCAAGATTTACCTGGCAACCAATTTAGCCAGCTGTAATTGTGGTTCCCTCTCGAAAACTGTCTAGCTGCTCTTGGATATTCTTGATGGCTTCTGTAATATTATAAGAGGCATCAATAACATGGGTAATACAATTGTCACCAATAATTATACAAACTCCCCCTTGCTGTGCTAATTGAGAATCCGCTGCATGCACCGTGTCTGCTGTGTGTAGAGTCTGAGTTCAGCCAGCTCTGTGTTAGTTGCTTCCAGAGCTTTCAAGGTACTGTTGCCTAGGATAGTCAGGCCACATCCACGGTCATTTCAGTTTTTAGCGTTGATGACTCCTGCTGCACCTTCCCCAAAGATAGAGATCCCAAGAAACCTTATCCCAGTGATGACCCCAAAGTGGTGGGGACCTGCCACACAGCACAGAACTCCTGACTGATGGAGCAGGCCACTATCCTTCTCCAAAAATGTCCCCCGCTGGGACATGGTACAGAGAGGGGCGCAATTGTCCCTACTGCCAACAGGTTTGGGAGGTCTGGGGTATCTGTCGCATAAGTCCCTTTAAGTAGGCAAACAAATCCCGTCACCGTTCGGAAACAGACATTATCCTGTCCTTCTGTTCGTTGGTCCATCCATGTCACCCCCGATCCCCCTCGCAGGTAAGTATCGAATGGATATGTCTATGTGGCAGAGCTGACATGGGTGCTATTGCACTGACCACATATGAACTGTCTGCCGGCAGTTACATTCAAGCATGCCCGCTCACTGCAGTTGCAGATAAACTGTCCCATAGTGACTGTACAGTGCTGATAAGTGTACTGAGTCTGGACGCATGAGTTGTTTTTGGGAACCAGGGCATAAACGCATCCTCATCCCTGTGCTGTGAAACGGAGTGGGTAATTACCAGGTTTAAATGGGTCTTTCCTTCCCTAGGCTGGGGCCAATGGACCTGCCCAGCTGCACACATCTACCCTGGAGTCCCCACTTGTATTTCCCTATCCACCCTTTACACAGCGCTCCAGAGGCATCTACTGAATACAGGTCGCGAGGGGTCACCACGGAAGAGCCCCCAGCGAATTTGGCATTCCATGATACCCCTTGGGAGGGGGAGCTCCTAAGGATGACCTACCTGTACATTTAAATTGGGTGGTCTGCAGGAGATCTCTGAAGTCACCTCCTTGACCACAAACGGGAGAGTGAAGACGGAGATGGCATGGGGCACAGTGACACTAGGCACATGGACACACAAGATGGCTGCTGAGCCATCAGTTGGCCAACTTGACACACAAGATAACCACTGGATCACAATATGGAGAGAAACAGCAGAACAGATACAGACACTGCCTGGGGCCACCAGAATGCCAGCACAATGCACTCACAACCCAGCTGATTAGTTTAAGGCGGGTGAGGAGACAATACACATGTGTAATGAACATGGCCCGCCGAAGTGTCTGGGTCCAGCCAACACCTCTTATAAAAATGCTAACAGCTTGATGCAGACTCAATACGAAATGCAAACAGCCAGGGCTGCAGTAATCGTTCTTCTCAGGAAGAACAATTAGCACCCATTACTATAGCAATGGATTTCCGAGCAGACATTGAAAGTGACAATATCTACACTGACCCTGACAATGACCACGCGGAAACTAACAAAGGCTGCACTGGAACTGACAAAGACTGCATCGAAGTTATCAATGATTCTGCAATGATTGCCATAAACAAACCATGTTACAAAGACAATAATCTCATCACTGACCTATTATATCACAAGATGTATAAAAGTGCTGTTGGTGTTTTTCTCTCCCCAGAGCTCCGGTATTTCCTTGTGCAACAAACTCTGTCATTGAACCCCAATTCTGACTCGGAGACTGGTGTTTTTTCCCCATAACAGCTCAGATTACAATGCGATGTTGATCAGATGAGCCAATGAGCTGAGAAATGGCAGATGGAGTTTAATTTAGCTAAATGTGAGGTGCTGCATGTTGGGAAAGCAAATCTTAGCTGGACTTATACACTTAATGGTAAGGTCCTAGGGAGTGTTGCTGTACAAAGAGACCTTGGAGTGGAGGTTCATAACTCCTTGAAAGTGGAGTCGCAGGTAGATAGGATAGTGAAGGAGGCATTTGGTATGCTTTCCTTTATTGGTCAGAGTATTGAGTACAGGAGTTGGGAGGTCATATTGTGGCTGTACAGGACATTGGTTAGGCCACATTTGGAATATTGTGTGCAATTCTGGTCTCCTTCCTACCATAAGGATGTTGTGAAACTTGAAAGGGTTCAGAAAAGATTTACAAGGATGTTGCCAGGGTTGAAGAATTTGAGCTATAGGGAGATGTTGAATAGGCTAGGGCTGTTTTCCCTGGAGCGTCAGAGGCTGAGGCATAACCTTACAGAGGTTCATAAAATCATGAGGGGCATGGATAGGATAAATAGATAAGGTATCTTACCTGGGGTGTGGGAGTCTAGAACTAGAGGGAGAGGAAAAAGATATAAGAGATCTAAGGGGCAACTTTTTCATGCAGAGGGTGGTACTTGTATGGAATGAACTGCCAGAGGAAGTGGTGGAAACTGGTACAATTGCAACATTTAAAAGGCATCTGGATGGGTATATGAATTGGGAAGGTATTGGAGGGATATGGGCCGGGTGCTGGCAGGTGGCACTAGATTGGGTTGGGATATCTGGTCAGCATGGATGAGTTGGACTGAAGGATCTGTTTCTGTGCTGTACATCTTTATGACTCTATAAGTACTTGGATTAGCACTTGAAGTGTTGTAACATTCAAGTCTATGGGCTTAGTGGAGGAAGGTGGGACTAGGTAATAGTGTATTTTTGGCACTACAGACCCAATGGGCTGAAAGCTCTTCTACTGTGATTCTGTGATGTTGATATTTGTGGATTCAGCAATGGTAATTCCATTACCAAAGAGAGATGGTTAGATTCCCTCAATGGAGAAGGTCATTGTGAAGTGTAAATTTTATTCACCAGATTTGCTTAGCACTGATTTTTTTTTCCCCAGGCCTTTCTGCATAGAAATACGTACTACATCAATATCTTAAGAGTCATGAATAATACTGAACACCAAGCTCATCAGCAAAAGAACCCATTTCAATGGAATTCCTGTAGTGATGTCCTGATCCTGAGAAGATATGTCTCCAGCAGCCACAACAATCTTTCTTTATGCCATGTGTGACACTGACTGGTAGAGAATTTTCCCCTGATTCTCATTCATTTCAATTTTGCTGATGTTCCTTGAAGACACATTCCTTCAAATGCTACCTTGACGTCAAGAGCAAGCACTCTGCACCTCTTGAACCAATGCTATAAAGAGAAACGTAGAAAATAGGTGCAGGAGTAGACCATTTGGCCCTTCAGGCTTGGCACCACCATTCATGGCTGATCCTACAATTTCAGTACCCCACTTCTGTTTTCTTTCCATTCCCCTAGATCCCTTTGGCTGCAAGGGCCATGCCCAGCTAATTATATTGAACAAAGTGGCCCCAACAGCTTTCTGTGATAATGAAGTCAGAAGCTGAGTGGCCTTGGAAAAGTCAAACAACATCAGGTTATTTTGTAAGGGCTGCTTCATAGCATTGTTGATGTCACCCCCCACCCCCCCTCCCAATTTTGCTGATTATCCACAGTAGATTGGTGGAGTAGAATTTGGATTTGTCCTGCTCAGATGCATGTAGGGCAATTTTCCACATTGTCAGCATGTTGCCACTGTTGTAGCTATAATGGAACAGCTTGACTCACAGCACAGCAAGTTCTGAAGCACGAGTCTTCAGTACTACTGCCAGGATGTTGTCAGAGTTCATAACTATTTCTGCATCTAGTACTGCAGCTGTTACTTGATATCCTGTGAAGTGAATTAAATTGGCTTACCAATGGTATCTGCGATGCAGGGGACCTCAGTAGGAGGCCAAGATAGATCATCTATTCAGCACTTTTGGCTAAGTTCCCGACATATGATAGCAACCTATTACAGGCTATACTTTCAGAGAAATGCATTAATTTTGCAGGTTAAATTATTTCAGCCCTGACAGGGCTTTTTGCTTAATGCAAACACTGCACTTAATTTTCAAAGGTGAACTTCTCCTGCGGAATTTCTGAAAAATAATGAACTGATTGATAAAAATTAAGTTTCTCCATTTGATTTTAAATGTTCCAATCTCGCTTAATTGCATGCTGCAAACGTGAGATGCATTGTTCTGTCCTTGGGATTGCTCACTCTTAAGGAGCTCTCGCTGCATTGTTTGTTTTCCACGTATGGTCGTGCTACAAAATCAATCTCTCAGTTGTTCCAAGGCAGAGCTGTACTGAATTAGCACAAAAAAAGAAAAATTCCTGTGACAATGCCACAGGCACCAACTGACAGAGTGATTAGAACCCAATTTTCAATCAATAAATTAGTTCTATGAGGTAAAGGCAATGTGTTGCCCCATTCATGTGCCCAAGTTCTTCGGGATATTTCACTATTTCAAAGGTGCCGCATGAATGCCAGTTGAGCAGTCAGCCACTTCAGCACGGTGTGGAATCGAATTCGGAAATTTCCTGGTCAATGCAACTCAGTTGCTGATAGTCTTCCCAGCTGAGCCAGAGCATATTTTGTGAGGCTGAAAAAACTGTGAAATTTACTGAAAAACAATATTTGATAATTGCAAAATAATACCATCAGTAATTGCACGAAACACAGTGTTATTTAACAGTCCCTGCTTCTATTTTGTATTAGCACCAACTGAGTCAATTCCTCAATCCAACATTTCAGCAGGAGGCTGTATACTAGCAGGGAATATAAATTAACCAATTATTGTTGTAATCTGAATTCCAACCCGTGTTTTCTTCAAGGACTGATTCACCACAGTTATCTTGACACGTTGCACAATTAACTCAAAAACAATACTGAGTCCTTAAGATTCTCTTCACACCACCTGTTATCTGGTCAGTCTGTGTCTTCAATGTTGCCTTTGACTTTGTTGCCTAACAGCCAATATGAATCAGGTGGCACTGTTGTAGGGGCTGGCCAGCAGCAACACTGCTCGTAGAGGCAGCAAGTGCAAAGTTGTAGAAAAGCAGTTATTGGCAGCTGGTTTGTTTAACCTGTTTTCACAGACTGGCAAAATCATTTTGTACTCATTGACCTGCGTAGCTTCTTCCCGTGCCCCTGGACACTGAGCAGCAGGAGAAATCTAGTCCAGGACTTCTGATGCTATACCTGTGTAAGTGTGATTGCATACATAAACAACTGCAAAACCCTGGAAATTGCCAGCAGGTTAGGCAGAGTCTGTGGAAAGAGAAAGTGTTAATGTTTCAGGTCGATGACCTTTCATCAGGACTGGCTAACACTTACACTATAAAAGCTGTTATACTTCTATGTTCTCAATACAAAATTATTCCTTTGGCCAATCTGCACATCTGCAATAACACCAGTGATCTCATGGCAGCAAACACTACATTTTGTAAGATCTGGGAAACAGGACAACAATTCTCATAACTCTACGCATTTCTTTGGTCGGTCCATCACAGGTTTTTTTTTAGATTAGATTCCCTAAATTGTGGAAACAGGCTCTTCGGCCCAACCAGTCCACACCGGCCCTCCGAACAGTAACCCACCCAGACCCATTTCCCTCTGACTAATGCACCTAGCACTATGGGCAATTTAGCATGGCCAATTCACCTGTCTTGCACATCTTTGGACTAAAGATTAATTAATTGTCAGACAACATCACACTGCGTAGAGTCCAGGCTATTTTGTGGTCATTGGAAACATCCAATGCAAAATTTGTTGCTGTGTATTGCCAGATCTTATAGTTTAATGATTTCTTACATTAAAACTTACAGTCTAGTTACTTGGTTACTGATTGGAATGAATTGCAATGCAAAAGGCATGGTAATTCTTACCTCTTTGTCAGGTGCAATGCTCTCGCAGACTATATCTCTCCACGGAATTGCAGTATTGCCCATAGATGCAATCTGGGTTCGGGAAGTGGAAGAGAAATGAATTGGAAAAAGAACAAAAGGGAAGGTCTATGTGGGTTGGAAGACAGGAGAGGTTAAGTAAGAGAAGGATTGGTGGTGCAAGGCCAAAAGAAGTGGTTATTGGACAAATAAAGCAACAAAAGAAATGTGCAGAAAAGGTGTGATTGTCAGAATTCTGAATGGTTGCTGCGCATAAGCAAAGAAAAACAAGACAATAAATCTAAATCCTACAAAAAGAGATTGGGGGCAGAAGTTCCGGTATGAAATTATTGAACTTGATGCTGAGTCAATAGACAATAGACAATAGACAATAGGTGCAGGAGTAGGCCATTCTGCCCTTCGAGCCTGCACCACCATTCATTATGATCATGGCTGATCATCCTTAATCAGTATCCTGTTCCTGCCTTATATCCATAACCCTTGACTCCACTATCCTTGAGAGCTCTATCCAACTCTTTCTTAAACGAATCCAGAGACTGGGCCTCCACTGCCTTCTGGGGCAGAGCATTCCACACACCCACCACTCTCTGGGTGAAGAAGTTTCTCATCATCTCTGTCCTAAATGGTCTACCCCTTATTTTTAAGCTGTGTCCTCTGGTTCGGGACTCACCCATCAGCGGAAACATGTTTCCTGCCTACAGAGTGACCAATCCTTTAATAATCTTATACGTCTCAATCAGATCCCCTCTCTATCTTCTAAACTCAAGGGTACACAAGCCCAGTCGCTTCATTCTTTCAACATAAGATAGTCCCGCCATTCCAGGAATTGACCTAGTGAAGCTACATTGCACTCCCTCAATAGCCAGAATGTCTTTCCTCAAATTTGGAGACCAGAACTGCACACAGTACTCCAGGTGCCGTCTCACCAGGGCCCTGTATAGCTGCAGAAGAACCTCTTTGCTTCTATACTCAATCCCTCTTGTTATGAAGGCCAGCATGCTATTAGCTTTCTTCACTACCTGCTGTACCTGCATGCTTGCCTTCATTGACTGGTGTACAAGAACACCCAGATCTCTTTGTACTGCCCCTTTACCTAACTTGACTCCATTTAAGTAGTAATCTGCCTTCCTGTTCTTGCCACCAAAATGGATAACCATACATTTATCCACATTAAACTGCATCTGCCATGCATCTGTCCACTCACCTAACCTGTCCAGGTCACCCTGTAATCTCCCAACATCCTCCTTACATTTCACCCTGCCACCCCGCTTTGTATCATCAGCAAATTTGCTAATGTTACTATTAATATCATCTTCTATATCATTAATATAAATTGTAAAAAGCTGCGGTCCCAGCACGGATCCCTATGGTATCCCACTGGTCACCGCCTGCCATTCCAAAAGGGAGCCGTTTATCACTACTCTTTGTTTCCTGTCAGCCAACCAATTTTTATAGTCCACAAGACTATAAAATGCTTTATGACCAATGAGATGCTGTTTCTCAAGCTTGCATTGAGCTTTGTTGGAACACTGTATGAGGCTGAGGTCAGCATGAGAAGTAAGATGGAGAATTAAGAATAGGCAGACGGAAGCTTGGGGTCATGTTTGAGCGTTGCACTGTTCTGCCAGGCAGGTGCACAACCTTTATTTGATTCTTCCAGTATAGAGTACACCGCTTTATTGAAGATCAACCACATAAAGATTGGAAATTTGAAGTAAAATGGAAATTTTCAGTTCAGAGCAAGATCTGGAAACAGCACGGATAGAGTCACCAATGTACGGGGAAAGGCCCAAGTAGAATAGATCAAGGCCATCATTGGGAACTCTGCACATTTGGAGGTGCTCCAGAACTATCCACACCCCTAGCTAAGCAGTTCCACTATACTTACAACACTGTTATCTACCACAATGTGGAAAATTGGCAGGTATTCAGAAGGTGGGGCTGGTGGAGGGAGAGTTGAGACTGTTTGGGAAGAAGTATCTAGCCCTCGGACTGTCCTGGTGAAGATGCAAGTGTAAAGGAATTTGGTGACAATCTTTTGCTGTTGCCTGAGCATACACAGTTGTTTTAAAACAGAGCCAGTTGATGAGAAACTAATCTGCAAAGGAATTGTTTCGCCATTGTCTGAACTCTGAGCCAGCAGACCCACTTCCTTAAACAATAAGCCTCAAAGGGATAATCAAGTGAACCTGTATTTATGTCAAAAACTATATAAAAAGATAAGAGATAATTGTACTTGTCTTTTGACATGAAAAGCTGATCAGACTGATTGGATTATCTGTCTCTCTTGATTGTCTCACACTCTTTTCTCCTCTCGAGAAGGAAAGGTCTATAAAACGATGAGGATTATGCAATCTTTGTCAAGGCATTTCTTCAAAAGGAATGGCGTGTATTCAATATGGTAGTTTTTGCTGTGCCTTTCCCAAACCATCTGACAGTGAATTGCTTTTAGAGTGCAGTGAATGTTTTTCATATAATGTCTGCCATTAGATAAATGGCCCGTATATTTAAGTTGATTATGGTTGAGGAAGCTTTGTTGGGCAACAGGAGGCTACATTACTCTTTGAAAGTGGATTCATTGGAACAGATAGACAAGACATTAGGTCAATGGCACAAATTAATTGTTCTGATCAAAGTCACAGTTAAAAGCAAGCTGGGAGAGGTCGTTGAATCAATAAAAATAGCTCAAGGATAATACAGGATTGAAAAGTAAAGGTAGTGTGGCTGGATGGGCTGCTCAAAGTAATGAACCTATGCTGTAAAATGATGAACTTGTCATGGAATTACAAAAGATGGACAATAACTAAAGCACGCTGGGAAATCCAGCCTTGATCAAAGTGACTGGGCTAATAAACATGCCGCAGAATCCAGATAGATTGCAGTTACCAATGGAGTGCAGGTTCATAGCTCCTTGAAAGTGGAATGGGCTGTTTTCCCTGGAGCGTCAGAGGCTGAGGGGTGACCTTATAGAGATTTACAAAATTATGAGGGGCATGGATAGGATAAATAGACAAAGTCTTTTCCCTGGGATCGGGGAGTCCAGAATTAGAGGGCATAGGTTTAGGGTGAGAGGGGAAAGATATAAAAGGGTCCTAAGGTGCAACTTTTTCATGCAGAGGGTGGTACATGTATGGGATGAGCTGCCAGAGGAAGTGGTGGAGGTTGGTACAATTGCAACATTTAAGAGGCATTTGGATGGGTATATGAATAGGAAGGGTTTGGAGGGATATGGGCCGGGTGCTGGCAGGTGGGACTAGATTGGGTTGGGGTATCTGATTGGCGTGGACAGGTTGGATCGAAGGGTCTGTTTCCATGCTGTACATCTCCATAACTCTATAAATCTGGTAGCTGCAAATCTTACAATCCACACCCGAATTTGGGTTTGAATGGAGTCAATGAAATGTCATCCTCAGGGCGATCAGAAACATCGAGGTGTGTACCAGACACAGGAGTGCCTCACACCCTTATTTTGAGGAATTTACATGTGCCCAGCACCTCCAGGAATGGTGACTTAAGGACCACCCTGCCATTAATATGCCAATGCCTGGTGGGGTCCAATCGATCAGGGTGATCAAGCTTGATCGATCTATTGGAGGACACTCAAGACTCTCTCAAAAGGTGCAAACACTTTGGAATATAAGAATCATTGCGACACCACCTCAGGAGTGATAACTTGAGCAGTAACTGGAGAGCGGTAACCCGAGACTGACCACCAAGAAGAGAAAGCATGCCTGAGATCATTGGGAGAAGACCAGAAGACATCAAAATGTGGAGCCAACTTCTCGGGTGATAGCTTATGATCATTCAGAGTTAAGTTAAAGCATAAGATAGCATTTGTAGTGTAAATTGTTTATTTATAATATATTTTGTTGTGATAGTACTAGTTGTATCAAATAAATCAGTATTATTGTTTATTATTATTAAGAGCTGACTCAGTTCTTTTGCTAAATATAAGAGTTAAAACACACTGTGTGGCAGGCACAACAGTAGCATATGATTTACCTCACCTTATCTGCACTACCTATCTGCAACACAAGACTGAAACTCTGACTAAGCTATCGAAATTAGAGAGAACTGATTCTTCATCATTACTGCTAGAGACATACGAGGGAACCCACAACATCAGTAGAAAATACTGAAAACACTCAACAGGCCAGACATTATCCATGTTGAGAAAAAAGAGAGATAATGCAAATTCTCCAGGTAGATGACCCTCTGAGGGAATTCTGGATTTGGACACTGCTCATTGCTTTTCTCTCTCCAAAAATGCTGCCTGGCCTACTTAGTGTTTCCAGCATTTTTAAAAATGTTTGTTTTAGGTTTCCAGCAATTTTGATTTTCGACTTTGGGTATGTTTGCAAAACTGCATAATGTATGAGTTTATAGTTGGATGGCAAACCCATGAAGTGGTGAATTTAATTCCAACCATGGAACCTGAGCACAAAAATCAAGGCCATCACTGGGAGCTCTGCAGAGTCGGAGGCGCTCCAGAACTATCCACTCCCCTAGCTCAGCAATTCCAGTATATTACACTGTTATTTACACACAATGTAGAAAATTAGTTATATCTCATCAACAAAAAGGATAAATCAAATCTATTAGTTTACTGCCAAATCAGTCTAGTCTCAATTATCAAAGAGACGGAAGGGTTGTTGACAGCACTATCAAGTAACACTCAATGTTACAACATCACAGTGGACCCTTCTGCTAATTAACTGAACACCCAGAAAAACTCACCTTACCTTGTAATTTGTTAAAATATGAGTGACAGCAAAATTCAAAATTCCACTATTTAAAGAAAATAATATCAATTTATTCCTTAACTCTAAAAGTGAAAATTAAACAAATATTCACAACTGAAATCCCCCCTTTCTGTTAGCTGCTTATTATCTGCCTCCAACTCTCTAACAATATACTGTTCCAATAAAAAAATTATTAAAATTACATCAACTCAACTTCAAAACTATACAGCAGCTAACGTCTTCACTGTCTGTCTTCTTTTAGCTGAAGGTTTCCCTGGGTCATCATCTTTCTTTTACTGTGAAGACGTTTCATGTGAAAAAGATACCTTTTGATAGAGTATTTTTGAATGTCAATCTTCCCCAATGGCAGTTACTCTGACGTCCTCAGTTTTTTTAATACCCCAACATCAGATTGTCTCATTGGTTCGATGTTGTCAAGACCAATGAAGTCAAATTTGATTGGGTTTAGTATCCTGGGGCATAATTTAAACTGGTTGAATTTGAATTGTTGCCAAAACAGCAACCAACTCAGGTATCCATTTCACAGACAGATTTTACATGTTTTCAATTTTCCAGTATACTCTGAGACTGTTAGTCACATGACAAGTGTTTGTAAGCTGTCAGTGCAAAACAGCATTCACACACTCTTAAAGGTACAGTACACACCTTCAACTTCATAACACTCAGCAATTAGTTCTCACTGACACCCAGTTTGGGTTCTGCTCTGATCACTCAGCTCCAAACCTCATGATAGCCTTGATCCAAACATAAACATCAACTCAAAATGCGGAAAGGAGGGTGACAGCCCTTGACATCACGGCAGCATTTGATCGACTATGGCATTAACAAGCCCCAACAAAACTGGAGCAATAGGTAACAGGGCAATACTCTACTGGTTAAAGAAATACCTAGTACCAAAGAAGTTGGTTGCAATTGTTGGAGGTCAATCAGCTGAGTCAGCACACATCAGTTCCTCAGGTTTAATGTTTTCTAATCAACTTGTTCAGAGATGTTATTGTACTCTGGGTCTAGCAATAGGGACATAACCACTGTAGCACAAAAGCCTTGGTTCCTTAGATTAAGATCTAAGGCCCAACCATGTAAAGCTGCTTCATAAATGACCTTCCCTCCTTTGTGAAGTCAGCAGTGAGAATGTTCACTGATAATCAGTCAATGTTTAGCATTTTATTCAGAACTCAACAGATACTGAAGCAGCCCATGTCCAAATGCAACAAGGATTAGGCATGGGCTGATAAATGGCAAGTAAAGTTCATGCCACACAAGTGACTTATTTCCAAGAAGAGATCATCAAATGTCCCTTGACATTCAATGGCATTACTGTCAGTGAATCATCCCTACTTTCAACAACCTGGGAGTTACCATCAACCAGAAGCTGAACTGGGCCAGACCCAGACCTGCGTGTACCAGTACAGGTCAGAGCATGGGAACTCTGCCACAAGTAACTCACCTCCTGTCAGCCCAAAACCTGTTCGTCGGCTCCAAGACTTGAATCAGGGGTGTAACCGAATTGTCCCCACTTCCAGTGGAGGAGTGTAGGATACGGGAAGCTCAACATTATCCAGAGCAACAGTGACTGTGCTTCAGAATTACCTATTTGGGAGTAAAGTGCTTTGAAGCAGCCCAAAGTTGTGAAAGGCATTATATAAATGCGACTCTTTCCTTCAGAACATTGGATGGGGATGGTTACTACATACTACTGAAAATGACCTCCTGCAAACATTGTAACATGCAGTAGGAAAGAAGGCTGGGTCACCTTGAACAATAACTCCAGAGATGAACTCTGTTCATAGGTTTATTCTTGCACATGTAGCCAGAGATGTCGTCAGGTTCCAAGCAATCAATTGTGCTAGGGGACTCTAGTCAGAGGCACAGACGTTTCTGCAGCCATCAGCGAAAAATCAGAATGATGTGTGGCCTCCTTGGTGCCAGGATCAAGGGTGTCTCAGAAAGGGTGCAGAATGTTCTCAAAGGGGAGAGGGACTAGCAGGAGGTCATTGTACATATGAAACTAACGACATAGGAAGGGAAAAGGATGAGATTCTGAAGGGAGAATATAGAAAGTTAGACAGGTATTTAAAAAGGAGGTTCTCAAAGGTAGTAATATCTGCATGAGCTATGAGCTAGTGAGGGTAGGAATAGGAGGATAGAGCAGATCAATGCGTGGCTGCGAAGCTGGTGCTTCTCAGAAGGGTTCACATTTTTGGATCATTGGAATCTCTTCTGGGGTAGAAGTGACCTGAACAAGAAGAACGCATTGCACATGAATTGGAAGGGGACTAATATATTGGCAGGAAGATTTGCTACTGCTGCTCGGGAGGATTTAAACTAGTAAGCTGGGGGGCGTGGGTTAGGGAGGTGGAACCCAGGAAGATAGTGACGAAAGAGATCAATCTGAGACTGGTGCAGTTGAGAAAAGATGGGAGTCAAACAGTCAGGGAAGGTAGAGACAAAGCAGAGAAGAAGGTAGGACTGATAAACTAAACTGCATTTACTTCAATGCAAGAGGCCTAACAGGGAAATCAGATGAACTCAGGGCATGGTTCGGAGCATGGGACTGGGATATCATAGCAATTACAGAAACATGGCTCAGGGATGGACAGGACTGGCAGCTTAATGTTCCAGGATACAAATGCTACAGGAATGAGAGAAAGGGAGGCAAGAAAGGAGTGGAAATAACGTTTTTGATAAGGGATGCCATTACTGCTGTACTTAGGGAGGATATTCCTGGAAATACATCCAGGGAAGTCATTTGGGTGAAACTGAGAAATAAGAAAGGGATGATCTTCTTATTGGGATTGTATTATAGACCCCCATAATAGTCAGAGGGAAATTGAGAAACAAATTTGGAAGGAGATTTCAGTAATCTGTAAGAATAATAGGGAGGTTATGGTCGGGGATTTTAACTTTCCAAACACAGACTGGGACTGCCATAGTGTTAAGGATTTAAATGGAGAGGAATTTAAGCGTGTACAAGACAATTTTCTGATTCAGTATGTGGATGTACCTACTAGAGAAAGTGCAAGACTTGACCTACTCTGGGGAAATAAGTCAGGGCAGGTGACTGAGGTGTCAGCGGGGGAGCACTTTGGCGCAGTGACCGTAATTCTATTAATTTTAAAATAGTGATGGAAATAAATAGACTGAATCTAAATTAGAGGAAGACTAATATTGACAGTATTAGGCAAGAACTTTCAAAAGCTGATTGAGGACAGATG
This sequence comes from Chiloscyllium plagiosum, assembly GCF_004010195.1. Lineage (NCBI taxonomy): Eukaryota > Metazoa > Chordata > Chondrichthyes > Orectolobiformes > Hemiscylliidae > Chiloscyllium > Chiloscyllium plagiosum. The sequence goes on along the minus strand of NC_057745.1, from coordinate 17,875,886 downwards.
TTCACAGGTAAAGTGACGGCTGGAAAATGGGAAGCCTTCAGAAATGCGCTATTGAGAGTCCAGAGACAGTGTATTCCTGATAGGGTGAAAGGAAAGGCTGGTAGGTGTAGGGAATGCTGAATGACTAGAAAAATTGAGGGTTTGGTTAAGAAAAAGAAGGAAGCATATGTCAGGTGTAGATGAGTTAAATGGAATGAATCCTTAGAGTATAAAGGCAGTAGGAGTATACGCAAGGTTTGTGAAAGTTTGTAGCTCAGGTTGAGGTTTAGGGTGTAGGTTTGCTCGCTGAGCTGTAGGTTTGATATCCAGACGTTTCATTACCTGGCTAGGTAACATCATCAGTGGCAACCTCCAAGTGAAGCGAAGCTGTTGTCTCCTGCTTTCTATTTATATCTTTCTCCTGGATGGAGTTCCTGGGGTTTGTGGTGATGTCATTTCCTGTTCATTTTCTGAGGGGTTGATAGATG
>NC_057745.1:17855950-17874698 GCF_004010195.1 Chiloscyllium plagiosum | reverse complement strand
ATCTATCCTGGGACAGGCTAAGCAAAGACATGCCAAAGAATTCCTAGAGGCCTGGCACTCCAACCACAACGCCATAAACAAACACATAGATCTAGATACCATCTATCAACCCTTCAGAAAACGAACAGGAAATGACATCACCACAAACCCCAGGAACACCATCCAGGAGAAAGATATAAATAGAAAGCAGGAGACAACAGCTTCGCCTCACTTGGAGGTTGATGAGGTTACCTAGCCAGGTAATGAAACGTCTGGATATCAAACCTACAGCTTAGCGAGCAAACCTACACCCTAAAGTAGGAGTATACTTAAGAGAGAAATCAGGAGGGCAAAAAGGGGACATAAGCTATCTTTGGCAAATAGGGTTAAGGAGAATCCAAAGAGATTTTACAAATACATTAAGAACAAAATAGTAACTAGGGAGAAAATAGGGCCCCACAAATATCAGCAAGGCATCCTTTGTGTGGAACCGCAGGTGATGAAGGAGATACTAAACACATATTTTGCATCAGTGTTTACAGTGGAGAAGGACATGGAAGATATAGAATGTGGGGAAATAGATTGTAACATCTTGAAAAATGTCCATATTACAGAGGAGGAGGTGCTGGTGTCTTGAAATGCATAAATTTCAAGATAAATCCACAGGACCTGATCAAATGTACTCTAGGACACTGTGGGAAGCTAGGGAAGTGATTGCTGGGCCCCTTGCTGAGATATTTGTATCATCAATAGTCACTGGTGTGGTGCTGGAAGACTGGAGTTTGACACCAAAATTGGAGGTGTAGTGGATAGCGAAGAAGGTTACCTCAGGGTACACAGGATCTTGATCAGATGGGCCAATGGGAGATGGCCCATGGGCAAATGGCCAGTGGCAGATGGAGTTTAATTTAGATAGAATGTGAGGTGCTGCATTTTGGAAAAGCAAATCTTAACAGGACTTACACACTTAATGGTAAGGTCCTAGGGAGTGGTGCTGAACAAAGAGAGTTTGGAGTGCAGGTTCATAGCTCCTTGAAAGTAGAGTCGCAGGTAGATAGGATAGTGAAGAAGGTGTTTGGTATGCTTTCTTTTATTGGTCAGAGTATTGAATATAGGGGTTGGGAGGTCATGTTGTGGCTGTACGGACATTGGTTAGGCCACTGTTGGAATATTGTGTGCCTATCGGAAGAATGTTGTGAAACTTGAAAGAGTTCAGAAAAGTTTTAGAAGGATGTTGCCAGGGTTGGAGGATTTGAGCTACAGGGAGAGGCTGAAAAGGCTGGGGCTGTTTTCCCTGGAGCGTCTGAAGCTGAGGGGTGACCTTATAGAGGTTTATAAAATCATGAGGGGTATGGATAGGATATATAGACAAGGTCTTTTTCCTGGCATTGGTGACAGGGGAAAGATATAAAAGGATCCCTCGGTGGCAACTTTTTCACACAGAAGGTGGTATGGAATGAGCTGCCAGAGGAAGTTGCAGAGGCTGACACAATTGCAACATTTAAAAGGCATCTGGATGGGTATATGAATAGGAAGGGTTTGGTGACATATGGGCCGGGTGCTGGCAGATGGGACTAGGTTAGTTTGGGATATCTGGTCGGCATGGACGGGTTGGACGGAAGGGGTCTGTTTCCGTGCTATGAATCTACGTCCAGACAAATGCCTTTTGCGAAATTGAGTGACGTTTATGCAAATTATTTAAAGGATCTGATTCTAAACGAGGCATCTCCATAGGAACGCATTCCAGAAGTGAGGCGGGTAGCCAATGAGCGGAGAGCGCCCTGCCCAGTTTTGGCCAATCAGAGGGGGAGAAACAATATTTGAAAGATTCGCGGGGAGTGAAGTGTATCCTTTTGAGAAATCCCGGAACTAGTGCAGCGCTTAGTCCCGGTACCAGCCGCCAGTAAGGCTCTCGCTGCAGAGGGGGGTTCCCGTGCAGCTTCAGGGACCGAGTAGTGCTTTTCCTTCGCCGGAGCATCCTTCCCTCGCCCCGCCGAAGCCCGGAGAGGTCTCCAGTTTTGACGACGATGGCTCTCACCCGCCGCAATGTTGTAAGTTACAGTCAGTGCAATTTCACTCTCGCTGTGGGAGAAAGCAGCACATGGTCCAATTTCCCAACCCTGAATATTTAACATTGAATTTTTCTCCCGACCATTTGTGTCTCTCTTTATTTCCTTCTTTGTGGGGAAAACTTCTCATTGTAGCCAATTTGCTCAAAGAAAAATCTTGGGTGAGTTGACCTGTTTTAAAAGTTCTAATTGGCTTGTTTTCTCGAGACTTGCATTTGCACACCTGAAAGGTTTTTTAAAAAATTGTTTACCCATGAGCCAAACTTGCCGTGCTGTTCTTCCCCTTTTTTTTTATTTCACTTTCAAACCCTTTACCTAAACCTTAATTGAGTTGACCCACTTCTCTGCTCCGCTCCCAACCACTTCAGTTATGCTGTGATCTGCTGGTGTTGCCGTTTCTAAATACTGGATTAAAATATCTCCACCGATCCTTGATCAAACGGGTCTTGTTATACTGTCTAACACAACTCCTCTTTTCCCTATTGACACTAAACGTTCTCTCCTTTATTTTAGTGAAGGTTTTTTCCCGTTTAACTTCTGCCTTGACTCCTTGTCTTTAATCTTTCTGGGCTGTTCTTGCCTCCTACACACACTCCCCACAAAACATGTTCTAAAATTATGTCCCTATTCTTAGTCTCACTTACTACAATACCACCTCGTAAGAGACGAAATCTTCAATCTATCCCTAATATAGGAGGGTAGCAGTCTACCAGAACCGCTATGTCTGCTTTCAAACGTTCACCTATTAGTTTGCTGAACCTTTCCTTCATTTGAGTATTCATACCCTTTCATAACTGCAGTATGATGCTGTGCCTGTAGATCTGCAGGAGGCTGAAGGAACACAGCAAGTCAGGCAACATCAGGAGGTGGAGAAGCCAATGTTTCTGCTTTAACCCTTCTTGCTGATGCCTGGCTTGCTGTGTTCCTCTTGCTTGTCTACTTTGGATTCCATCACCTGCAGTTTTTTTATCTGGCTGGTTGATACTAAATGTTCTTGGGCTGCAATCATAGAATCCCTATGGTGTGGAAATAGGCCATTCAGCCCAACAAGTCCACACCAATCCTCTGAGTAATCCACCCAGACTCATTCCCCTACTCTATTGCTCTACATTTATCCCTGACTAAAGCATCAAACCTATACCCCTCTGAACACTAATTTAGCATGGGCAATTCACCTAACCTGTACACCTTTGGATTGTGGGAGGTTACTGGAGCATTGAGAAGAAATCTATACAGATGGGGAGAATGTACACACACCAGTCTCCTGAAGCTGGCATCAAACATGGTGGTTGGTGCTGTGACTGAGCAGTGCTCAGCACTGAGTCACTGTACTGTCCATGTTGAGACCCAAGCCCCTCTGTTTGTTTTTGTTTTGGAAAAGCAAAAAAACCTGGTTGCTCTGCTACCAAATGGCTGTAGAAGATACATTCTTGTCCTTGAGTCATTGCCCTTTTATCTCTACCTATTAATGTCTTTGCCAGATCCCCTGCTTGAATTCTTGAGGTTTTGCCCTTGATTGCCCTAACCAGCACTTGGATATGCACAGTGAAAGTGTCTGTATTCTTTTTCAATCTGTCAGCTATGTACTCCCTTCCAGTAGGCTTTTTCATCCTTGATTCTGGGTCTGGATGAAGTATTAAGAGCAGCTGAAGTAGATGGTTCTCTATCTCTGAAGAGCATAGTTTAAGGTGACATGGGTAATTGAATTGCCAGGCTGCTTCTGGTGCACTGACCTCTTGAGGTATCTGATGGTCCCACCAGATAAACTGACTAAATCAATTCAATTCAAAATGAGATTGAAGCCTTAACCCTTAAAATCCCCAGATGTTACATGAAAACTTTTTATAGCTCATTTATTAGTTGATCTTTCTCTTCTAGCTGTAACCCTATATTCTGCCCTGGTCTAGTACCTGGTGTAAGGTTATGATTTGACTGGATAGTATGCAAAACAAGGCTTTTTCACTGTCACAGTACATGTGACAATTGATCAAATCAAGATGAGTGGAATTCTTGCTGGGGGAGAAGGTGAGGCACTGGTTTGGGGAGGGAGGGAATTACAGAAATATTGTGAATACAACCAACAGCTGAGTAAGAGTGCAACTAAAAACAGCTAAGTATTCCTTTCCACCCATTGCAGTGCACCTATTCAGATTAGTGTGATGGGGGAAATGTGCAAAGGTCGTACTTAAGACTGAGCTGAGTTTGTTTTTAGTCTGAGGGATGCAGATTCTAACTTCATGGCTTTTTCTTTCTTTAGCTGATATTTAAATTACCTTCCCCCTATCTAGGCTCATCGAAACTTGGAAAATATTGAACCAGTCAAGCCAACAGCAAAGGTGACTGCAGCTGTCCGAAGGCCAGCTTTGGGAGACTTGGCAAATCGTGTTATGACTCGTGCAGAGCAGGTAAAGGCACTCCTCTTAAAGACTGAAGATTATCTTTCTCAATTTTGTTGAGACACTAATTATGTTTATGCTCTACTGCAGAAAAAACAAATGACTAATATGGTTTCTAAACCAGTGGTATCCAAGCCAAAGGGAAAAGCTTTGCCAAAACCAGTGGCTCAAGAAGTGAAGCCAGTGACTCGTGGGTTAAAGCAAGCAGTTCAGAATATAAAGCCAGTGGTTGAGGAGCCTGTTCCACGGGTATGCATTCAACACTCGTATGCTTTTTTTTTAAAAAAAAAAATTCTCAACTTCAAATTTACTTTCAATGGCCTTTTTTTTTTGTTAAAAGGCCCCTGTGTCTCCAACTCCAATAGTGACTCGTGGGTTAAAGCAAGCAGTTCAGAATATAAAGCCAGTGGTTGAGGAGCCTGTTCCACGGGTATGCATTCAACACTCGTATGTTTTTTAAAAAAAAAATTCTCAACTTCAAATTTACTTTCAATGGCCTTTTTTTTTTTGTTAAAAGGCCCCTGTGTCTCCAACTCCAATGGATGTCTCAATGACAGAAGATTCTTCTATGAAAGAGGAAGACCTTTGTCAAGCTTTCTCTGAAGCCATATTGAAGGTGGAAGATATTGATGCACAAGATAGTGATAATCCTCAAATGTGTAGCCAGTATATAAAAGACATCTACAAATATCTGCGGCAGCTAGAGGCAAGTAAACTCTGAAACTAGCTTCAGTACCACAGCTTGATCAATGTAGTTGCTCTTGGTTTAACTTTCTCAGTTCTTTGATCTAAAAGAATATTGACCCTAAATCTGAGTGTTCTGAAAGGACTTGCAGGTACTTGTCATCTAGGAGTTGCTCTGAATTGAGGTAAAATGCTACAGATGTTGGTTATCTGAAGAGTGCTGGAGAAACTTGGCAGCTGTGGAGGAAAATGTTTTTTTTTTAATGTTCAGTACAACAAGTCCTCTTGTGAAACTGTTAAGTTATATGCTCCGGCTGGAGAGTAGGACTAGTTGCATATCTCTACCCTCTAAATTCAAATTTCAAAATTTATATCCTGGTCTTGCATCTCTCTCATTTTAACTCTGTTCTCCTTAATGACTATCTTGAAATTTGACCCCTGCTGTTCACCCAACCAACTAGTTGGAAATAGGATATTCTCCTTTACCCAGTCAAAATTGTTCATCTTTTTCACATGACCTCTTTACCTTCTCTCCAAGGGTTCATTCTTCATTCTTTCTTATCTAAAATTCCTCATGACTGGTAGCACTAGCAATCTCCTTTATTCATTTTGTCCAGGGTTTTACCGTGCATCCTTAAATGAAGTTTCCAGAACTGAACACATTCCAAATGTGGTCTGACCAATGTTTTTGTAAAGGTATCTCTACTTTTTGGCTGTTTTATACTTTCTTAAACCCAAGGGTCCTGAAAGCCCATATTAACTAAAATTCTCTCTGGACACCTCCATGAGAATTATGCACATGGACCCTAATGTCCTTCTGCTCCTGTAAACCCCTCAAGTTGGCTCATTTAGAGCCAGCATTCTGTTTCTTCTATCAGAAATGCATCCCCTTTCTTTTCTCTGCATTAATTCATCTGCCTGGTGCCTGCCTGTTTGGCTGACTTGTCAATGTCCTTCTATCATCCTTGCAATTCCTGATTCTCCCTAGCTTGGCTTCATCTGAAAACTTAGATTTTTTGCCCTCCACTCCCATTTCCAAACTGCTTTTTCAGATTTATACAACATACCAAGCCCTGGAGAATGGCAATTTTTGACACTTCTCCAATCTGAGAAATGCCCATTTTATACTTGTCCTCTAATCCATCTCTCGCCAGCCTCTAAACAATGCTGTCAAGACCCATCACCCATGTAATTTGCTAACCAAGCTACCAAATGACCATTTTAAATGCTTTCTCCGTCCAATAGACAACATCCACAGGACTACCCTCATTACAAATGCAGAGGTTCCTCTGATTCCTCCACCCACTGGACAGAACTTCTGACTGATCCATTTCTTGGTTTTTTTTAAACATGCTCAATCTTCCTGCCCTCTTCCACTCAAAATCCCTGAATCCAAAGAATCATCTTCTGCCACCTTTAGCGTGATGTCCCCTGTCAGCTTGTATTGAATGAATTCCTGGAATCTTTAATGGAGTTTGTTCTTCAGATAGTGGCTTTAAATTTGCCTGTAGAAAGGTCAACCTTGAACAATTTGATTCAGTGTGCAGCCACTGCAGTTTATTTAGAACTGCATTCATATGGAACACTGACCAAGGGACAAATCTATTCAATGCTGCTTGATTCACTGGCCACAATCTTAATATTTTCAGCATTGCCTTCCCTCTGGTCAGGAAAGTATAACTTGTTGCATGTACTGCAACAAGCATTCAGCATTGAGCTAAAATTGGTGACCTTTAGCCATGAAAATGCTTGGGATAACACTGCTTTTTGTTTTCCAACAGATGGAGCAAGCAATCAGACCACATTACCTTGAGGGGCAAGAGATAAATGAACGTATGCGTGCAATTCTGGTTGACTGGCTAATTCAAGTTCACTCCAAATTCCGCCTGCTGCAAGAAACTCTCTACATGACATTAGCTATCATGGATCGTTTCCTGCAGGCAAGTACTTTTGTGACCATGCCAAAAGTCTTTAGTATCTGTAACCTAAACTGTAATTATGTGGAGGCTTGTTGTATTTTCCACTGCAAACTTAACTCCTCAATCAAGAAAATGATGTCAGCCACAAATCTATAATGTCCTGGGTAAGTTGAGAGCAACTCCCTAAAAGTGGGTCTCTTCATGCCCCTTAACTCTGAAGGCGCAATTGATATTTTGAGTAATTGGTGATCAAATCAAAATCACTAAGTGTGGAAACAGGCAATTTGGCCCATTTTCCCAACCCTCTTAATCAGTTTTTAAACCCCTGATTTAATGCATCTAACCTACACTATGGACAACCTTTAGTGTGGCCCTTCCACCTAACCTGCACACCTTGTTGTGGGAGGTAACCAGAGGAAACCCCCACAGACACTGCGCGAATGTGCAAACTCCAGTCACCTGAGGCTGGAATCAAACCTGGGTGCCTGGTGCTGAGCCAGTAGTGCCAACCCCTGAGCCACCATACTGCCCATAAAGTCATGTTCTTACTTTTGTATGGAAATGTTTCCAATATCACTCCCATAATAGATTTGCAAATGGAAGACTTTCTTGTAATAAAGTTCTTCCCTTGAGTTTGTCAGCTTCAACCTCAGCCTTATATACAGCTTCAGGCAGACTGACTTGTGACTTCACTTTTTTTGGGTGTTAAGGGAAGTGAGCTTGATTTTTAGGCTTTCAATTTTTGAAAGAAGGGAATTAAATAGGAATAAGTGAAACACTCCTAATGTAAGGAATATTACTAAGCAGTGACCTTAATGTCACTATAGTTTAGGACAAAAAGTTTTCAACACATGGTGTAGGTTGGTCAAGTAGAATCCCAAACATTTGGGAAGCTAGCAAAGCTGGAGATGACCATGCACAGGAAGTGCTTTCAGCAAAATAACTAACAGCACATCCATTGCAGTAATCTTTGGACTGCACTCCACAACTCTGAACTGTAAGCATGGCTGAAAAGATGGTGCAAGGAGGGCTTTAAATGCCTGGGACTCCATCTGGAGGAGATGCTAACTAAACGGGTTACCTTCAAAGACAATGGTTCAGGTGTATTGTTGTATGGGAAACGTATGACCAGTCAATCCAGAGTTTGCTGGATGATAGAAATGAAGACTCTGTTGCTTTATGGCCAGTTTCAGGAAGACAGTTTGAGTTAAGAGGTATACTAGAGAATTCAGACAGAAGTAAAATTCCTGAGGCCTAATATGATCTCATGAGGGGGAACCAGGCAGGTGGTTGGTTCCCCCAAATGGAGGAGGTCGTGTGCTTGACTGAGATACTAAATGAATGCTTTGTCTACTTTTTTTCTCTCTTCCCCATTCTCCTTGCCACCCCCTCAAATGCTTCCTAGACTGACTCTAGGGCTCATGGGTTTTAAATGACCTGTCCACATAAAATTGTCAAGGTACTAGGATCTGATGAGATATTAGAATTGAAAGGGGATTGCATGAGCACTAGACGTAATCCTTTCCTAAGGCTGGAGAATTTTACAACTTTTAAAAGACTATAAAAGTTGTAAAAGATAAGCCCAGCAATTGCAAATCAGTAGGGAAACCTTCTGATACATTACCCACTATCAAATGGTGGGTAGATTAGGAAACTAGCATGGATTTCTAAAAGGAAAGTGTTGAGTAACTTGTTGGAGTTCAAGGTCACAAGGGCTGGTTTTAAGCTGTGGTTGTAGTGTACAAGGCCTTTCAGCAGGCCTCTGGTACAGAATTGAAGCAGACAAGACATGGAGAATTGCAAACTGAGGATGATGGGGACTATATAAGAGTAGAAAGTTTACCAAGAAAAGGTATTTCAGTTTTAAGCAAAGCCTTGATAAAGAAGCATATCCAAAGTGCAGAGTTAGCATCTAGAATGCTGTGCCTGGAAGTGTGGTGGAGGCAAGTTCAATTGAGGCATTGGATAATCTCTATCCAGATGTCAGAGTATGGAGGAGGAGAGAGAATGGCAGTGAGTAATGCACTTGTTTTGGGGAGTCAGTGTGCAAACAGCTGGCCAGATAACTGCCTCCTTGTGATTCTGTGTCTTAAGTTGTGATGGTAAATTTTGTATTTAATGGTAACACTCCAAGCAAATTGCTTTATTCCATTGTAAATCGTCTTTACCAAATGATAAGATTGCAACTGTTCCTCACTTCAGAGCCAGCCAGTTTCCCGCAAAAAGCTCCAGTTGGTTGCTGTGACTGCCATGCTGCTAGCTTCGAAATATGAAGAAATGTATCCACCAGCTATCGGAGACTTTGTTTACATCACAGACAATGCTTATACTAAGAGTCAGATCCGTCAAATGGAAATACTTATTCTTAAAGAACTTGACTTCAAATTGGGCCGCCCACTACCACTGCATTTTCTGAGGCGAGCTTCAAAGACCGATGTAAGTATGGTTTCTGTCACATAGCAGGGTATTTTTGGAGCTTGAGGTTCATGTTGAAGAGTGGCCTAAATCTGTAATCTTGACTTTGCCTCACTACTTCTAAACACCACTGAGTTAGTGATCTTCATCTTGACAACAGGTTGATGCTGAGAAGTACACTCTTGCAAAATACCTAATGGAATTAACAGTCGTAGACTATAATATGGTGCACATACCTCCTTCTGAAATTGCAGCAGCTGCACTTTGCCTGTCTTTTCAAGTCTTGGACCAAAGTAAATGGGTAGGTAAAACTATTTGTTTTAAGTCCTAAATTTCTTGACCATTTTTGTAGGACATGCTGTTTTATTTTCAAACAGTTGAATTGAACTGATTACACCAAAAACATCACCACATTTTAGCAACCACCTTACATGCTCATGATAGTATGACTGACCTCTGTTTAAATCCACCTGCTAAGCATGGCTTTTCTAGAACTAAATAGTGCTGCAATTTTCCTTCCATTCCCTCTTGCCTGGAGACTCAGTCCCTGGATTATCAAATCCTAGATCCATAGTATGGAAACATACCCTTCAAACCAACTTGTCCATGCTGACCAGGATATGTTTTAATATATAAACATATCCTGGATAAATCTCTTCTCACTTGGCCCATATCCCTCCAAACCCTTCCCATTCATATACCCATCCAGATGCCTTTTTAAAAGTTGTTGTAATTGTACTAGCCTCCGCCATTTCCTGTGGCAGCTCATTCCATACACACATCACCCCCTACATCAAAAAAGTTGCCCCTTAGATCCCTATTTAAATGCAGCCCCTCCAAAATAAACCTAGTCCCTCTAGTTTGGGACTCCACTCCAAGAAAAAGACTTACTCCTATCCAATTTTCCCCCATGATTTTACAAACCTGTACAAGGTCACCCCTCAGCTTCTAATGCTCCAGGGAATGTAGCCTATTCAGCCTCTCCCTTAGCTCAAACCTTCCAACCCTGGCAGTATCCTCCTTTTTTAATCAATCTTTCCTGAACCCTTTCAAGTTTCACAGCATCCTTCCTATAGGAGGGAGACCAGATTTGCATGTAGTATTCCAAAAGTGGCCTAACCGATGTCCTGTACAGCTGGAACATATCCCCTCAATGCCTGTATTCAATGCCCTGACTAATTAAAGGCAAGCTTTCACTAATCTAGCTGTCTCTACCTTTCAAGGGGCTATGCACCTGCACTCCAGGTCTTTGCATTAACAATATATTGTATTTGAACAAAACTCTTAAATTACCTTAACCTGTGACCATCTGGCTTATCCTGAAATCTGTTTTCTTCTTTAGACAGCAGTTCAAAAATACTACACTGGCTACACCGAAGATGCCTTGCACCTGACTATGAAGCACATGGCAAAGAATGTAGTGAAAATGAATGAAGGCCTGACAAAGCATGTTGTAAGTAAATATCTAGTGTAATCTGTTTTGAGCATCTTGTTGGCATCTGTTTAATGAAACTTCATGTTTTTTTTTCTAGGCTATAAAGAATAAGTATGCAAGTCCTAAACTATTGAAAATAAGCACCATTCCTCAACTGAAGTCTGCATTAATCAAAGGATTGGCCTCTTCATTGCTGTAACCTTCCAAAAAGTAATGTGAACATAATTGCACTTTGCAGTTTTTTTTAAAAATGGAAGAATTGCTGCTATTACACTTAGCCCAGCCTTTGGACAGTTTGTCAATTAACTATATGGCATTGCACCAATGGGCAAACATCCATACTTAAAACCTTGGACTTTTTTAAAATCACCAGGTGAGGATGCAGTAACTGAGTTTCACTCCAGCATGCTTCTGATCCCAACTTGTGTTTCGAGGGAGTAAAGTCCTAGCTGATCTCTCCTCCTGAAGCTGACGGTTTTGTGGTACTTCCACAGACCGGTTGCAAACCTTGTCTTTTTAGATTTTCATGTATATTAACTTTTTTTTTGCTGTCTAATCTTAATTATGCCATTTTGTCACTGCAAATGGCTTCTGTAGGTTTTTTCTCATTAAAAATCCACTGATCATCTTGAGACTGGCTTTCTATCTTCAAGACTTGCTTTTGGTGCACACTCCAGTTGTTCTGAACATTGTAAAAGTGAGCATGTCAGTTAAGGCCAGGGTTTAGTGAAGCTAGGGATCTAATCCCAATTTTGCTACTGGAGTGGATAGATGAAGGTTTTTAGTTCACTTTATGTCCAGATTTGTTACTGGGTGCCTGAAATGGAGTCATGTGGGCCTAATGTACTGAATTCTGTTAGTATTTGAGAGAGGTGACAACATTGGGGTGGGAGCAATAGGACAAAGGGAAGAGAAACATTTGGTCAAGGCTCCTGCCAAGTTAAGGTTCACAAATGTACAATGCAAGTAAAACATTGGTTACTTTTGAATGCATGTGATTTGATGGCATAGGCAAACATTTCATGGTGTAACAATGGAAGTATAACAGACCCTTCAGTGCATTTAAAGATCCAATTTTAAATTCTACACTAAGTGTGCAATCTCTGGAAAAAGCTTTAATGTAATTTGCTTAACTAATTCGATGTAAAATATCCACTAAACACAACACAATCTGGGATGTACTGGAATGGAGGTGAGGGTGGGAGGGGCTAGTGCAGTCAAGGTAAAGTAAATTTGTACAAATTAAACTATTCAGGTTTTTACTAGATTGTTCTACTGCTTCAAGCAACTTTTTTTTAAAAACAAAAGCTCTTTAAACTCCTGTAACCAACATGTAGTTTTGTTAGGGTTACAACATTAACAATCACTGCCTAGTGTCTTTCTTTTGTACTAGATGATATTTCATCCAAACTGGATACTCGACTGTAATATTGCTTGATATGGTTTGAGATCTTGTACTGCAATGCAATGGGCATAATCTTGTGTCTCAACATTTTTCCTGACAAAATTGATGCAAAATTTAAATAAAATTACTGTAATTACTATTTTATTACTTAAATAGTCTTGCATTTTACTTCCCAATTGGTGTAAGGAGCAAGTTCCATAATCCTTTAAAAGAAATGTCCTTCTATAAGTAGAATTCAAATGTATGAACATAAAGCAATTACAACAGTAAGAGGCCAGTGTTAAACAAAGATGTGCCTGTGGTCTACTGTTGCTGTGCTAAACCCACTTGTTTGGACAAATCTTCTGAAACCAAATATCGCAACTTGCTATTTAAATCAAACAAGGGTCCTCCTTGGAGTAGAGCAGTGACCTGATATAAGGTCCACTTAAATTTGAGTCAGGGTAGACTGACAGGAATGCTTTTTGGTGTTTTTTTTTTTTGGGAAGTTCAATGACCAACTGGGTTTTCTCACCCAGAGACTAATAGGGATCTACTACATGCTGTCTGTGTAGAGGCAGGAGTATTTAGTATTTGTGATGCTCTGGCATAAAAGGCTGAGTCCTGGAAAATAGGATTAGGAGAGGTCTTTTGACTGGTATAGACCACAGCCTGGAGGGTGTAGTGCTTGTGTGCTGTAGACCTCCTGCGTCCAGCTAAATAGGTTTGCAGGGTGATTGACCAGAAGTTAGCTGTTTTTCAGTGGTAGATTCTCCAATGGATACTTTAAGAGGGATGAGGCATCTGACCTGTTGCATTTTACCACTGCAGGTAAAGATGGAGTTTATTTTTAAGTAATGGTGAATTACGAAGTTACACTTGCTTCCAGCTATAAACTGAGTGGGATTGTGTGTTGTAGAGCTTTCACTCCAATCTTTTGATCGGCAGAGTGGTAAATATTCTTTTACCTTGTGTTCAAGCATACACCAATTGTTTGGACAAGTTTTTGTTTTTTGTTGTTGCACACCATCCAACTAGGGGCTTTTGTAGTGCAGTGGTAGACTCTGGTAGGCTAGGTGACCTGGGACCAGAAAGTGAACCACAATTAACAAGGGGTAGCTCAACTCCTGTTACAATCTCTATAAGCTACAATGTGGAGGAGCTGTTGTTGGACTGAAGGAGACAGTTTAAAAATCTCTCAACAGCAGGTTATCGCCAAACTGCTTCATTTGGAAGCACCAGCTTTCAGTGCTGCTGTTTTTGGTTGCAGTGTACAAATCATAAAACACTGTTGCAAAAGATTTAGTGTCATGTAACTGGAATGATGTTGAACAAGCCAGGTTTGTTAAGTCTTTCCATCTTTTTTAGATTGGGTTGCAGGTTTTGGTTCATGTGTAAATTCCAGAATTACTTGTTAGAGAATTGACTTTAAGGTTTTATAACAAAAGGTGACATCTCAGCTCAGACAATGCATTAAAGGTGTCCCAACCTTGAGTCAGACTGGTTCTATTTCCAAAGTGGAATTTACAAAATATTACAAATCAACTGTCTGCAGATGCACTTTTTTGAGCAGAATAGAATGGATCCACAAGCAGTTGATTTGTAATATTTTGTAAATTCCACTTTGGAAATAGAACCAGTCTGACCCAAGATTGGGATGCAGACATTGTCTTGATCTTTACTCCACAACCACCTGATGAAGGAGCAGCACTCAAGCTAGTGCTTTTAAATAAACCTATTTGACTAAACCTAGTGTTGTGATTTTTAACTTTTGTACAAGCTTCAAGTCAGCAGTGTGATGCAATGCTCCAACTTACCTGTATGGGTGCAGTTCCAACAACACTAGAGCTTAACACCATCCAGGACAATGTAACCCACTTGATTGGCACCACATCCTCACCAGCTTCAAGATTACAATACCATATGCCAGTGAAGGAAGTGAAAACAATTTTTAAACGGAACACATTTGTTCCTTTCCTATCTTTACTGCCCGTTGAGGAATATTTAAGTCAATTCAGTACTCCCTTGAATTGGGTCTGTTACTATTACACCACAATAAATGCACAAGGCAATCTGTACACAACTCAATTTTTATTTACTTCATTCTATGTTCACATACACACATAGGGTAACCTCAATTTAGAATGTTTTGGTTTCTTCCTTCATTAGACTCCACTCATTAGCTTGCTGTTCATTCTCTTATTGCTCTATTCAAGTGTTATTTATCTTTCCCCTGGTATTTTGTACATCCTGGTGTTGTGGCCTTAGAGGCTTCTGGTCCCTTCATAATGAGTTCAAACCTTTCCCCAACACCACTAGCAAAACATTCCATAATGAAGTGGTTCTGTTTCAGTATAACTGATCCAGCTTGGACAAGTATTATCCCTCCAAATTCCTGGGGTACTGGGGCTGACTCTGAAGCCATTCCTTTAGGGCCATCTTTCCTGCTGTGCAAGTCAGTTATCATAGCCCACTCCTTCTGGAATCATTAGCATGAGATTTTTTTAAACAGTTCTACATGGGATGTAGATAATCACTGGCCAGGTTATTGTCCATTCCTAATTGTACTTGCTGGGGCAGCTCAGAGCTAACCACCTTGCTGTAGGTCTGGAGGTAGATGCAGACCAGATGAGGATGACCAATCTTCCTCCCTAAAAGGGATTAATGATGAAACATAATTGCCAATAGTGCCAGCTTTCAATTCCAGATTGTTCTGGCTTCCATCCTTCCAGTTGCCATTTTGGGATTCAATACCATATCCTTAGAACATTAAGCTGGAGATTGAGATTACTAGCACTGTGCTAAGTCATGTGAAGGTGCTGGTGTTGGACAAAGTCAGAAGTCACATGACACCAGGTTACTGACCAACTGGTTTATTTGAAATCACAAGCTCTCTGAGCATAGCCCCTTCATCAGGTGACTTCACTTAACTAAGGACAATCCTATCACCACTGCTCTTCCACTCGCTGTCTTGTTCTCTTATACAGCTGGACCATCTGTGATGCTATGGCTATTTGCTTCTGTTATGAGCTAAAAGCAAAGCCTGCAAACATTGAGTGTTTATCTGCCCTAGAGTGGTTTTCTAATTTGCATTATTCATACAGCAGATGGGAGAAATGGTGCAGGAACAGGTTTCACAGCTCGAGTCTTTTTTTAGATCTGTTTAAATCATTAGCATGTTTGAGCAACTCTATTATAGATTGAGGGGAAAAAAAAAGCACAATTGTTCCAGATACTGTATTATTGAATACATTTATTAATGTCAATCCAGTAATCCTAGTACATTTAAAATTTTGTCCATATATATATTTATAAAATTTAATACACTGGCCAAACAGAAAATGCAGCAGTAAGCATTTGACAGTGCTTCTATATTCTAACTGAATAGCCTAAAGAAGGATTTCCCAAAGTGGGGGATCAGGACCCCAAATGGGATTGTGAGCTAAAACTTAGGGATCACACGCTCCAAACAGTATTGACTGTCATGGTGCTCTGACTGAGCTAGAACAGTGGTGTCCCCAGTCTGATGCTCTCTCTGGCCAATCTTATAGACTCCCTGACCAACCTCCTCACAGGTCTCGCTGCGAGGTCATGGCAATTTTCAAGCCTCAAAATGGAAAAACATTTGGTAAGCACTGGCCTATAGCTTACAGAGTAAGTGCAGTAGAATATGACAATATGTAATTGTTAGACATCAGTTTGTAGGATTATTCAGAGTTTCATAATGTACAGTAAAGGAAAAGGACTAGAACATTTTCTCTTATTACCTCAACTTTACATCAGATACAGCACTTATATGGACCAGCCACATTATGTGTTTAATTAAAAGGCACTTTAAAATGCAAATGTTACATTTGTACAGTACTGAGAAGATCGCTTTCTCCCTTAACCTTTACACTGACCACCAATGAAGTCTACGGACCTCGATAGCGATTGGTAGAAAGCTGAAACTATTTTCTTTGGGTGTCACATGCAAACATCCTTCATGACTCAGCAGCAAAGTTCAGTGTTTTTCCCAAATTGGAATGCACTTCATAAAGAGGTTTCACCTTTCACCACTATTATTCCTGAAGAAAGAGCAGATCACTAAGAAATATGAGGGTCTGCTAAGCATTGAATGACAAAGGGCACTTCAGGCAAGAATGATAAAACCTATACACAGAATCTATCATCAAAGATAAATGCAACATTCTCTCTAAACTACCAGTTATACACCTTTATTTGTGAGGAAAAAAAAATATAAATACAATAAATTACAATTCCTTCAGTACTATCCCAGCTGTTGTGTAGCTCCAGACTACCAATATTTGTAGAATTATACATTTGGAAAGATTTCTATACAGTATGCCTCCAGTCATCAAAACATCACCTGCAGAATCACGATATTTCAATTTGGTTTTACGATAGATTTTGATAGTAACTGAGGATTATATCTTGGCAACATAGTTGTTGGGGAACAATCCCTGTTTCCCTCGCAGTCTTCCTATCCACCAGCCTGAGGGATCTATAAATAGAAACAAGGCATTTAGATAGATTGTCAGGAATTTTGACATAACATCCCCTGTAAGATTGAGAAGTCAATTAAAATGGCGCAACATTAATTAAATTAAAATGTACACAATCAATGAAATTATGATCTATTAAATGGGGATTGTGTATGTTAGAGAAACTCATGGAGAGATTCACCTGAGTCCGACAAGGAATCACTCAACCTTTTGTTGAGTGTGAGATTTAGTACCATATGGTACCATACTTAGTACCATACCATACAACTACTGTCAACGAGATTGGAATTGGAGAATCTTAAATCAAGCCATACTCCTTGTAATGTGAATGGAGCCACACCTGCACTCAGCAAAAAACAGGTTTGCAAGTGCAACAAAACTAGATAACTGTTTTCAGAATATGTTTTACTTTACACTCAATACAGTCACTGAACAAGAGAGGAAGCTAATTTGTATAATTCAAGATCTCACAAACCGCACTGAGTTGAATAAGCAAATTAATCTTTCTTTTTGTGTTGGTAGTTGAGGGATAAATGTTGGCTGGAACACTGCTCTTCCTTGAAAAGTGCCAAAGGCTGATTTATATTTGTCTGAGAAGACAGATGGAGCCTCATTTTAATGCCTCATTTGAAAGGTAGCATTTTTGACAGTGCAAAATTCCCCAGACACTGCTCTGATGATTATGTTATGGAGTGTGGCTCATATCTACAATTCTCAGGTCAAAGTGGTAAGTGTTACAGTGAGGGACACTGAAAATGGAGGAACAGAAACAAATTATACAACTCAAGAAGTTTTCACCCCTTGAATGTCAAACGATTTGATCCATGGAACTTAGTTAATGTTGAATCAAACATTAAACTGTGTATTGTCCACTCTCTCGAGTGGGCAGAAATTATTCTGTGGCAGAATTCAAAGAGCAGGGAAGCTCTCCCGATGGAATGTAAAGCTTACAGCAGAGTCTGGCAGTTAATCAAATGTTGTGTGAAGCATATTCTAAATAGGATACCCTGCACATAAATAACCGGGATTTTCACTTTTCACACTTAAGGGATCACAGACTAGGCGCGGTAGGGCGGAATATTTTTCCTGGTTGAGGAGTCTAGAACAACGAGTCACCATCTCAGGAATCAAGGTAGAACATTTAGAACTTTGATGAGGAAAGATTTGTTCACTCAAAGGATGGTCAGAGAGACAATACATCACAGAAACAGACCCTTTGGTTCAACTCGTCCATGCCGAACAGATAATCTAAATTAATCTAGTCACATTTGCCAGTGCTTGGCCCATTATCCTTCTAAACCCTTCCTATTCATATACCCATCCAGATGACTTTTAAATGTTGTAATTGTACCAACCTCCACCACCTCCTCTAGCAGATCATTCCATACACGCACCACCCTTTGCGTGAAAACATTGCCCCCTTAGGTCCCTTTTAAACCTTTCCTCTCTCACCCTAAACTTATGCCCTCTAGTTCTGCACTCCCCCAACGCAGGGAAAAGATCTTGTCTATTTAGAGAGAAAATGAGGTCTGCAGATGCTGGAGATCAGAGACGGAAATGTGTTGCTGGAGAAGCGCAGCAGGTCAGGCAGCATCTAGGGAACAGGAGAATCGACGTTTCGGGCATTAGCCCTTCTTCAGGAATGAGGAAAGTTTGTCCAGCAGGCTAAGATAAAAGATAGGGAGGAGGGACTTGCGGGAGGGGCGTCGGAAATGTGATAGGTGGAAAAAGGTCAAGGTGAGGGTGATAGGACAGACCTGGAGTACTGTGTGCAGATTTAGTTTCCTTAATTAAGAAAGGATGTACTGGCACTGGAGGGGGTGCAGAGGAGGTTCACTAGGTTGATTCCGGAGTTGAGGGGATTGGCTTATGAGGAGAGGCTGAGTAGACTGGGATTATAGTCATTGGAATTCAGAAGAATGAGGGGGGCGGATCTTGTATAAACATATAAAATTATGAAGG
>NC_057745.1:17853418-17855850 GCF_004010195.1 Chiloscyllium plagiosum | reverse complement strand
GCCTCATCTTCCGGCTAGGAATCCTCCAACCACAAGGGATGAACTCGGATTTCACCAGTTTCCTCATTTCCCCTCCCCCCAGCCTGTCTCAGTCAAATCCATCAAATTCAGCACCGCCTCCCTAACCTGCAATCTTCTTCCCGACCTCTCCGCCCCTACCCCAATCTGTCCTATCACCCTCACCTTGACCTTTTTCCACCTATCACATTTCCGACGCCCCTCCCCCAAGTCCCTCCTCCCTATCTTTTATCTTAGCCTGCTGGACAAACTTTCCTCATTCCTGAAGAAGGGCTAATGCCCGAAACGTCGATTCTCCTGTTCCCTAGATGCTGCCTGACCTGCTGCGCTTCTCCAGCAACTCATTTCCGACCTTGTCTATTTACCCTATCCGTGCCCCTCATAATCTTATAAACCTCTATAATGTCACCCCTCAGCCTCTGACAATCCAGGAAAAACACCCCAGCCTATTCAGCCTCTCCCTGCAGCTCAATCCCTCCAACCCTGGCACCATCCTTGTAAATTTTTTCTGAACCCATCCAAGTTTCACAACATCCTGGAGGGTGACCAGAATTGCACACAATATTCCAAAAGTGGCCTAATCAATGTCCTGTACAGCCACAACATGACCTCCCAACTCCTATGCTCAATGCTCTGACCAATTGTTTTGAAGTTCAAAGCGTGGACTGTACCTTTAAGAGAAAGTGAATGCTGTTCTGCACTGAGAGCTTACAAGCACCTGTGTATGTGAGTAGATAACAGTCTTAGAATGTAGGGGAAATTTGAAAATATGTAACATTTGGCTATGAAATGGATACCTGAGTTGGTTGCTGTTTTGACAATTCAAATTTAACCAATCAGTTTAAACTATGCCCCAGGATATTAAAACCCAATCAAGTTTGAATTTATTGTTTTGCCAACATTGAACTAATGAAACAATCCGATGTTGGGCATATAAAAACACAGGCATTTTGAAAATCAGACAGAGTAACTGCCATCAAGAGAAACCCAAGACAATGAAACACGCTCTATCAAAGGGACCTTTTCATATGAAACATCTTCACAGCAAAAAGAAAGAACATTTCCAGTGCGAGCAGCAGCGAAGGTAAGACCGTTTGGTTTTAAAAGTGCTTACCGGTAGCGGGCAGCGGTGTTTTTTTTTCTCTTTCACTCTCTCTTCACAGAAAGAGCGGGAGCACCAGGGGGAAGTGACGACGACCAGAGGGGCAGCCGAGACCCGGAAGCAGTTAGTGTAAGCTTACCTGGGTAGGTTTGTTTCCCCCTTTAAAAGCGCGAAGGAGAGGAACCCGAGGCACTACACGGGTAGTGCCTCCCACCCGCCCTCCTCCTCTAACCTAATAATAACACCTGTTGTGGTAAGTAGGTAAGTGCTGAATTTTGCTTGTTGTATTCTTTAGACCCAGGTTTTTTTTTAAATAAAAGTTAGCTTTAGAGAGATGGCAGTGAAGGCAGTGCAATGTTCCTCCTGCAACATGTATGAGGTGAGGGATGCCATCGACATCCCTGCCGATTACACTTGCAGGAAGTGCACCCATCTCCAGCTCCTCCAAGACCGTGTTAGGGAACTGGAGCTGGAGTTGGATGAACTTCGGATCATTCGGGAGGCAGAGGGGGTCATAGATCAGAGTTATAGGGAAGTAGTAACTCCAAAGATGGCAGATAGATGGGTGACAGTGAGGGGGACTGGGAGGAAGCAGCCAGTGCAGGGACCCCCGGCGGCCGTTCCCCTCAAGAACAAGTATACCGTTTTGGATACTTATGGGGGGGATGACTTACCAGGGGTAAGTAACGGGGCTCAGGTCTCTGGCACGGAGCCTGTCCCCGTTACTCAGAAGGGAAGGGCGAAGAAGAGCAGAGCAGTAGTAATTGGGGACTCGATAGTTAGGAGCACAGATAGGCGGTTTTGTGGGAACGAGAGAGACTCACGTTTGGTATGTTGCCCCCCAGGTGCAAGGGTACGTGATGTCTCTGATCGTGGTTTCGGGGTCCGGGAGGGGGAGGGGGAGCAACCCGAAGTCGTGGTCCACATTGGCACCAACGACATAGGTAGGAGGAGTGCTGAGGATGTTAGACAGCCTTTCAGGGAGCTAGGTTGGAAGCTTGGAGTTAGAACAAACAGAGTTGTTGTCTCTGGTTTGTTACCCGTGCCACGTGATAGAGATTCGAGGAATAGGAGAGAGAACAATTAAATGCGTGGCTCCAGGGATGGTGCAGGAGGGAGGGGTTCCAGTTTTTGGATAACTGGGGTTCTTTCTGGGGACGGTGGGACCTCTATAAACAGGATGGTCTACACCTGAACCTGAGGGGCACCAGTATCCTTGGGGGGAGGTTCGCTAGTGCTCTTCGGGGGGGTTTAAACTAACTCTGCAGGGGCATGGGAACCCAGACTGTAGCTTTAGGGTGCAGGACCTGGA
>NC_057745.1:17818635-17850980 GCF_004010195.1 Chiloscyllium plagiosum | reverse complement strand
AGATTTTTGAAAGTTGCCACCCAGGTAAATCGTGCGGTGAGGAAGGCATATGGCGTACTGGCTTTTATTGGTAGAGGAATTGAGTTCCGGAGTCCTGAGGTCATGATGCAGTTGTATAAGACTCTGGTGCGGCCGCATCTGGAATATTGTGTGCAGTTTTGGTCGCCATACTATAGGAAGGATGTGGTGGCACTGGAACGGGTGCAGAGGAGGTTTACCAGGATGTTGCCTGGTATGGTAGGAAGATCGTATGAGGAAAGATTGAGACACTTGGGGCTGTTTTCATTAGAGAAAAGAAGGTTTAGGGGTGACTTGATTGAGGTGTACAAGATGATTAGGGGGTTAGATAGGGTTGACAGTGTGAACCTTTTCCCACGTATGGAGTCGGGTATTACAAGGGGGCATAGCTTTAAATTAAGGGGGGGGTAGATATAGGACTGAAGTTAGGGGTAGGTTCTTCACTCAGCGAGTCGTAAGTTCATGGAATGCCCTGCCAGTAGCAGTGGTGGACTCTCCCTCTTTATGGGCATTTAAGCGGGCATTGGATAGGTATATGGAGGATAGTGGGTTAGTATAGGTTAGGTGGGCTTGGATCGGCACAACATCGAGGGCCAAAGGGCCTGTACTGCGCTGTATTCTTCTATGTTCTATGTTCTATGTTCTAACACAACCCAGGGAGATCTTCATCAGAAGAAGAAAGACACTGAAGACAAAAGCTGCTCTACAGTTTTGAAATTGAGTTTATGTAATTTTAGTAAGTGTTTTGTTGGAAAAGCATATTGTTATAAAGTTAGAGGCAGGTAATAAGCAGATAAGAGAAATGGGTCTTAGAGATGGGAATAGTTGTTGTTTAATGTTCACTTTTAGAGTTATAGAATAAATTGATATTGTTTTCTTCAAATAATGGAATTTGGGAATTCTCAGTCACTCATTTTTTAATATATTACCAGATGAGATGAGCTTTTCTGGGTGTTCGGTTTAAATAACAGAACATTTCACTGCTGTGTCATAACACAATAAAGGAAAGCATATGAAATGCCTTCTTCACTACCCTGTCTACCTGAGACTCCACTTTCAAGGAACTATGAACCTACACTCCAAGGTCTCTTTGTTCAACAACACTCCTAAGGACCTTACCATTAAGTGTAAAAGGCCTGCCCTGATTTGCCTTTCCGAAATGCAGCACCTCACCTTGGTGAACCTGTGAAATTCTCTACAACAGAAGGCTGTGAAGACCAATATATTCAAGAAAGAAATATATATTTTTTGGATTTTAAAGGCATCAAGAAGTAATGGGAAATAACAGGAATACGATATTGAGATAGTGCATCAGTTATGATCATACTGAATGGCAAAGTAGACTCAAACAGGCCAAGTCGCCTACCCCTCCAGGTTTTGAAGTTTCTGTTAATGTGCTTGCAGCTACAACATCCTAATACATTCTGCAATTTTCTTTATACAATTTATTTTCTTTTAAACTGAGATACCCAAAGGGAAGGGCCAACAAATGCAAGGTACCAGTAAGATTGAAAAGAGCAGGAGAAACCAGAGATAATTCAAAAAGTTAATGCTTGGTTGAAGTTGAGCTTGGATTTTTAAAACCTGGACAGAATGCTGATAAGTTCCACTTTGAAGTTCGCTACTTTAAGAAATCAGAGTGGCAGGTAGCACAGTGAGCCTTTATTGCAGCAGAGGAATTATGCCGATGTATAGGCCTGGATTTTGCAGTTAGTGTTGAAAGCTGCTCACAGAGTTTTAATGTGCATCCCTTTTTTCTAGCTTGACTCCAGTTCCAGTGTGACACTCTATACAGAGGAGCTCTGAGCAGGACCAGAAATAGGAAAGCTCACAACCAATAATATTGAAGAATCTTCACTGAGATTTACATTCAAAACCAGGAGGAATAAAGCAGGAAAGACAAATTTGATTTAAACAGGATAAGGAACATAAAATGAAGATTGAAAAACCCAGATGTGATTAAGACAGAAAGAGATAAATTTACAATCTTAGCTTTTTGTAAAAATCCTGAATATTCAATTTCTTTTGCAGGAATGAGACTCCACAATGCCGAAATGAGCTTTTCAGGATCAGTGAGGTTGTGTATCACTCATTATCACTTAATACCTAATATAAAAATTAGCTTAGACCTGAACGCACCAGTCCTAATGTTCTCAGCTAGTTTTAGATGAAATTCATGGGCAGGTACAGTGAGTTCACACAATTGAATTCACTTCCAGGCTGAATCCACAGATGAGGAATATATAAGAACACCCTCAGTGAGATATCCAACGCAAACTTTCAGATTTGTACATTTTATTGCATGTGTGAAAAACAGAGGTCGCTGCTTATTTACCAACTCGGCCTCACAATTTCTTAAAATCACAAAATCCAGCCTAAATGCAATTAACTGGGGAATGGATAATATATTTGGTCCGATGGAACAAGCAAAGAGAAAGGTAACTTTTGGATGTATTTAAATAAAGCCACTACTTACCTTCCCTAACTATTTCTATAACATCTTCAGCATTAAAGCTAAGTTCATCTGTGTCCTGAGCATCATATGCATACAGTGCTTTGCACTGTGGTACCTGAGGCTTGGGTTTGGGTTGCGGCTTTGGTCGACCTCCTGCTGGGGGTGGGCGATTTGTCATTTGTCTGTGTGCTCTAAAGAAAAAGAGAGACAGTTACTGTAACTATACCTTGAGCCTCTGCTGCCAGTTTATATTGCACATGGGTTTTACTGAATCAAAAGATTTAGCGCTCAGAAAAGATCAGAAAGTGAGAAATTATCCATCACAGGTGTCCATAATCTTTCACTTTGAGGAGCACCCAACCTTACGGGCATGGAACTTTATGGGTCGCTGGTAGAGTCAAGAATGACTTCTCTGTTAGCTGCAAATATGTCCAGCTACTGCTCTGAGGCAGAACTTTACTTGAGGCCTCCTTGATATACAATTTTTCATCAGGATGAGTCAGCAAATGAGCCAGCAAATCATAGATAGGGGAGAGTTGATTGCCAGGGCTCATGGCTTAGGTATGGATATGGCAGGTAGTTTGCACACCTTTGTGGATCAGCATCAATGCACAATGAGTGAATAGCATTGTAGAGTGTTACAACAAAAAAGATATTAGGAATAGTGAACAGCTGATTCCAAATATTCTTGGGACTGTTCGGTTGATCTCGAGCTTAGGTACTCGTCATCTCTCTCGATGTTGAATCCTCTCCCCATGATTTGATTTATACTCTCCAGTTCATGTGTTTGCTTCCCAAAGTGGCTTTGAATTCTAATGCATCTTTAACTGTACCTTCATTTTAAATGTTCCACCCCCGCCACAACTTCCATTTCATTACTTTTAACATCCTAATTATTAATTTTTTGCCCTGGTATTTGTTTAGATCAATCTTTCTTAAACCCCTTTATAACTTTATAGATTTCAACAAAAGTAAATCAAATTGACAAGTTTGGGTAACCCACTGCCTAGATATTTCCTGCAATTTGCTAACAGCTTCCATAGTTTTATTGTTCTACCACGAGTTTCAGCAGCTATATCTAAGTCATTGACTTGGAGCAAGTCCTCTTAATGACCACATGTTAAACAAACCCTTTTTCAGCAAAAAAGCTTCCTTCCTCTAATAATCTAAAAGAAATACAGGAACTCTTCCATCCCATCCAAACCCTCAAAGTGCAAGGAAACCCAAATGGGAATCTGACTTCTTTAGAATCCTGCTACTTAGAAGGAGTGAATTCAGCTCATTGTGTTGGTGCAGACGTTTTGAAGGGGCTTCCACTTTTTTTCAGCATATTGTCCTTTGCAAGAATATATATTCCCTTTTGAAAGCTACTCTTAAATCTGCTCCAACTTCTCTCAGGCATTGCATTCCTGATCGTAACAACCTGTTGCAGAAAGAAACTCCCCCAGCCTCTCTTTTTTTAAATCAACCCTCCTGTAGAGACAGTTGCTTGGCTTCTACCCCACCAATAGATCTCAGTACTCGGGCTGCCTACTGAGAAATCCATCTGGCTGGCACTATGCAACCCGATGCCTATGTGCCAAATGCACCCAACCTTTTAAATATTTAATATTTTATTTTTGAAGAAAAGACTTTGCAATAGCAATACAGAACAGAAAATGGTGCAGCACAGTTTTACAGTCAGATCTGAGCATAGTTCATTCCTTCAACACACACGCTTTCTCCACTTTAACAACTGCAAGGGTATTTATTAGGATTATTTTATACAGGTTTCAGTAAATAATGACATCGCATTAACAGCAAGAAATACCATTTGCCCACCACCATAGCCATGACTATCTACAACTAGGTTAGCATGATGGTTTCCTATATCCTGATTCCAACTAAAACTAGTGATAAGCTACTACACGCCTCTAAATACTAAATTAAAATAAACCAGCTGTACTAAATATAGAAGCAATATCATGGAAACCACCACCAAAAAGCATTACTCTTGACTCACTTTCCTCCATTTGGTCGTGTCATTCCAGTACGTTTACTATAAAAAGGAAGAGATTTTTACAATGATTTATATGCACCTAATATAAATACTATAAGTAATACAGCAAAATAGGTGAGGCAAAGTTTCTTTTCGTCACATCATATTTACTGTTTGGATTAATTTAATACAGGGGTTTCTACAATGTCATTTGTAGGAGAATTTTGCTTCTCAATCTCCATCAGGTTGGATTGCAGCTCCATGACTGGCCAGCAGAGGGCACATGTTTCACATAATTTGGCATACAGAGATCCCTTGGAATGTGCCACCGCTGCTCCCTCACCACCAGACGCCTGGAGGAAGAACGCCTCATCTTCCGCCTTGGAACACTTCAACCCCAGGGCATCAATGTGGACTTCAACAGTTTCCTCATTTCCCCTTCCCCACCTCACCCTAGTTCCAAACTTCCAGCTCAGCACTGCCCCCATGACTTGTCCGGACTTGTCCCACCTGCCTATCTCCTTTTCCACCTATCCACTCCACCCTCTCCTCCCTGACCTATCACCTTCATCCCCTCCCCCACTGACCTATTGTACTCTATGCTACTTTCTCCCCACCCCCACTCTCGTCTAGCTTATCTCTCCACGCTTCAGCCTCACTGCCTTTATTCCTGATGAAGAGCTTTTGCCTGAAACGTCGATTTCGAAGCTCCTTGGATGCTGCCTGAACTGCTGTGCTCTTCCAGCACCACTAATCCAGAATCTGGTTTCCAGCATCTGCAGTCATTGTTTTTACCACCCACTCAATGTCTAGCTGAAACCACGCTGAAGTTTCATGACTGAGGAAAGCTATTCCCTGTGACACAATGTTCAACAGTTTGATTACTGTTCAATTGTTAAGCTGTCAGCTACACCACTGGCAAATTTATTTCAGTTTTTAGTTCCCTGACCTGCGCTAAGGTAGCTGATCTCAATTATGACAATATTCGTAAAACTATGTTTTAGAGTCAACAGAACAGTGTTTAAAGAGGTAAATTAACTTTCATTTTCTCATTTTATATTTATTTTGCGAGTTTTGCTGCAACTTATGCGTAGGTGTCAATGGAAGGTCAGGATTAGGCCTGGTCATGAAGACCTCAGAGAAATACCTCACTGATGGCTGGGATATTTCTTCTAGAAGAGAAGTTTTATGATCTGTGTGTGTGCGTGCATGTATATATGTGTGTGTGTGTTTGTGTGTGTGTATATATGTTTGTGAGGACACAGTAGGAGTTCTCCACTTGAGTATCCTTTCCCACTTCCCTGTTAAACAGGATCTCAGCACAAATGTACCTCCACTTCTCAACAAAGTGAAATAATCTGCATCTCAAGGTAGAGATTTCCTGGGAAGTAATGCTTCAGTGCCATTAACACAGCCAATCACAATTGTTCGATAATCTTCTATTTCTCAATGATATACAATATCCCTGCACCTGGGACGCGCACGGCCACTTCCAAGTCTCCTAGTGGAAATCCAGTACTCTTCCAAGGAATGGAATTATAGTTCCTCAACCAAACAAACACCAGTGAGTGTCCTCAGAGATATAATGAAACAACAGAAACCTAAAATAGCCAAACCCTGGAGCTCCTCTTACCCTGCAGCACCTTGCTCGGGCACTTTCAGGAAATCCAGATTATGTTGAATGCGGGCGTGTTGCTCTGTGAAGTTGGTGCCTTGCCTTGGCAGTGATGGTCGGTCTGACTTGGTGCCCTGGTAGGGTATTCTCTGACTGGGTTGAGAATTTAAAGGTGGCCATTGTGAGGTGTTATGGAAACCTTTTACAACTCCATTCTGATGGGGACCTTTGAAATGACAAATTGAGAGGAAATCCATTTTAGTTATTCCAAAGAAAGCGTTTAGGTCCAGTGGTAATGACAATGATTGTAGTTATTAGTGGGATGAAAATTCGTCCTTTTGAATCAGATTTCTCAAAGCATCACTCAACTGATATTGACATATATGCAACATAATTTTAGAGTCACACTTTCACAGTCACAGAGGTCTACAGCCCATTGAATCTGCACTGGTCAAAAACAAACACCATTTTCCAGCACTTGGCTCACATCCTTGAATGCCTCAGTATCGCAAGTGCGCATTTAAATATTTCTTAAATGTAATGACTTTGTCCCTTAATTCATCAAAGTTATTACTCTCTCTGTATCCCTGCCCTGTGACCTTCTCCCTGAGTTTGGATTGGTGTTGGGAGGCTGGGCTGGGGTGGGGAAGTAGAACTGGAGGAACTTCTTCTACTTTGTGTAATAAATCACAAACACATTCTTTCCATATTGTTAATGCACATAGAGATCAGAGTGATTCCAGCCTCACATTAATTTCAAGTCGACCTGCAATCAAGCTCAGCCTGTTTTTGTGAATATGGCCTTAACGACAGCTCAGCTTGCCCATCCAGCGCCGGAAGGTCCCGACTCTATTCCCAGTCTGTCCTAGCTGAAATAATCAGAGGGAAGGACAACACAAATGCCTCAGTCTTCCAGACTGAAGGGAGGGCAGAATTCACAGACTCACAGAATTATTATGGTGCAGAAGGAGGCCATTTGGCTCATCATGCTCGTACTGCCCCTGTTATCCAGTCTGATTCTATTACAGAGTACAAATCTCCTGCCTTTACGCCATATTCCTGCACACTATTATTACTATCCAAAAACCTATGCCACAACTGAACCTGCCTACAGGGCCGGCACGGTGGCTCAGTGGTTAGCACTGCCGTCTCACAGCGCCAGGGACCCGGGTTCAATTCAAGCTTCGGGCGTCTGTCTGTGTGGAGTTTGCACATTCTCCCCATGTCTGCGTGGGTTTCCTCCGGGTGCTCCGGTTTCCTCCCACAATCCAAAGATGTGTAGGTTAGGTGAATTGGCCACGCTAAATTGCCCGTAGTGATAGGTATGTTAATTGAGGTAAACATAGGCTAGGGGAATGGGTGTGGGTGGGTTACTCTTTGGAGTGTCGGTGTGGACTAGTTGGGCCAAAGGGCCTGTTTCTATACTGTAGGGAATCTAATCTACATGACAACACGTCCAGGATGTGCATTCCATGCACTAACAGCTAGCTGTGTGAGAAAGGTTTTTCTTACATCACCAGTGTTGATGCCAGGGTTCTTGCTGTTTCTCCGGTTCAAATCTTACTTCCCACCATGGCCAGGTCTGCTTCAAAGCAGTTAAAACTCAACAGTCTTTTCCAGACGTTGGCACTATTGGATTCTCCTCCTTGGCCAATGTGGCAATCAGGGAGAGTACTTCTGTGAACCTGATGTGTAGAAGCCCTGACATTTGCTTTTTTAAATCTATTGCAAGACAGTTTTTCATAACTGCAATTTAAGAAGAGCCCTAACTAATAAACATAAACACAGCCCCACTTCATAAATTTCCTGGAATTTGATTCTTTTTTTCCATTCACTATCCCCACCACTCCCACCCCCAAATAATCTTACCTATTTCTCTCATGAAGACACTAAATTACAACAGAGAACAGCTTTGTGGGCTCCAATTATACTTGATCCCCTTAGACAGTAAATTTAGCCAGGAAACATGAAGGCCCAGTCCTTCCCTTACGTGAATAATTGTTGACTTCCATAAGGCTTGTTGACTAATGAACAGATCAGGCAGAGTTCACTCTTTGTATTAACACAATGGATGAAATAGGGACACAGAACCTGCCTTTGTGTTGCCAATTCTGGTTGGACTTATTCCTGGAGGATTCATCACATGACCTCTTAGCCCCAGCCACCCCATCACCCGTCCCCCTGTAATTCTGTCTTTAATCTCCTGACATCACTTTTCACTCTAACTCCCATTAGTAACTCAGTCCAACAATTTTCTTTCCCACACATTCCCAATTATTTTTAATACCTATTCGTAAAAAATAGCAACTCTAGATTTTACTCCAGGGTTGCTCACAGCAGTGCCCTAGAGATGAAATTTATATTTCTGGAACTTCTTGGCCTCCATTTCTTTTCTTAGGTTTTCGCAAGCTAATGATCACATGACAGAATAGTAATCTTAATCTTAATAGAATAGTAATCTTAATAGAATTTACCAGGAGGAGGGGGTGCTGCTCGGGTTGGGACAGATGTCACTTGTGGCCTAGTTGTTTGTTGTCTCCCTTGTGTTAAGTCCCTCCTTGTGGGCCCTAGAATGAGAAGGTTCAAATAACGGAAATACATCAAAGAAACATTCATGGCCATTACCACCTAATCCACACTTGAGAAGGAGTGCAGATGAAGATTATTTAGCTGGCCATAAATGTACAATTAAAAGTTTCTTAGAAACAATGTGCTACAACAAAAGATTTTATTCTCTCATATATGTAGCAAAAAATACCTAAACACATGCAGCATAAAAATGTGCAATGTAATCCCACCATTAGTGCACAAGGTGGATAAATGACCCACTGTTACCAATCCTCATAACTGATACAAAAACAGAAGCTGCTGTAAAAACTCAGCGGGTCTGGCAGCATCTGTGAAGAGAAATCAGAGTTAACGTTTCAAGTCCAGTGACCCTTCCTCCAAACTCATATCTGATACCTGGCCTGACAAAGTTAGTTGCAAAACATTCACATACACACACAGACTCACACATATATATCCATGCAGGCACACTGCATGTATGTGTGCGTATATATATATATATATAAAACACACACACACACAAAATGACCCATTTTTTGCACTATTATGGGCTCTTTTGGTTTTCTGTACTTTAGTGTAAATCAAACATTAAATGAGTTATTTACATTAATGGAATATTATTTGTTCTGTATATTGTGATTTGGGTCTCAGTTACTTTATTATTGATATAACTTTATGCCCATTCTGATAAATAGAAAGGAATCAATGCCTTTATCCAGCTGTGAACAATGTTTTGTTCTCCATCAAACTTTACAGGACTATACACTCTCAGGAGTGGACACTGAGCACATCAGGTAGTGAACTTGGACAATTTTATAAAAATAATGATTTAGCAAAACATTAGCACACGGCCACAGTCTCAGGGTCTAGGATTGTTCGTTTAAGGCTGAGCTAAGGAAAAATCTCTTCACTCAAAGGTTTGTGGAATTCCCTACCTCTGAGGGCTGTGGATGCTGATCATTCGATATATTTAAAGTTGGATTTTCATCTTTCAGGGAATCATCGGATGGGAGAGAGGGCAGCAAAGTGAAGTTGAATTCCAAGATAACCACGACTGTGCTGAATGGTGGAGCAGGCTCGAGAGTCTGTGTGGTCTACTCGGCTCTTATTTCTTACATTATTAGGATGTGCGCCCATCCCTTTCACTAACAGCTCTACCTGACAAACTCACCACAAACTGGGGATTGAAATGAAGCATTCTGTTCTGTGATACAAGCTAAACGTTTCTTGGGTTAATTCACAGGGATCAAATTAATGGAGAAAGTCAATTTGACTTTTACTGTCTCCCACTACTATTTAATCACTGATACCAGCATTTATTGGTGCTATGTTGGTGCTCCTGTAATGCTAAGTGCGGTGGTGAATGTGCCACTTACGTGAGTTCTTCGGTAACCCTGGTCCAATGCTGACCTGCAAGGTTTTACTGCTGGGTTTGAGCACAGCCACATGCCCGTTGCCTTGGACAAACTGGACTTGGCGAGAGTTACCAGCACTCCAAGGACCCCAGTTATCCTTCCGCACTTTCATTTCAAGTCTGAGTAACAGTAAAAACAAGTGTTAAACTGAAAGAAGACACATGCATTATGTAGCATCTCCCATGGCCTCTGATGACCTCAGGATGTCCAAGAGTGTTTTATGACCCATGATTTAGGAAGCCTGACCACTTTTGTACTTTTGGGAAACACTGCAGCCAGTTTCCACACAGAAAGCTCCCACACCCAGCAATGGTAATAAAGAGCCAATTGTGTGGTTTCAGGAGTGGCGTGGGGGTTAATCGCTGGCCAAAAAATCCAGAGGACATTCCCCTGCTCTTTTTCACAATAGAGCCACAAGATCCTACTCCATCTGTGTGGGTTGATGGGCCCTTACCTTAATGTCTCCTGCAAAAGAGGATTCCACTGAGTGCCATCCTGGATCAGGTGCTCCAGCGACTGGAGTGCCAGCCTGGATCAGGTGCTCCAGTCGCTGGAGTGCCAGCCTGGATCAGGAGCTCCAGCGACTGGAGTGCCAGCCTGGATCAGGTGCTCAGTAGTGAGAGTGACCAAGAAAATGATTTAAAAATGTGGAAATGCTTCAGAATTTCTGCATCATGCACTGATGGGTTGATAAATAATTTGCAAGGTTTTGGAACACCATGTGTAGGCAGACAATAGCAGCAGAGGTACTCACGTGTTACTAAACCTCAGAGGTAGCTTCCTTTGCATTCGTTCTTCATAGCGTTTTGATAAGAGGCTGATGAACTCCGTTTTAAAGACAGACTCCAGCAGACTGTCATACTCCTGCTCATGTAGGATGAAGAAGTCATCTTGCAGGGTGCTGTGGAATGAACAGAAGCTGGGATTTACTCGTGAACCATCAGTTTGATCCCACTTTCAGTGACATCAAGTGAAAGTCAGTGATACAGAAGCAGTCTTCTTCAAACATAAGAAAAGCAAAATACTCAGGATGCTGGAAATCTGAACCAAATACAGAAAGCTGGAAATACTTAGAAGGTCTGGCAGCATGGGTGCAGACAGAAACAGATTTAAAGTTTCAAATCCAGAATTACTCTTCTTTGGAACTCAGTTGTGAAGAAATAATGCTGAACTCAAAACATTAACTTTGATTCCTTCTTGGGATAATGTTTGGGATCTAAATAGATCAACAAGATTCATGCTTAATAGAAGTAGCGCACTAAGCCACAGAGGAGGATACAAATACATATCATTCAATACACAAGCATACAAATTAGGAACACCAGTAGGCCATTCGTCCCCTCGAGCCTGCTGCACCAGGTAATGCCCAATATGACAGTGACCTCAACTCCACATTCCCACTGACCCTCCGAATAACCACTGACTCAAAAAAAAGGGTGTTGCTAACCGAGCCCAACTGCAAACACATCACTTCATACAATTCAGTGATGGTCACAATGAAGCAACATTCTGAATAGCACGAGTCAGTGCAGAACTCCAAGATAACACTATATGACAGCTTTGTGAATGCCTAACAGTCATGGCTGCTGCTTGTTTGATCACTCTGCCTTACCTCAATGAAACAGTTAAAATCCGCTCCAACTCGATCTTTCTCTTTAGCACTTCTTTCACCTGGCCTTTCATAGGACCATCCTTTATCTTCTCTCGTCCAATGAGGTACACAAACTTAGGGGTGAGCACAAGGTCACGTTTCACACTCTGGAAGCAGAATACATCATTTTAATATTCTGTCATGGGGAGCCAGACAATTGAATTAATACTCGACAGATACTGAGCAGCTTTCCCAAGTGCATGTGATATGAGCCTTATTGAGTTGGAGAGAAGCTATCAATACAAGAACTGAGGTGAAAATGCTTTTTGAATTTAATTGACCCCATTGTGAATGACAACCTGATAAGTTGATTTGATGAATAGCAGAGATTTCTTTCATGTTTCTCTTGACCTTCCTGGGTCACAAGACCAAAGCTCCATCAACAACATCTTCTAAACCAGTGTCCTCCAGCACCTAGCAACGGGAACACCACAAACTGCAAGAGTCCTGACTATGATCTAATCACTGCTTCTTCACTGTTGCTGGGTCAAAATCCTGGAACTACTTTTCTCACAGCACTGTGGGTATGCCTATGTTACATGGACTGCAGTGTGTCAATCATCTTCTCAAGGGACTGGTTCTGGGGAAGGTGGGACTATTATAAATTGGATGGTCTACACCTGAACCAGTCTGGAACTAATGTCCTTGGGGGAGTTTTTGCTACTGCTGTTGGGGAGGGTTTAAACTAATGTGGCAAGGGGCTGGGAACCAGAAGAGAAGACTAGCAGATAGTGAAGTAGAAACTAGAGACTGTAAAGAACAGGATCATGAAGTTAGCATTACCAAAGGGAAGAGTAGGCAGAGAGCAGATGAATGCAAATGAACTGGTGGTCTGAAGTGCATATGCTTTAATGCAAGGAGTATAGTGGGTAAGGTAGACGAACTTAAGGCTTGGATTGGTGCCTGGGAGTATGACGTTATTGCGATCAAAGAAATTTGGTTGAGGGAAGGGCATGTTCGGCAACTATATGTTCCAAGATATAGATGCTTCAGACAGGACAGGGAGGGGAGCAAAAGTGGGGGGGGGAGTTGCATTGCTGGTCAGGGATGATAGCACGGCTGTGCTAAAGTAGGACACTATGGAAGGCTTGAGCAGTGAGGCATTATGGGTAGAGCTGAGAAATAAGAAGGGTGCAGTTACATTGTTGGAGCAGAATTATAGGCCTCCCAACAGTGAGCGTGAGGTAGAAGAACAAATAGGTAAATAGATTATGGAAAGATTTGGAGACAACGGGTTGGTGGTGATAGGAGATTTTAATTTTCCCAACATTGATTGGGATATACTTAGTGTTGGAGGTCTGGATGGGGCAGAATTTGTAAGGAGCATCCCCAGGAAAGTTTTCTAGAGCAGTATGTTAATAGTCCAACTAGGGCAGGGGCCATATTGGACCTGGTGTTGGGGAATGAGCCAGGCCAGGTGGTAGAAGTTGCGGTGGGAGATTTCTTTGGGAATAGTGACCACAATTCTGTAAGTTTTAGAATACTTGTAGACAAAGATGAGAGTGGTCCTAAGGGAAGAGTACTAAACTGGGCCAAGGCCAATTATATCAAAATTTGGCAGGAGCTGGGAAATGTGGATTGGGGGCAGCTACTTGAAGGGAAGTCCAATTTGATATGTGGGAGGCTTTCAAAGATAGTGCAGGATAGGCATGTCCCTTTAAAAACAAGGGATAGGAAAGGCAAGGTTCGTGAACAACGGATGGCAGGAGAAATTGTGCAACAAGCCAAGAGGAAAAGGGAAGTGTACATAAGATCCAGAACAGAACAGGCTTTGGGCGAATATAGGGAGAGTAAGACCAATCTTAAATGAATAATCAAGCAGGCTAAAAGGGGTCATGAAATAACTTTCACAAGCAGAATTAAGGAGAATCCCAAGGCCTTTTATTCTTATATAAGAGACAAGAGGGTAACTAGAGAAAGAGTTGGTCCACTAAAGGATAAGAAAGGAAGGTTGTGTGTTGAACCTGAGAAAATGGGTGAGATTCTCAAGGATTACTTTGCATCAGTGTTCACTGAGGAACGGGAGGTGATGAATTTTGAGATTAGAGATAGAAGTTTGTTTACTCTGGATCACGTTGACATAAGGAGAAAGGATGTTTTGAGTAGGCTAACAGATATTAAGGTGGACAAATCCCCAGGACTGGATGGGATCTATCCCAGGTTGCTGAGGGAGGCGAGAGAGGAAATAGCTGGGGCCCTGACAGGTATCTTTGTAGCATCCTTAAACACAGGTGAGGTGCCGGAGGACCAGAGAGTTGCTAATGTTGTCCCCCTGTACAAGAAGGGTTGTAGGAATATTGCCTCTGAACCCTTCAACCCCAAGGCATCAATGTGGACCTCACCAGTTTCCTCATTTCCACCTGTTTCCCTCACTTTCGCCTTGTAAGTTTTCTTTGTTCTTTCTTTGTATATGGGCAACTCCTGGTCGTGCACATGAAATGAAAAGATAACTAAGATAAAGCATCAGAGGCTTTCTATCCTTTTCCTCTGCTGAACATTTGGGAATTAAATTTTTCTCTGACCTAAAGCAGAATCATCCCAATGCTCTTTCTAGCAGCAGGCACTAGGTGGCGATCAAGATCTATTTTCTGGATTGATTATTATGGATGGATTAATCAAGCTCCATGTGTTTCACCGTCCTCATGGATGTGGGTGTGGGTGACAGGGTGCTGTCCTGCACTGTACAGGCTGATATCAGTTCCAGCTCTGAGTTTGCTGTATCTTTGTCTCTGCTTTATGTCTCTGAAGTTCTAATAAACTCTTCCATTATGATACAAAGTTAAAACCACAAAACACCAGGTTATAGTCCAACAGGTTTATTTGGAAGCACTAGCTTTCGGAATGCTGCTCCACAACCACCTGATGAAGGAGCAGCACTCCGAAAGCTAGAGCTTTCAGATAAACCTGTTGGACTATAACCTGGTGTTGTGTGATTTTTAACTTTGTCCAACACCGGCATCTTGAAATTATGATATAGGATACTGATTCTCTGTATCACAGCTGGCTGTTATTCCATTCTCTCCACTCAAGAGTCTCAACTGCATGTGAGTGTTGATTTTAGAGTGACATTATCATATACACCTTCAGATCATTTACATAGGGCTTCTCAGTAAATCACTGCATCTGTTTCATATTATACATTCTCAGTATATTACTATGTCTTACATCATATTATTTTATATATTACCCATTCTCAGTGTTGTCACTATACTGTATATTACATTCTAGATATTATCCATTCTCAGTCTATCACTATACATGACATTATATTATACATTCTCAGTATATTACAATTTCCTGCACTCCTCCCCCATCCCCAATAAACCTGTGGTTGTTCAGGCCAATTGTCATGTTAAGAGTCTTCCCAACTGACACCAGCCATTCCAACAGGGATTGAGGTAAAACCTCTGGATCAATGGGAATCACCCCATTTAGATTAGATTAGATTAGATTCCCTACAGTGTGGAAACAGGCCATTCAGCTGAACAAGTCCACACTGACCCTCTGAAGAGTAACCCACCCAGACCCATTACTTTGCAATCATCATGAAATAAAGCACTGTTAAAGGCTGGTCAGTTTCCTACTGATTTTTATATGGTCAAAGATGAAAAAAGTAGCAAATTGTCCTGATGAGTGCAAAACTTTGACAAAATGTGTCTGTTTTCAGCAAAGCTCAAGTTCTGTACCCCCTAATGACTATTTGCACAGCTGAAACATCAACATAACTGAGACCAACACTGGGTTATCAATAAGCAAGTGCATTATGAACGGGGAAGCTGTCTACTGAGATTCTTCAAAGTTAAAAATCACACAACACCAGGTGATAGTCCAACAGTTTTATTTGAAAGCTCTAGCCTGGTGCTATGTGATTTTTAACTTTGTCCGCCCAAGTCCAACACCAGCTCCTCCACATCATGAAATTCTTCAAGCCTGTATTCTGTTGGGTGAGATTGTACAGATTGGTAATAAAAGTTACTAATTTACATTTTGTCCTCACTGCACTTGGTCTGAAGTGAGCAAATTTCTTTCATTTTTCAATTTGATGTGTTTAGGTCACTACATTGCATCCATAGATGTTAGGTGTTACCTGTTTAAAACAAGCCTACACTGAAAATCACTTAAACAGAAGCAATCTGGCAGCACAGTTAACAGTGTCACTAAATGCATAGTAAATCTCTCTGACCATGTCTGAATGCAAGGAGTTCAAGGAGTTCCAATTTTGATGCCCCTTCATTCTACATCAAATAGGAAGAGTCATTTTGAGTTTCAACACCTGTACTTCCAGCAATCATGCCACATACCAGTGTCTACTGAAGTCAGTGAATCCTTGAAGGCATAGCTGATCTAGTGCACATCTGTGGGATTGTGGGATGCACAATTGTGGGATTCCAAACAAATAAAAGATGATTGCAAGAGATTTTTAAGAAATATAAAAGGTCAAAGAGAGGCACAAAGAAAGGTGAAGGGGCAATTAGAGAGAGCAGGGATATTGCAGAGGACTTGGACAGGTTAGGACAGTGAGCAATGAAGCATCAGATGGAATACAATGTGGTAAATTGTGAGGTTATGCACTTTGGTGGGAAGAATAGAGGCATAATTATTTTCTAAATGGGGAAAGGCTTTGGAAATCTGAAGCACAGAAGCTTAGGAATCAGAGTTCAGTATTCTCTTAAGGTTAGCATACAAGTTCAGTTGGCAGCTAGGAAGGCAAATACAATGTTAACATTCATTTCGAGAGGACTAGAATACAACAGCAGAGATGTAGGTTGTTTAAGGCTCTGGTCAGACTGAATTTAAAATATTATGAGTAGTTTGGGCCCTGTATCTAAGGTAGGATGTGCTAATGTTTGAGGGATCCAGAACAGGTTCACAAGAATGATCCCACATTAGGCAACGGCCTAGGAGTATTATCACTAGACTATTAATTCCTGAAGAAGGGCTCATGCCCGAAACGTCGATTCTCCTGCTCCCTGGATGCTGCCTGACCTGCTGCGCTTTTCCAGCAACATATTTTCAGCTATTAATCCAGAGAACCAGATAATGTTCTGGGGACCTGGATTAGAAACTACCATCGCAGATGGTGGAATTTGAATTCAATAATAATGTTGAAATAAAAGTCTAATGATGACCATGAAACTGTTGCCAATTGTCAGGAAAATCCCACCTGGTTCACTACTGCCTGTTAGGGAAGGAAATCCGCCATCCTTACCTGGTCTGGCCTACACGTGACTCCAGACCCACAGCAATGTGGCTGACTTTTAACTGCCCTCTGGGCAATAAATGCTGATCCAGTCAATAACACCCCCAGGGATGAATTAAAAAGAACCTCAGGGTGAAGGAGCAGCCCTTACAGCTGAGATGAGGAGGAATTCCGTCAATCAGAGGCTGGTGAATCTGGGAACTCACTGCCTCAGAAGGCTGTGGAGGCCACATCTTTGAGTGTTTTAAAGACAGAACTAGATAGATTCTTGATTTTCTATGGCGATCAAGAGTTACAGGGAGAAGGCAAGAGAATGGGTCAAGAAAATATCAGACATGACTGAATGGTGGAACAGACTTGATGGACCATATGTCCTAATTCTGCTCCTTTGTTTTATGGTCTAACGTGTCCAGTTTTCACATGCTACATGAATGTCTGACAGTGCTGCCAGGCTTCAAGGTCAAGCTGGGCATTGTTACCAATAAACCTGGCAAGAGGACTCAGCATTAGTAAATATGTCTGTTTCAGCAAAATGCACACCTTTCTTAATGACAGGCCTGAAAGTGGATCCATTGAACCTGCCATTCAGAATAATTGGACAGCCCTGTTCAAAAGCAAGCAACTTTTTCTGGAATGTGTAAAACAACAAGCTGCTAGAGATACATATGTACATTAGGTTTTGTCATCACAGCCCCTCTTGTGTTCATGCGTTTCTCAAGAGTGATGCTCCTTAATCCCTATCTTATCTATGATCAGTTCTGCACAACATGAGCTAGCTAAATGAGTGGGTACCCTGCTACAATAAGCTTTTAAACAAATTTTCCCCTATTGAAGAATTCCTTCATAAAGGACTTCGGTATTGACAGTAATGCAGTACCCACATGCTCATTTTGTGTTGTGAGAAGTTCAGAATGAACCTGCTTCTTTGGGTCCAGCAGCTTCACAACTGCCTGACTGCTTTCAGTGAATAACCAGACCAAACCAAACCAGAGAAAAGCTGAACCGAGAGAATTGGCCACTCCCCATTCATTGTACAGGTGTTTTTTTTTAAACTTAAAAGCCTTTTGCCTGAGGTAGTATCTGTTAGCTATAATCAAATTGGCCTCAAGACTTTTCGGAGTCTGTGTCTTTTATGACCTCCCTGAAAAAAAAACTAAGGACAACATAACCTTGTTAAAGGAGCAGCATTATCACACTACATATATCAATATGCAGTGTACAAATTTCTTTAAACAGACAAAGAACCTGTACATACATTGTGCTAGTTTCAATTCAACAAAATAAGTGACAGCCATTCACTGTTGCAGTTTTCAGGGCAGTGCACTGACTAATCAGTCAAACTGCCTGGTTTAATATTTAAACAACTCTTGGCAGTTAGCTGTCAATTATCATCAATTTGTACATTTTCCAATGACGGCACCTCTACCAATGAATGTTCACTTGGCAACCAATCCTCACTCTCCTCTCATACAGTATAATATTTTTCCTCTTTACATTGGTATTCTTATAAATCATCCTGATGAGTGCAAGACAAAAAGCTTTGATACATACATCTTTTTTCATCAATTCTTATGTTCTGTATGAAGCGACAAATTAGATATTTAGAAAAAAATCTGAGATGTGAAGTTCTTCAGACTGATGACTGGGTCTTTCCAATAACCCATGCTGATCATCGGTTCAATGCCCAGTCTGTGCCACAATTAGCCTCAGTAAGCCTAGGTTAAGAAGGGGAATCTTGCCTATCTGGCCACTGATCCTTTGTTAAAAGTCCACTTGTGCACTGCAGACAAGGATGGGGTCAAGTTGAAGTCAAATGTTCAATTGAGCAGACTAATGACACCACTCTCCAACTTCATCAAGGTACCAAAAACCAGGTACACAGCTATTTGAGGAGATAGGACTCATATTGAAGGGGGTAGGGAGCACAAAACAAGAAGGCTTCAATAATTCATTCTGTATGGTCAACACAATTGTGCACACTCTTTGGAATAAGGTTTTAATTACCAGAAACATGTAAAATATTACTGATCCACCTCATGTGATTAAAAAACACACAATAACCCTCTGGTTCAAACATTTCAATATAGTATACACTGCAGTGCCTGGACTGAACAGCAGGGAGTGCTTTAGTGAGTTACTCCTTCAATACTGATAATTTAGAGATGCCGGTGTTGGACTGGGGTGTACAAAGTTAAAAATCACACAACACCAGGTTATAGTCCAACAGGTTTAATTGGAAGCACACTAGCTTTCGGAGCGATGATCCTTCATCAGGTGGTAGTAGAGGGCTCAATCCTAACACACAGAATTTATAGCAAAAATTTACAGTGTGATGTACCTGAAATTATACATTGAAAAATTGATTGTCTGTTAAGCCTTTCATCTGTTAGAGTACAGTGATAGTTTCACTTTTTTCATGTGTAAATCACAAAACCTTTTTTTAATTAAAAAGTTGCATTCTCGGGTTAGCTGTTAACGATGGTGATAGCTCGACAATATGTTGAAGGTGTTGGCCCCCTGTGTTCTCTGTCTATGCCATGATGCTTAGATTGATTTTAATCTAAAAAGTGCGATAACAGAGTTTTACATAAATTCATGCAGTTTTTGAGCTCAGAGTTCTACATGAATGCATGCAGTTTTTGAGCAAAGTACAATGTAACCCTGCAAGTACAAATTCACCCCACAAAATATATGTGTGCATGTGGGTCCTTCAATACTGTAACTGAATCTTCCAGTCAGTATGTCTTTATTGTTTTCATACGCACAGACCAGCTTTAAAACCTCTGTGTGTCGATTTGTACTCTCGAACAATTCATTCGGTACATCCGTTTTCAATATCAGAATTAAACATTGATTATTCAGCACAATAATAGATAATCAAGCATCATGGCAGCTTTCCCTCTCACTATCAATAAGGGATCAACTTAAAATTAGTAAGTTAATTGATAAAAAAGCTGATGATTTAATACAGAAGTGCAGACTGGACAGGGCTAGTTGAGATCAGACATACCTTGAACCTTCGGTCATATTTCGTGACAGTATCTGCAAATTCAACCTTCTCTCTTTTCCCAATGAACTGCCGCAGTTCAGGAAGATCTTCCATTCCAATGTAGTCACCAACAAAGTTCCTGTTGATGCTGTTTCTGCGTCTCTCCTTTTTATTAAGTAGCAGATCCGAAGCTGAGCAGAAAAGACTTAAATTAGAACCTCAGATTCGTCTTTTGGAAATGTACTAATAATTTCTAAGGTTCTTATTGCTCTCCAGTGGGATGGAATGATGGGGACTATAGCAGGTTAATATTGCAGCCAGTTTTCTGTACTGATCTATTCTTTAAGTGTTGTTTCCCTAAATGGCCCACTCTGCTTGAGCGTTGATAGTGAGAATTGAACTCAACCACAAGGATAGCGGAGATAAGCTGATTTTAGGCCACATCTGTTGTCCTCATACTTAGCCAAGATTGTGTCGCTATCAGATATAGGAACCCTGGCTGATTTCCACTACTTCCCTGAATGCTGGGGCACAGAGGCCAAATTAGTAATCCTGATGCTATTCTGGTTATGATTACTCAATGACCTGAGGTTTGATACGGTTTAGAGATGGTTTCAATGTAGATGAAGCAGGATTAGTGCCATGATAATTACAATAGTATTCTATTTGCTCGCAGTGTTCTGATTGGCTGGTGGATTGAATTGGTAAGCAGAACCTGGTGTGATGGCAAATGTAAAATATGTGCCTTGGCTGATGTGGCATTGGGAGGGGGAGGGGCTTGTGAAGGAAAAGAAACAGAGTGTACAGGAGCATGCTAAAGTCCCAGCGACACTAAAGTAAAAGCAAGATCCTGTGGACTAGATTCGATTAGATTCCCTGCAGCCGGCCCCACAAGCACAGACTGACTCAAATGCAAGTAAACGTAGTCTTGGATGTGCAAGAATTGTATTTGGTTTGTCTAGATAGAGGCAAACTCCTCCATTCATTTGTTTCCTTGATGTGCTTACAGAACCAAACTTAATTTGTGACAATGCATATACACAAAGATAATTTTTATGAATAAAGTATATTTTTGAAATTAAAATAAAGCTCCTGTGGAGAAAGAAACAAAACAAATCCTTCTGAAGAAGTAATGTATTCAACTCAAAAGGTTAACCCTATTTCTCTCTCACCAAAGTCCTCTGGTTAAAGCAATTGGTGACAGTGGTGTAGAAGTAGGGAAAGCAATATGGAAGGGAGAGGGAGGTATGGAATGGAGGATTGAGATGATGAAGGAAGAAACAGTGGGAAGGGGATTGGAATGGTATTGAGATGAGATTTAAAGAAATACTGTTACATTTCATCCTGAAGGCAGGCCCTTTTGCTCATTGCCTGTGGATGCTTCACTCTGAGCAGTTTCTTTGGCTGTTTTTGGCCATAATGGCTTGTCATTGCACTGCACACTCAGTCTTGGGGTCAGTTGTCTATCTGAACCTGAATGGAAATTGGTCCTGCAGCGTCTGAACCACAGACTAACCATTGACCGAGTCCAGCTGTCCAGCCCCACTCTTCCAATAAATATATTGTTGTATAACAGTTGTTATGTTTTGTCTCTACCAATGTAGAATCATCACTAATAACGTGAGTA
Source organism: Chiloscyllium plagiosum (assembly GCF_004010195.1). Lineage (NCBI taxonomy): Eukaryota > Metazoa > Chordata > Chondrichthyes > Orectolobiformes > Hemiscylliidae > Chiloscyllium > Chiloscyllium plagiosum. Next base: position 17,829,464 of record NC_057745.1, on the reverse strand, counting down.
GGTAATCCAGACAGTGGAGTTGAGGACACAAATTAATGAACTGCTATTGTACCAAGTGGCAGAGCAGGTTCAAGGGACTGAATGACTGGTTTCTAATTTTTCTGTGTGAGAAAGGAATAGGTTGGGATTAGATGAAAGATGTTGGCAGGACGCTTATGTGAAATATTAACATTGATACAAACTGGTGAGGGTTAAGGTTCTTGTATGTAGCAATGTATAACACAGCTTGAATTGTTCTGCAACTCACTGTGTAAAACACACTGTTCTATTTAGGACAGACAAGTTACTGAGTAATCAAGACTGTTCCAAGCAGACAAGATGCTCTACCTTCCTCTCTCATTTTTACATATTTCTTCCTTGCAGCATATCTCCTCCACGCCTTCTGAATCGCTCGAGCATATGCATCGTATTTTCTTTCCCTCATCTCCTCAAGCAAAAACAACTGCAGAAAAAAAAGAAAGTTTAGTTAGTTGATCAGCTCAGTTAGAATTCTCTACTTTATCCAATCAAGATTGGCAACAGGTGAGACCATGGTAAAAACTGGAGAGGACAACAGTCTTTGGTGACGAATGAAGTAGATGGTTCCCTGGTGCCTTTGCTCAAACACATTCTCAATCTGCCCTGACCAGCCCACACTGGGAGCATGGCTCAAACTCCAACTGACAGTGACCCCAGCACGAAGGGACAGCATTCCTTCGGCCATTTGAATGTGAACACACAAAGCACTGGAACAATGAACACTCTTAGGAAAAGTTTGGCAGTGAGTGTTTACAGCAAGTTATCATGCAATGTGGAGATACAATTGGCTCTTTATTAAGTGTCTGTTGTTAAAAAGGGCTAATATGCGACTTTTAAATCTGTTTCCCGGAATTGATGTTTGAAGTGACTTCACTTCATTTGAAAAGCTCCTGCTAAACAGGTGCATTTCTTGATTCAGTATAAGTAACATGTTTTCCAATGTGAAGGTACTGCTTTCTGTTTGGGTTCAAGGGTCAAATCATTATTTTTCTAGAGCTTTTCTTGAGGGCTACTTCTTGATTTTCAAGGACTACTCTTCGGCTTTCAGGGCTCCTTTCTCATTCTCACCAATTTCTTTATAAGATGACGCAGTCATGTGGAAACATTACCTCCTGAGTTGACATGTGGGATTCTTGGGTTCATACAGAATTATAATTCATTCTCATCACCAATAATCCCTTCATTAAACTTAAAATCAGAACACACAAGAGAAGCATGAATTTCCTAGTCACCATAGCATTTAATTGGCACGAGAAAACATTGAGTATAACTTAACAAAACCTTTTTTCACCAAAATAAATGGAACACAATTTCATGGTTCCCAAGATCATTTTTTACGTGCAAATGTAGACATGTTTATGATAACAGCTGCTGCCAATGTTCCCTCTAGGCTGTTGCACGGTTCTGCACATGCCAATCTGTGTGCCAACACACTGACTTTCGGTTTCAGAACATGACGCCACATATAGATGTGGGATGTCAGTGCACCGATAAAAAAATTAGAGTGTTATTTGCTGCATCACAGTCGTCGTAATCTCTTCCTCATCAAAGATATAATAATCATCAGTATTACATCCTGGTGGCATTTCCCTTCCTAGATTTGGGAGCTGAAGCTAGTTGTTACTTTCCCTTACACTGACTAAAATCAGTGCAGACTTGGAAACCATTCTTTATGTGCACTGGGCTCATTATCGCTTAGGGCACAAGAGACACTGACCCATGAGAGAAGAAGTGCATTCTGCCTCTAAAACCTGAACTTCAAATTAACAGAACTTAAGTGTTCTGATTTTCTCTTTGATGTACTGATGTACTGATAGCCTGAAATGAGATTTTCATTTTATGAAAAAAGACAGAGAATGTTAAGAGTCAACAAAGTGGATTTCAGTAATGAATGATGCCCCAGGAAAACTATTTTACAACCATCAGCCCAGACAGTTTTGGTCCATTGCCCAGACTTGTTTAGCCACAAAGTTTACCCTTGAGCTTTCAGTGCTGGTATATGCTGGCATTTCTCAGCATCCTGCCATTTCCTACATCAACTTGTGACCAGTTTTATTTATTATTTTAAAGAGACTAAACATCCTGTCCGATTCTTGGCACTCCTTTGAAAACGCACAAAAACTCAGTTGTGACTAATTGGTGAATAGAACATGCAACATTGAAACAATCTTCAATAAGGCTTCACTATTCTGGAACACAGACTGGGAGGCTGGGCCTGAACAGGTCTTGGGCAATATTAGATCAGAAGAAATATTTTTTTCTAATGGAGAAAACATCTTTACCTGAAGAATTCTTTCTATAATAAAACTGTTTAAAATGAAACTCAAGATTTCTAAAGTAAATATTTGACAAATTGTCTAGTGCCACTGGTAGAACCCATAATTTAGATTTACAATAAATAAAACGTATTGAAATAACACATCAAAAAAAACCTAAAGCTAACTATTAGATTAGATTACAGTGTGGAAACAGGCCCTTCAGCCCAACAAGTCCACACCGACCCGCCGAAGCACAACCCACCCATACCTCTACATTTACCCCTTACCTAACACGATGGGCAATTTAGCAAGGCCAATTCACCTGACCTGCACATCTTTGGACTGTGGGAGGAAACCCACGCAGACACGGGGAGAACGTGCAAACTCCACACAGTCAGTCGCCCGAGGCGGGAATTGAACCCGGGTCTCAGGCGCTGTGAGGCAGCAGTGCTAACCACTGTGCCACCATGCTGCCCATATTGTTTTCGACCTATTAAAAGCTATAACTTTGCTGGTCAAGTCATCTTTAATACAGGTGTTAATTTTATAATTGGAAAATTAGGAGGTTATCTGGTTATTGATTCTCATGGTAAAAATTATCAGGCAATATTAATGAAGGTGGTGGGTGTCTCAGGAGAGCAGTCAGGAGCCTCCTTTGGGGAAGACCTACCAAATTAATTACCAAACCAGTAATTAAGTGACCAGCAGTTAGTCTTCCCTAGAATTGAGGACCTTTCCCATCCCTAGATCACGGAATGTGTTTGAGTGATCTAATCAGGACAGAGATGGGAGGCCATCCAGCACTCTCCTGTTTGATTAAAGGCCCCACCTCCAACTCAAAAAGGGCATTAGCCTCTGCCCATAGCATCTAATGGAACATGCAGAATAATTAACATCTCAGACTTATTAGAAGCAGTAATGATCAGAGCCACTTTGCCTTGAACCAAAGGCACTATCTATAACCATGGTGCAGCTAAACTACTCAAACAGGTTTATTTAGAGCATAATGAGGCATTTCGATATGATTTAGTCAGAGGTAACTACAAAGTGAAGCATCATGATTAGCCTTATATCTGCACAATAGAATAAAATGACTCTGATGTTTATTAACATCGGCTTTTTGTATAGTAATGTGATCCAACTGATGAAAATTTGGATTTGTTGTGAGTCACATGGGTGGCTAAGGTACAAGCTGCAGATCCCTAATCTAACAGAATAATTCAACTCAATTACAGTCAATTAATGAATGGTCAATTAGCACCATGTAAAACAGAATAAGGAATAAAACCAAGAATAAATATGTTATATCACAGAAATGTGGCCATTAACAAGTATTTACAAAGAGCCTCAAGGTCAAATCAAAATAACCTGCAACTGTGAAGGCTGAACTTCCAGCAGCAGGTGGTTTGAGACCTAAGCCACAGACACTAGAGTGAAATAACTTTATCTTTTCTTTTTTTAAACCCCCCCCACCAACCCCCAACATTACCATTGCACTCAAGAGGACCCCACAGTAATGCTTATATTTTCCTCAAATCTGACATGACTGTGTATAATGTTTTTCTTTAAGAGTGGCATAGTAAAAAGACACCATTGTGTATATACTTTATTATTCATTATTTTACCACCAGGAAAACACCCATGTGGCCAAATGAAAATTAAGAAGCAAAGCCTGTTAAGCGCAATGATGTCATTAAAAAAAGTTGAATTTAATCGAATACAGGAAGGCTCATTTTAAAATTTCCCCAACATTAACCTGTTTCATGTGCATTGCGATTGTAGCCAACTTTTAAGTAAATCTTACTGAAATTATTTTTAAAGAGGTGCCAATCTGATTGACCTCCAAATCTGAACCAATCCCCTCCATGTTTCCTCATAGCATGAATGAATCATTGATATTTGGTTGTGAACGAGAGAAATGGTTGCAGAAATGGTATGGTCAAAATACCTCTTGGATGAATACCTCCTTCCAATAGACAGGGATAAGTGATCCCAAAACCAACAGATCAGATCTAAGCTCTGGAATCTTGCCACATGCAGTGGTGAACATTTAAACAAGTAACAGGAAAAAGGAGGCCTAGTGATATGCCAATTCTCAATGATGGGGGAACCCAGAAAATCAATGCAAAAGATTGAAGCGTTTCCAACCATCTTCATCTAGATGTGCAAAGTAAATGATCCAACCCAGACTCCTCCTGAATTCTCTAGCATCATGGATGCTGGTTTTCATCCAATTCAATCCACTCCATGTGATAGCAAGAAATGGTTGAAAGTTTGGGGTACTGCAAAGGTTTTGGGTCTGAATAACATTTCAACACTAGCACTGAAGACTGCTCTATAACTAGCCTTGCCCCTAGAAAAGCTGTTTTAATACAGTCACAATACTACCATTAAATAAATATTGGAATGGGTAAATTGATTCACAAAAATAACTTGTTAAACTTGAATCTAAGAACATTTCTTCAGCTTCTTTCATAGGCAAAATACTCTGGCAGAGACCTTGATAGAGTTTACTGCCAATAGAAAAACACATGCCCCCAAGATGTAGCACACATATGCAACAACGTCCTCCAAAAGTCAACAAAATACTTGTTAAAAAAAAGTATCTACACATTCACACCATCAGTACAGACAGCGCCTGCTGACAAACAACTAACTAGGATCATGTAGAAGCCAATCTTTCAAATTAAGACACTAAATGTTCATAACATAGGACTTAGAGGATTACATCTCATAGAATGGCTCCTGTAACACTTTTTTTTCTGGATCCTGGGAGGGTGTGCTGCCAACAAGATCAGCAGTAGACCATTGGGAAACTGCAGGCATTTAGCAGCAAAAGTGTACTGCCTTTTGGTCAATTTGACAATCCTTGATTTTGAGTCTGGAGCCAAGAACAACTTCCTCCAAGCTAAAATTGCAGCTGCAGAGTTTCAGTTTGCCCACCTCAATTATTCCGGATGGCAAAATCCACCCACATTACAGACAAACCAAAAATGGTCAGTCACCATCACAGTACAGTTTTCTCTTCCCTGAACATTGTAAGCTGAAGGCACCTTTGCAGTATGGGGAGATTCTGGTGTAGTGGCAATCCATAGGCCCAGATTAATACTCTGCAGACATGGTTCAGATCCTACCATAGCAACAGACCTAGTTCAGTTAATATATCTACAATGATAAAAGCAGGTCTCAGTAACAGTCCAAGCAATAATCATCCAATTAAAAAAGACCTGTCTGTCTCTATAATCCCTTCAGGGAAGGCAATGTAAGTTGGTCAAAAGCCAACTCTGCCCACCTTCCATGAAAGAATAGAAAAAGAAATGTCATCCTTACCTGGTCTGGCCTAAATGTGGCTCCAGACCCACAGCAATGTGGTTGATGCTTACTGCTCTTGGGAATGGTTAAGCAAGTTACTCAGTCCAAGGGCAATTATGGATGGACAAGTGCAGGACACTTAATGGTAAGGTCCTAAGGAAAGTTGCTGAACAAAGAGACCTTGGTGTGCAGGTTCATAGATCCTTGAAAGTAGAGTCGCAGGTAGGTAGGATAGTGAAGAAGACATTTGGTGTGGGTTCCTTTATTGGACAGAGTATTGAATACAGGAGTTGGGAGGTCATGTTGCAGCTGCACAGGACATTGGTTAGGCCACTTTTGGAATATTGCGACAGGACATTGGTTAGGCCACTTTTGGAATATTGTGTGCAATTCTGGTCTCCTTCCTATTGGAAAAATGTTGTGACACTTGAAAGGTTTCAGAAAAGATTTACAAGGATGTTGCTAGGGTTGGAGGATTTGAGCTACAGGGAAAGGCTGAATAGAATTAGAATTCCAGCAGTTTAGAAACAGGCCCTTTGGCCCCAAAAGTCCACACTGACCCTCTGAAGAGTAACCCACCCAGACCCATGCCCCTATCCTATATTTACCCCTGACTAATGCAGTTAGCCTACAGTATGGGTAATTTTAGCATGGCCAATTCACCTAATCTGCACATCTTTGGATTGTGGGAGGAATCCGGAGCACCCGGAGGAAACCCAAGCAGACACGAGGAGAATGTGCAAACTCCACACAGTCACCCAAGGTTGGAATCAAACCCGGTCCCTGGCGCTGTGAGGCAGCAGTGCTAACCACTGAGCTGGGGCTGTTTTCTCTGGAGCATCAAAAGCTGAGGGGTGACCTACAGAGGTTTATAAAATCATGAGGGCATGAATAGGGTAAATGGATATAGTCTTTTCCCTGGGGTAACAGTCCAGAACTAGAGGGCATAGATTTAGGGTGAGAGGGGAAAAATTTAAAAGGGACCTAAGGAGCAATCGTTTCACGCAGAGGTTGGTGCGTGTATGGAATGTGCTGCCAGAGGAAATGGTGGAGGCTGGTACAATTACAATATTTAAAAGGTATTTGGATGGGTATATGAACAGGAAGGGTTTAGAGGGATATGGGCCAAGTGCTGGCAAATAAGACTAGATTAGGTTAGGATATCCGGTCGGCATAGACTAATTGGACCGAAGGGTCTGTTTCCATGCTGTATATCTATGACTCTAAGTGACATTGACATTCGATGAAAGAATTTTTAGAAACAAACTTATGTCAATTTGGTGTTTCTCTTTCAGAATGCTTTCCACAACATCCCATTTTAACAATCACAATAATTTACTCCAGTTAAAAAAGATAAACAATTAGCAAAGAAGGAACGAACAGTCCAATTTAATTGATACTACCTTGAAAGGAAAAGACAAGTCCAGAGAATCAACATCATGGAGTCCAGATGCCCAAAGTGAGAGAATATAACAGTGCACTTGTTTGCTTGAAACAAGGCAGAAGCCAATTTGAAAGTTCATTGGAAACACAACTGTAACATGGCTGGTGCTGATCTTTGAAATGAATTCTTTGCGCACAGCAGCCATATCACTGATCAGAGACAGTGGATCGAGATCAGATAGAGAACAACAAGCTCACGTACAGACTCAGGCGCTTTGATAAAGATTTTAGTTTTGCCCAGCTGGTGCTGATCTGGATCCATGTTGACTGATCGGAGGAGATGGACAACTCCTTGTTTCAGATCTCCTCTCCATGAAGGCCATGTCTCTTTAGTCAGAATAGCGTACCTGCAATCAGAAAGGGATGTTAGATAAACAGGTTCCTCACAGAATGGTATGAATGTAGAAAAGACAAAGTGAAGGATTTATACAGCTGCCAACTTTCATGTCATTTAACTCAGCTCTGGAACTGAACACTTATTGTTAAACAATTAAATAAATAGCAATAGATGTTTTATACCATGTCCAACTTACGACTAAATTGTTTGAAAATTCAGTGATATATGAAAATATTATTTTATGGTACATGTTGGAAATGATTGATTCAATGATAAAAACATTAATCCCATTATAACAGCTACATGTAAATAGCACCTAGTGCCCATACATGCTTCACCAACAGTCAATTTAGTTGCAATTTTCACTGTTCTATTCATTAGTCATTTTACTACCAAATAACCATATTTGAAGTAACATGACAGCAGTGATTTTGTCTAGTTTGAAAACTCAGACACATGCTCTGAAGCCAAGGAATATCTTACATCTGTTATAGATTCCAGTCAAGATTCAAAATCATAAATAGTGAGTAATTCAGACTGTGATCTCTATATCCACAGCTCCACAAACAAGTATACAACTGCTCTTTCCTCTCCCCCTTCTCGCAAACCAATGTCTACTTGTCCAGCATTCCTCTCCAACTAGTCCAGGGATCTCCCACCACTCACCTTTTATATCAAGCCTGGCTTCACTTTTCACCCCTTCGTATCATGTCAAAATCCAACAGCCCCATACATTCCCCTCATACCAAAGTCTGGTTCCTTTCCACATCTCACTCTTACAACTTTTCTCTCTGTCTGGAAATTTGATACATCATACATCATCCTTGCTACTTATTTCCTGATGGCCTTTCTAAATGTAATTGACTCAATTTTGGTCCATGATTATCATGAATTTATGGATGACGTCATTATCATTTTAGCCTGGGGATAAACATATCACATTGCAGAACTTCTAGTCATGTACAAAACTGGTTTCTATTAAATGCTGTATAGTATAGCTATGTACATTTTTGTAGGAAAAATAGAGAGATGTTCAATGATTGAGTGCAGAGAAAGAAAGAATGCATGAATATACATTTTTGAAAGTAGTCAGATAACTGAAAAGATTGAAAGTAAATATGGGATCCTTGACTTTGTTAATAGAGGAATAGAGCAGAAAAGCAAAGATTTTATGTTAAACTATTCTTAAATGATTTGGAGGAGCTGGTGTTGGACTCGGGTGGACAAAGTTAAAAATCACACAACACCAGGTTGTAGTCCAACAGATTTACTTGGAAGCACTAGCTTTCGAAGTGCTGCTCCTTCATCAGGTGGTTGTGGAGCAGGACCATAAGACACAGAATTTATAGCAAAAGGTTACAGTGTCATGTGGCTGAAATATATTAAACGAACTTAGATTAAGTCTTTCATCTTTTAGAATGGTCTGGGACACAGACAGACTTTAAACTCACACATTTAATGCATTGTCTGAGTTGAGATGACACATTTTGTTAGAAAAACTTAAGTTATCTTGAGAATGTGATTTAAAAGGAGTTCGGGAATGTACATAATAATGAACCAAAACTAGTAAAACCATTCGGAAAAAATCTAGAAGCCAATGGGCTGAATGGAAGTCTCCTGCATTGTCTCATTTTTTGACTTAGCTTATACCATTGTAATTCATTCAACAAAGAAAGCAAAGAGGGAAACCCACATGTAGTTAATCTAAAAAAAAGCAAAATATTCAACCAAACAGCTAACCAACGAAAAACTACATGATAAAATCAAAACAGTCCATTCATAATGTGGTTTAGTTCATTTCTAAGGAATTTTTATGCTCAATTTGATGGTTACAATCACTTGTACTGTATATTTGTATCAGCCACAGATTCTGCTCTTTCACATAATTCTCCAGTTCAACACTGTTCTTGCCATCTGCATCTTTTTTGTTTTCTGCAAATTTAGAATTCATGAGCATGCTGATTCTATTTGTGATATCACTATAAAATTCAATGTAGAAACATGCTATACTCCTACACTCAATGAGAACTTAAAATTAACTCAAGTCAAAGATTCAACTGGCGAAAAATGTAGGCAGTCTCCATTCAATAAGCTGAAACAATTAAATAAATGTATTTGAAAAACCAGATGGCTCAAAAACAGAACAATTGAGACTTACAGTGAACTACAAGGCAAAGGGAATTTTCAATTTATAATGTAGTTTTAACTTCTGTAGTTCATTCAGTTTCTTAAAACAAATAATTTAGAATGAGTTAGAATTAAATGAATTTAAAGTCTGTCCCTTCAACATCATGGGTTTTGATTAGCATAAACACCTGTGCAAAGAGAATGGCAACAGGCAAGGCTTCCCTTGCTTTTTAACAGCAGAACACTATTTTCAATACATGGCACAAGAAATACAAGGACTATATGAGTGTAGAACTATTTGTAAACCAGCAAGAAATAAAAGAACAAACAGTGTTTGCTCAACTTAAATAAGGATATAATGATCAAAAGCACATTGGAATAACAAATTAAGCTTTCATTTTGTTGGTAACCATTCCTGTGCATCTCAGTTTTGTCAAGCAACCAGAATATCAAGACTTGTTTTGTGATACTACACAATGATGAAATTAACAACAGTCACTACTGTGGATTGAGCTACTGCGACCAATGTAGAGACTGGCAGAATACAGCGCCTAATATTGATGTTAAGCATTTTAATATGGGTCATTCAAATCACAAGAACAAATGCAACTTGATCTCATTCAAAGTCAATAAAACAGCCATCTTTCTAGATTTTACTTGCAAAAAGTTATGATGGTGATTTTGATTTATATTAAACACAAGAGCATAAATGTCACATTACAGGATTTCTCTGTGACAGACAGACATGTCTGTCAATGCAACATCTGTGGCAATGGACTCTGATGATTATTATTCAAATTCTAATAGTGTACTGCATCTTTATGCTAACTGAAAGGAATTAAAATGTATTCAGAATGCTGCAATATAATGTGATGGCTATTTAAAACAAACTGAAAAGGGAAGTTAAGAAAGGAATTTAGGTGAGATTCGCTGGAGATTTTGAAGTGCAAAATTTAAACTTCCACTTAAATGAACTGCAATTTTCTCACATTCTCAAATAACAAGGTGTCAAAGAGTATTAGGAGCATGTAGGAAGGTGGAGTTGAGATCACAATTAGACCAGCCATAATTTTATTATGTAGAAAAGCAGGCTTGAAGAGCCTAATGGCTTAGTCCTGCCCTAATTTGGGTCAATAGCATAGTTGAAAATGTGTTGCTGGAAAAGCGCAGCAGGTCAGGCAGCAGCCAAGGAGCAGGAGAATCGACGTTTCGGGCATGAGCCCTTCTTCAGGAATGAGGAGAGTGTGCCAAGCAGGTTAAGATAAAAGATAGGGAGGAGGGACTTGGGGGAGGGGCGTTGGAAATGCGATAGATGGAAGGAGGTTAAGGTGAGG
>NC_057745.1:17745505-17818314 GCF_004010195.1 Chiloscyllium plagiosum | reverse complement strand
GGGAGTGGAGGTTGGGTTGGTGGGGGGTGTGGACCTGACGAGGGAGTCACGGAGGGAGTGGTCTTTTCGGAACGCTGAGAGGGGAGGGAAGGGAAATATATCCCTGGTGGTGGGGTCCGTTTGGAGGTGGCGGAAATGACGACAGATGATATGATGTATATGGAGGTTGGTGGGGTGGTAGGTGAAGACCAGTGGGGTTCTGTCTTGGTGGCGATTGAGGGGCGGGGCTCAAGGGCGGACGAGCCGGAAGTGGAGAAGATGTGGTGGAAAGCATCGTCAATCATGTCTGGGGGGAAATTGCGGTCTTTGAAGAAGGAGGCTGTCTGGGTTGTTCAGTATTGGAACTGGTCCTCCTGGGAGCAGATGCGGCAGAGATGAAGGAATTGGGAATATGGGATGGCGTTTTTACAGGGGGCAGGGTGGGAGGAGGTGTAGTCTAGGTAGCTGTGGGAGTCGTTCGGTTTATTGTAAATGTCCGTGTTGATTCGGTCGCCCGAGTTAGAAATGGAGAGGTCTAGGAAGGGAGGGAGGAGTCTGAGACGGTCCAGGTAAATTTGAGGTCGGGGTAGAAGGTGTTGGCAAAGTGGATGAACTGTTCAACCTCCTCGTGGGAGCACGAGGCAGCGCCGATACAGTCATCGATGTAGCGGAGGAAAAGGTGGGGGGTGGTCGATTCTCCTGCTCCTTGGATGCTGCCTGACCTGCTGCGCTTTTCCAGCAACACATTTTCAGCTCTGATCTCCAGCATCTGCAGTCCTCACTTTCTCCTAGAAGATATCAATAGCATAATGCCTTGTCTACCATTAGCAACTCTCACAGAACTGCAAACATATGGCCATATTGATTTAATAGAGTTTGAGCAGTAAAGACAAAGGGCATTTGCACTGATGTTTCCAGAACAAGAATACCAGGACCTAATTTTTACTCACGCAAAGTCCATTATCTTTCAGAATTTCAGGCAGACCTTTTTCAGTTTTTCAGATTTTCAGTTACTTTTTAAAATAGGTTTATTCAAGGCAAAATGATGTAAATGTGGAACATTTGAAAGAACAACAATAAATAGTGTTGGCATTGTGCCCACCTCAGGGCAGTAACACTCCACAGGATAACCGAATGTCCATAAAATACAGCAGACATGGGTGAGCTGGATGGGATAGCTGTGTCATTAAATCCTTCTTGTTGTGCATTCACAAGTAAAGAAAATAATATTTAATTAGAACCAGCTCATATCTGTTACTTGGGTTTTGCAATGTTTACACAGCCATTCTTTAGGTGATAGTCCTAACATGGTTCTTCTGGCCATGCAGTACACAGAGTCAAACAGACCAAGAAATCTTGGTCTTGATGAGCTAGGCCTTAGTCAGCTGCAGTCAAAATGAACAACATTACCACTAGCCTCAGTAACCTTATGTTGGTGCCTCTTGTAAATTTCGCTTCATTGGTACAGCTGTCACCTCTGAGTTCCAGGGCTCCATGCTCAACTTATGCTATCAACTTCAAAATATATATTCAGTGCAGTAGTGAGATGGTGCCATCTTTCAGATAGTCAAAAAAGCCAATTCTGCTGGCAGACGGCATGAATAGGAGGAAATGGCTCTCTTCGTACTGCCCAGGTCAACATTCCTTCCTCAAACAACTCCAGCAAGTACAGCTTGTTTGGGCATCCATTTATCCATCAACCTTCTGTGTGAAAATTGTCAGTTACATTTGTCGGCAAAACAGCAACAATTATTAATCAGAAATAATCCATTTGCTTAAAAGCACTTTAAGACATCTCAAAGATGTGAAAGGTGCTACATGAAACAAGGCTTTTTTGCCTCTTGATCACTGACAAGACAGGAATAGAAGTGTGCTTAGCCATGATTTCCACCCATAGTGGACTCACTGTTTTGACTCAAGTGACCATTGACTCGAAGAGGTACCCAAAACGACTGCTTGTGGAACGATTCTTCCAGTAACTCAACAAGGCTGCTTTGTCAGCACCTTCCAAACCAGTGGCCTCTACCACCTACAAGGACATTTGCAAATTTCCTGCAAATTTCCCTCCAAGCCACACGTCATCCTGACTTGGAATTACGTCAATGATCTTTCAGTGTTACTGGATTAAAAACCTGGAACTCTCTTTCTAAACCACTGTGAATGTATTTACGCCTAAGGACTGCAGAGGTTCACGAAAGCAGCGCTCTACCACTTCTCCAGGGCAATTATGGTTAGGTAATGCCTTGCCAGGGACACCCGCATCTCATGAACAAATAAACAACTGGTGCTTCCTACAGACATAGAGAAAAAAAGAGATTTTTTGAAGCACTGCTAGTAACAGGGGAGCGACAAGCAAAACAAACTCCCTTCGCAAGTCTCACCTCTGCAAGAATTTCTTAAAAACCCGTCTGTAAGCGTAGCCTGCCCGCCTCACTCGGATATTTTCCTTTAAACCTAGATACTCCACTTGATGCTTCACTCTGAAAAGAAAACAACAAACATTAAGTATATAACAGGGTCTAGAAATATGACTTTTTAGAACATTTTAGAAAAAAATCAAGGTATGAACATCTAACCTGTGAAGGCTGTACTTATAAACTTGATTCCACACAGGGGTGCAACTTGCAGAACCTATTTGCAACCCAGAGACTGCACGTACATAGGATGTAGCCAACGCTGCAGTTGGAATTAAACCTTTCGCTGCCTATCTTTAAATGTACTCTTTCTATAAATCCAAATATATAACTTACCCCCCTCCCACTGAGTACACTCCAGGACTATGAAATTACATCAAGTCAACGCAGCCTCAGATGTTTTGTAGAAATCTTACTTTTGAGTCAAAGGTTTGTGAGTTCAATCTTGGTATGTCTATTTAGGTGGAGCCAAGAAATCGAATCATGCTATTTGAAAAACAGTATTGGAGTTGTCTGCACCAATATTCATTATTCAATGACTAAAATGAAATCTGATTATCTACTCTGCTCTTTGAGGGAAGCTGCCAGGCACCAAGTGTTTACTACATTGTAATTATAATCCTGACCACAATTCAAAAGTACTTCACTGTAGGTGTCATGCTTTTGGATTCCCTGAGAATATGAATGGTGCTTTATAAAAACAAGCTCTTCTTTTACATAAAAACGAAGAGTTTACCTGAAGTTCTGACTCTGGCACTACTGAGGCGGTGTTAACTTGTTTAAAATAATAGTCAAAATCTCAAACACACCGAGTGCTTCTCTACAGCATCTCTCTGAGGGTCAAATGACAGAAATGGAATCAAAGGCCAAGAATGGGCCGCTACCCAATTTCTGGTGACAAATACAAACCATTTCAATGTGCATCTTTAAAAAGGTGCCATCAATCTGTACAACACCATGAACAAAGTGTGATTTTTTAAACTATATTTGAAATTAGCTCCCTTTTAAACAATGCCTTCTATAATTAGTCAGGCTCCCCCCATCACTGACCATCCACCTGCCCACCACCCTCTGCTTTGCCTTTTAGGTTGATCCAATTCTGCTTTGTCACATGACAATGAGTTGCACACCTACAATTATATAGAGCATAGTGAGGCCATACCCAAATTACTCGGAACAGTTCTAACTTCCTTACCTAGTGATAGATGTATTTGCCCTAGAGGGAATGCAGCAAAAATTCATTCATTTGGACCCTTGGATGAGAAGATTGTCCTGTGAGGAGAGATTAAGTAGACCAGGCCTAGAGTCCCTTGAGTGTAGAAGAATGAGAGGTGATCTAATCAGAGCATGTAAATTGTTCGGATGCTTGACGGGGTTGGTACTGAGAAATTGTTTCCTTTGGCTGGAGAATCCAGAATGTGGGGTTATAGCAGCAGAATATAGGTCAGCCATTTAGGGCCGAGTCAAGGAGAAATTTTGTCAAAGGATCATGAATCTTTGAAACTCTTTTCTCAGGAGGGCTGTGGATGTGCTGTCTTGGAGTGTATTGGTGCTAGAAGCTCCACTAAGGGGATTAATGGAATTAGTGGCAAAGTTGTAGATGATGGTCCCTTTAAGAATGAACCAGGACATGCTTTCAAGACAGTGCAACTGATGCTCTCACTTACGGGCTGGTTTTCCCCAGTCTGGTCAGGAAGGGGAGAGAACAGACTTAAATTTGTATTGAATTATGAAATGCAAATAAACAGTTGTGGAAAGTAGTTTGACTTTCGCTGCCTGCTTCGGTAAATGGATGACCAGCAGTTTGGAATTCAGGACTGGAATGGACTTCAGAGTTCAAGGGTTAGGTGTATATTTTGGATATGAAGCTACTCACAATTAGTAAAGGCAGGTCTTGCAGGAAAGTCCATGCTTTAAAAGGCTGTATTTAGACAGGAGAGTTCTCTTGGAGAAAGTGACGACTGCAGATGCTGGAGATCGCAGTCAAAAAGTGTGGTGCTGGAAAAGCACAGCTGGTCAGGCAGCATTCGAGGAGCAGGAGAGTTGACATTTTGAGCATAAGCTCTTCATCAGGAATGAATTATTTTGGGGAAAATACTTTGGTCACATTACAACACTCTGGATAATTGTGGAGATTTCATTTGTCTTTGTTGAGTCCTGCTACCACTCATGTTGACTGAGAAAGCAAGAGTATTTGTACCATTCAACGTGCAGGAAGGACAAAGGTCTACCATTCCTCTGAAGCTGTGTCGGTGTGCAGTCACTGCAACCTAAAAGGTATTGCGCAGCCGTTGCTCTGTGATAAATACTAGGCACATGTCATACAAAATAAAAGGGGACCATACAGTGTTAAAAGTGACAGCAGACAAGTAAATTTTATATCAAGGGCAAATAAGCCACAATCTGAGCTCAGGTTTTTCGATCTCCAATGAGATAGCCATAGATGTTATAATTGGTCTCAAAACACAAAATGTCACAATTAGCCAAGCTGTCAGATCCTGACCATTATCCAGAGGCTTGTGCAGCGATATGCATGAATGTAAGTGTCTGGACAGGATCAGGAGAAGATGGGGAGATCAAACAGTCAACAAAATCTGCTGACACTCAGACATCAGTAGGATAAAGGAGCAAGCAGTTCTTATACCCTTGCAAAATATATTGTCTAAAGAGATTTAGAGAAGCAGGATGAATAAATATATATTGAGGGGGTCACTGATTTTGAGTCTGATGGGGTGATCTGGTCAGTCATTTTAACTTCCCTTTGCAGACTGTTACCTGCTCTCTTCCCAATCCCTGGGCTTCTTGGTTTCATTGGGTTTGATACAGCGGATATAATGTGGTGTACATTTCATCAAAGTGCCCACAAGATCATTGGCTTGTTTCTGAAAAAAGCAAAATTTAAAGAAAAAATTGATCGGAAACATTGCAACAGATGGAAGGCTGTACCTTAGAATTAAGAGGTCTATCCAGCTAACTGAGAGGAGTATGTTGGTGCTATTGATCTTCATGATTGATACATGGGATCAGTACTGGCACCAGGTGAATCCAGCCCAGTGATTTACCTGTAACTAATCATACATGCAGCTAACACAGGCTAATCATCAATTAAACATCACACTTCAACATTCAGAAGTGCACAAGAAAGAAAATTCATACTTTTCTACCCCTTTCCTGTCAAGTATTTGATTTCTGCCAGGGACTTACAAGGCAGACTATAAAACCAACAGGACTCAATATTCGTCTGGATCTACCCATTTAAAACATTTAATTGTTACACTGAATATTGATCTTCAAGGCAGACACACTAGCTCTGAGTAAGTAAACACTGTAACTGCATGTCAGACTGCCCATGAAGAATGTCACAACCATTATTTGTCGAGAAACAGATTAATGGGTTTTTTTCTTTGTGCTATACAATACAATAACACACAGATTGTGGGCAAGTTGAGTAATTCTTGCAAAATTATTTACAAAACTGACAACAAAATGAAACTGATGCCACTGTCGTGAAATCAGGTGGAATGAAACAAGCTGTGTTTTCTAAAGCTTCACTGAGTTAAATTGCGTCATGGGACTAGTATTGGACTGGTTATGTTTTCCATGGATGCACCATTCCACTTTTTGGTGTTGCTGTGGTTTTTGTTGTGGTTAGCTGATGGGACCATGACATAACCCAAGAGAAATCTGTGGCCAGTCTTTCTAGCATCATTATCTCTTGATGCACAATTTGCTTGCACAACCTACTCACTTGTAGGTTGATTGAACAAGGAAACCTGTGGTCACTTTTTTCCTGAATGAGAGCATCAAAATATTTGGAGGTTATCTCAACTTCCATACAGCAACTGAAGAGCCTTTTAAAATGGAACCATTATTCCTTTGGGTATTTTCGCCTTCCTGAAGAAATAGCTTTCACCTGCCAATTGCCAACAACGAAGTAATTGGGAATTACAAGATTTTATTTACATCTCTTGGGAGGTTTGCTAATCTCTAATTATCGTTGAATTGACTGGTTCGCTAGGCCATTTGAGAGGCACGCACATCACTGTGGGTCTGGAGTTACATGCAGGCCAGATCAGGGAATGGACAGCACATATTTTCATCTGAAAGACTTCAACGAACCAAACAGATTTTTGTGAGAGTCTACAAGTTTCATAATTATCATTAGTGAGACAAGCATTTTATTTTAGAGTTTACTCATAAATTTAAATTTCCCGTAGTGTGAATTGAATGTATATCCAAGGACATTTATGTTACTAGCCCATTAATACTACCACCACATTAATGTCTATCTAGAATAACATCCCATTACTCTGTGGAGCATGTATCACTGAAGACAGGCAGTGGTTGGGATTCTCATGGAAAGAGCAGGGAAACACATCGGTAACTGGAAATACCTTAATTTTGCTGCCTGCAGTTGTGGGCCGACCTTTCTTTTCTGCTTGTAGACTTTCAGGAAAAAGTGCACGAATGAAAGGGCTGTGAAGCAGCAACAAACATAATTAAACATGCGAGCAAAGCAAATGATTTACACAACCAGCTCTATAACAGTTCATGCACTTCCACTTACTGCTCACTGCTCTGCATGAGTTCAATCAGATCGGTGAAAAGTACATCTCGATTCCGTTCACAGAAACCCTCCACATTGTAGGACACCTAGACAGAAAGGAAATTGGAAAGGTTTGAGCCATATTTTCTAGCCTACAGGTTTTATAACAAATCTTTTTTCAAAAAGCTCTCCGTTGATCGTTAACATCTTGCGCTCTGCTCAGCAATATTATCTAATAATTCTGCCTCAGTTTCCACACTTGTGCTGATGGCATCTAAGCCAGATACAAAGGAAGTACCTGGGGTGCATACTTTATATGGATCTGTGAGATTGAAAAGGTAATTGCCACTAAGTACGTGCCCCTGCAAAGGAGGTGCTGCCTTCTTGAATCGCAGTGGTCCATGTGTTTTAGGTAAGCCCACAATGCCATTAGGGAGAGCGTTCCAGGATTTTGACCCAGAGACACTGAAGGAACAGTGACATATTTCAAAGTCAGGATGGTGAGTGGCTTGGAGGGGAACTTACAGGTAGTAATGGTTTTCATGCATCTGCTGCCCTTGTCCTTCTAGATGGAAGCACTTGTGGATTTGGAAGGAGCTGTCAAAGAAACCTCAGTGAATTTCTGCAGTGCATTTTGTAGATGATATACACTGCTGCCACTGGACATCAGTGGTGGAGGGAGTGAATATTTCTAGGAGTGGTTCCAGTCAAGCTTTGTTCTGGATGCTGTCAAACTTCTTGATGGTGTTGGAACTCGCTCATCCAGGCAAGTGCGGAGTATTCCATCACACTCCATCCTGACTTAGCATTATACAGACATTCTTTTGCTGTCATGGGGTCAAACTCCTGGACCTCCCTTCTTAAAAGCACTATACCTGCACCATATGGACTGCAATAGTTCAACAAAGCAGGTCACCATCATCTTTTCAAACGTATTTAGGGATCGGTAATAAATACTAGCCTGGTCAGCAACACCCACTTCGCTGGTAAACAAAAACAATATCTAAAACAGGTTTAATGCATTGGTCTATAAATTATACTTGCAGCATTAAGTTGTCCCACTGAACACACTGATAGTCAAATGGTGAAAGGAAAGTTAAAGGAGGCTAGATGAAGATGCCAATGAACTAGGACTGAGGATCTGGATTGTTTCTGTAGACAGTGAAGTCTGAAAATGTTTGGCGATCTTAAAAAATCTGCCAGCTGTCATCAGGTGTCCCTCAAATCAAGGATTACATTAACTGAGGGGTGCAAGTTTCATGTAACTGAACAGGCCTGTTCCTAATCCATGAATCTCTTCGGGTTATGGGACACGAAGTCCATTAGGTACAGGGATTCATGATGTACATTTGGTTCCTGTTCTTTCCTTGTCTGATAATGTCTCAACATTATGACAAAATGGGCTCAAAATGAGATGGACAAATTATTGCTATTTTGAACAATTGGGTGTAAGCTCCTTCCATTTCATTAATATTAACGTTGCTGCATTTAAAGGAAAAGATAAGAGTGTCTTTGAAGTGTTTTCTTTGCCCTCCCCTGGAACGCTGACCATTTGAAAGTTGAGAAAACGGGACCTGGAGAGGAAACTCTTTTCGTCCATCAGTACACAGTGTCCAGCCCATTCAAATGAAGCTCTTTTCTACCTATGGACTGTGCACTACACACTGAACTGTTGAGCTTTAGCTAGAAACAGTTTCCTGTTTTTGTTTAGACAGGAACCGCTGACTAAATGAGAGATGAGATTGGCTGCTTCTAATCTGCGTGATCCAAATGGAAATTTCTTCACAAAGAGTGTTTGATGATTATCGGGATCAGGCTGCATTAACAAGCAGCCTTTCCATTTGTCTGTCTGCTGATACACAATGGTCTGGAAATCTCCCAAAGAATTCATAATTCTCCTTCAACAATTTTAAGAATTTCCCTTGGTATTTATTGACTGTGTTTATACATTCACTAGCCAGTGACTACACCCCAACAGGTCAATAACCACTTACTGCATAAACCACTGACAGGAAAGATTCTAATAAATAAGATGCAATATAAGAGACAGTTAGGAATAGCAATTTCAGGTATATTTTGCTTTATAATTTACAACGCAAGTGGTAAGACAAGGGGTCTTATAGTGCAATGGTAGTGTCCCTACCTCTGGACCAGAAGGCAAGAGGTGTGTAATAATATCTCTATTATGGATTCATTAAGATAATATCTGCATGTTGTAATGGATCAGGGCTACTGTGGCACAGTGTTAGTTTGAGTCTGACTTTGATTTATCGTCACATGCACTGAGATAGAGTGAAAAGTGTTTTGTTTGCGTGCTCTACAGACAGGTTATACCATACAAAATGCATCAGGATAGCAGAACTGAGTGCAGAAAACAGTATTACAGCTACAGAGGAGGTGCAGAGAGAGAAATCAATATTAATATTTAAGAGGTGTGTTCAAAAGTCAGATGACAGCAGGGAAGAAACTGTTCTTGATTCTGTTTGTAAGCAAATTCAAACTTTTATATCTTCTGTCCAAGGAAGAGGGTCGAAGAGAGTGTAACTGGGCTGGGAGGGGGCTGTGATAATGTTGGTTGCTTTCCTGAGGCAGCAGGAAGTGTAGATGGAGTCAATAAATGGGAAACTGGTTTGCATGATGGAATGGGCTGTGTTCATGACTCTCTATAGGTTTTTGTGGTCTTGGGAAGAGCATTGTCAAATCCACGCTGTTTTGCATCCAGATAGATGCTTCTACAATATATCTATAAAAATTGGTGTAACAGACTTTGCGGATATGCTGAATTTCTGTAGCCTCCTGAGGAAGCAGAAGCATTGTTGTCCTTTTTTGACCATCGCGCCAATGTGGGTGGACTAGCACAGATGTTTGGTGATCATCACTTCCAGGAACTTCAGCGCTGTCAACCATTTCTACCTCTGCATTATTGATGCAGATAGGGCATGCCATCCACTCTACTTCTAAGTCAATGACCAGCTCCTCCATGTTGCTGATGTTGATGGAGAGATTGGTGTCTTTCCACCATGCCGCTAAGCACTCAATCTCTTTCCTGTACTCTGGCTCATCGTTGTTTGAGATCCGACCTACAATAATGATATTGTCAGCAAACTTGTAAATGAAGTTGGGGCAGAATTTGGCCACACAGTCGTGAGTGTTTAAGGAGTACAGTAGGGGGCTGAGTACACAGCCTTGCGAGGTACCGGTGTTGAGGATGATTGTGGAGGAGGGGTTATCACCTACCCTTACTGATTGCGGTCTACGGGTCAGGAAGTTGAAGATCCAGTTACAAAGAGGGAAGCTGAGGCCTAGTCCTCAGAGTTTAGAAATTAGTTTGTTTGGAATTATGGTGCTAAAGGCAGAGCTGTAGTCAACAAGTAGAAGCCTGACATAGGGTATCATTGTCATCCAGATGTTACAGGGATGAGCGTAGGGCCAGGGAGATGGTGTTTGCTGCTGCAATGATAGGCAAATTGCAAAGGATCAAGGCATTCTAGGAGGGTGGAGTCGATGTGAGCCATGACTAACCTCTCAAAGCACTTCAAAATTACATCCCACCAGAGGTCCAAACATCCTTGGCCATTGCCATACAACCATCAAAGATGCCTACCACTCCATTCTCCATCTGCAATTTGGAAAATCAGATCAAAACGCTGTGCTCCTCCTCCTGGCTTACAAGCAGAACTTGAAGCGTGAGGGACCCAGTACCGAAATGGGGAAGGGCTTCTACAGGACGGCTTAGAGTCGGTGTGAACTGGTCCATATTCAAGACTTCAGTGGCCAACCTAAGCGGGTGTGTCATTACCGTCACTGACTTCATTAGTAGAAGACTGTGTGCTGATGAAGTCTGAATGTTCCCCAACCACTAACCATGTTAGTGTCCCTACCTCTGATTCAGAAGGACTGGATTCAAGTCCCACACACAGAGGTGTATAATTATATTTCTATAATGGGTTGATTAAGAAAATATGTAAAAGTGGTAAGGCCTGTTTGCAAAGCAAGGTAGGATTGATAAGGAATTAAATATTCAGAGCAAGAAGTAAAGAAGATAGTAATCACTAAATCATGACAAACTGGGGTTTTAAAAACCTGTGGGTGGGAGGTGATGACCACTCTGGGAGGTAGAAAGTTCAGCAGTTTTGGATTCTGAGAACAGCAGGTTGTTAGGAAAACAGAATTTTATAGTAAATTGCACACATTGCTTAGCCATTCATGCTGCTATAGACTGGAACTTCCCTGAAGAATGCGAGTGTCTGAAACTTCCTTGTAAATGTCAGTTTTTGTGTAGTTTGCATATTGATGATCATGCAAGGTTTTATCAATGTACCACTGTCGACTTCTTCAGTGATAGGTCTGCTCCCCTTCAGAATATTCTAGTTTGAAGAAAGAGAGAGAAGATGCCTGCACATAGATACGATCCACTGCATATAAAAGAACAATGATGGGAATGAGTTTGTAAACCTGAATAATGTCTGTCATGGACACTGGAGCAGTGTTTGGACTGTCTCAACCTAGTTTTAATGATATATCATTGAGGATTAGGCAACAGTTTCTACTTTCACCTAACCACCACTTCTTGTTTCACCTCAGTTTTCTTTTTTATGGAGGGTCCTGATCCGATGGTCTTAGGCCTTTACTAGGATTCACAATGTCTTGACACCAGTATGATGTTAATAATTCAAGTCACAGCAACATAGAACTAAAGTAAATTTGGACAGTAATGCCAATGATATCATGTCTGGTTACCTTGCCTGCATAGTGATGAATGATAAACCCCTGATTCCAGCTATTGAAGTGCTCGTGGGTTCCAATTTGCATCTGCAACTTCTGCAACAGTGTCTGATCTGCCCCCTCTCCTGTTGCATGCATCGTCGCACATACATCATCCAAAATACTCAAAATTCCTGGTGGATTCTGTAAATAAATACATACAATCACAGACAATAGGATATACATCACAGAATGATGACACTGTCTGGTCAGCATTACTATTAAAAATGCCACAGGTTGAACTATATGGCTTGTAATGTTATACCACTGTTTTAGGGAATAAGAAAACCATTATTCCATAAGAACTTGAATTTTATCATTGTTCCTAGCAGAAATTAACAGTCTTTTTTCAAAACCTGCCAAAGCATTTTTATTTGCGTGTGCTTCATAATTCCACCACCTTTTACTAAAAAGATTGTCAAAATGTCTTACTTTCATTTGATGTTATGGTGTGAATGGTGCCCTGTAGGTTTTGAACCATGTACCCAACAGGACATCAAATCTCTCCAAATTCATTATGTTCTAAGAGTAGTCTGGCTCTCTCCGATCTGTACCTGGCCTTCCAGATGATCCCTTATGCTATTCCTCATCAGAAACTCGAGTACTTCACCACAATTGAGAGGAAGCACAGGTCTATAATGTAAGGACTAGAATGGGCTTCATCTCTAAAGACAGTTGACATATGGGCCACTCAGCTCCTGCACTCATCACAATCGTGTTTCAAACATGGATAAAAGAGCTGAAATGGAGAGGGGAGGTGAGAGTAAATGTCCTTGATATGAAGACTGCATTTGATTCAAGTGTGGCATCAAGAAACCCGAGCAAAATTGGAATTAATGAGAATCAGAAGAAATAACTGTCAGCTGGTTGGAGACATATCTGGCACATAGGAAGACAGCTGTGGTTATTGGAGGTCATTTATCTCAGCCATAAGACATCTCTGCAGGAGTTCCTCAGGGTAATGTCCTGAGCCCAACCATCATCTGCTGCTTCAACATCCTTTGCTCCATCATAAGGTCAGAAATGGGGACGTTAACCACCATTCGTGACCATTTAACAATATTCAGCACTATTCGTGACTCCTTAGATCCTGAAACAGTCCATGTTCAAGGGCAACTAGATGTGGATAATATCCAGGCTTGGGCTGACAAGTTGCACCACATTTGCACCACATAAACGCTGGACAATGACCATGTCCAATAAGAGACAATCTAATCAATACTCCTTGATATTCAATAGTGTTATCATCACTGATCCCCCACTATCAACATCCTGAGGGTTACTATTGTCCAGAACCTCAACTGGACGAGTCATATAAATATGGTGGCTACAAAAGCAGGTCAGAGGTGAGGAATATTGCAGTGAGTAACTCATCTCCAGATAGCCCAAAGTCTGTCCATCATCTACAAGGCACAAGTCAGGAATGTGGTAGAATGCTCCACACTATACTGGATGGGTGCCGCTCCACCAACAGTCAAGGTGCTTAACACCATCCAAGAAAATATAGACTGTTTGATTAGAACCACATCCATAAACATTCATTCACTCCAATACTGATGCTCAGTAGTAACAGTGTGTACCATCTATAGGATACACTGCAGAAATACACCAAAGATCCTTAGACAGCACCTTCCATACCCATGATCACCACCATCTAGAAGGACCAGGGCAGCAAAACATGGGAATACCATCACTGCAAATTCCCCTCCCACTCACTGCCCTGATTTGGAAAATGTATTGCCATTTTTTCAGCATTGCTCTGTTTCCTGATACACAACTCTTTATCAGCTTTTAAATTTGCATAATATTTATCTTTACTTCTAACAGAATCTTCTTGACCTTCATTTGATTTTCCTGGCTTTCCTTATTTGGTCCCCATTCCATGATAAAAAAGAGGCCTTAATATGAATTGTTTTGACATCTGATAGCAGTAATCCACCTCCGTTGTTATGGTGATGACCTTTGAACATATTCCTATCATTAGTTTTATCCCTTTTCTATCTGTCACATTCATTAAAATGGGCTTTGTGCCAATCTCCAGTGATAAACCATGCCACCTCACCACTTTCTGTTCACTTCCTCAAGCACCCAGCACCTTGCAGATTTGATCTCCACTTATCGTCTTCCTAAGCCAGGTTTCATAATGTATTGTAAAGTTTATTACTTTCCTGTTTGTCATCACTCTGAACTCATCATTTTATATGATTTGCTCTTCATATGAATATATTTTAATTCATTCAACATAATAATAATTGGCCCACATGGTTATCCAGCTTCTTCAGATAGCAACCTTGATTATCTGAGGGTTGCTAATTACAATTTGTGCTGCAAGTTTACCACAGGCAGGGCAAGGAGCTAAGCTTCAATAAAAGCAAATTACTGCGGATGCTTTGACAAAGGGTCAGTTAGACTCAAAACGTCAGCTCTTTTCTCTCCTTACAGATGCTGCCAGACCTGCTGAGATTTTCCAGCATTTTCTCTCTCTTTGAGCTAAGCTTCAAGACTGGCTCAACCTAAAGAGGAGTCAAACTTCATGCTGTTACCATCATTCTAAAACACAAACTATCAGCAAACTTAGTTAACTGACCCTTCTCAAAGAATACCTTGTCTTCCTAAAAATCAAACCAACACTAAGATTATCAAGAAATCTATGAAACTATTAACAACAGCTTGCATAACAAATGATCATCTCCATAAAAGAGTTTGTCCATTTTAACTACCCAAAGGGAAAGATTGAAAATATTAAAGCCCATAATTACTACCACTTTATTGACTGTTCGAGTAAGAATTTCTGCCTAGGGTAAGTAGTAATTAGAAAGAAAATATATATTTAATATATCATGTCGTATGCTAAAGATTCAGATTAAATAATTGATCTTTGTTGATTAGAGAAAGATATTACACATGACATTGTAAATTCATACATACAGTATCTACGATTCCCTTGCTTACCTGCTGTTAATACATATATAGGCAAATGTCATTCATAAGACACTCTGTTTATAATCCTTGTAATTTATCTTTGAAAGATTAAATCTGTAGTCCAAGAAGAAAATAATAAATCAGAAATGCTTCAACACATTTATCATTTACCACCAAGAGTGATTCAGTAGCAGTACTACTGATGGAGCTGGTCAGGTCCTAAAGACATCACTGCTAGCCCGGGTCTGCATCAGGCACTGAGGGAACTAACAAGAGGGAAAAATATACTTGACTTTATTTAATCTGTCAGCTGCAGATGCACCTGTCCATGACAGTATCAGTAAAAGTGACCATTGCACAGTCCTTGTAGACATGAAGTTTTCCCTTCACATTGAGAACACCCTCCACCATGCAGAATGGCACCAACACCGTGAAAAATAGGACAGACTTTGAAAGGATCTAGCAACTCAAGACTGGGCATCTATGAGGCACTGTGGGCCACCATGAACTGCAACCTCATGGCCAGCGGATTACCCACTCAACCATGGTTCAAAGGAGAGTGCAGGAAAGCATACTAAAAATGAGTGTCAACCTGATGAAACCACCAAATAGGACTACATGCATGCCAAACAGAACTTGATGCATCTCTACCCAAGCTGTTCCATTACAGTTACATCACTGGCAATAGCCCTTGTTTGTCCTGTACACAAAAAGCAGGATAAATTCAACCCAGCCAATTACTGCTCCACCACTCTACAGCCAATCATCAGTACAGTGATGGAAGATGTCATCAAAAGTGCTGTCAAGCAGCACCTACTCAGCAATAACTTGCTCAGTGATGCCAATTTTTGGTTCCACGAGGGCCAATCAGCTCCTGACTTCATTACAGCCTTGGGTTCAAACATGGACAAAAGAGCTGAATTCCAGGGGTGAGGTGAGAATGATTGCCCTTGACATTATGGCCGCATTTGGCCTAATGTGGCATAAAGAAGCCCGAGCAAAACTGGAATCAATATATATCGGGGGTAAATTATCCATTGGTTGGAGTTATGCCTGGCACATAGGAAGACGGTTGTGGTTGTTGGAGGTCAATCATCTCAGCTCCAAGACATCTCTGCAGGAGTTGCTCAGGGTAGCGTCCTAGGCCCGACAATCTTCAGCTGCTTCATCAATGATCTTTGCTCCATCATAAGGTCAGAAGTAGCGATGTTCGCTGATGATTGCACAATGTTCAGCACGATTTGTGACTCCTCAGGCACTGAAGCAGATGTGGTCAAACAAGATTTGAACAATATCCAGGCTTAGGCTGACAAGTGGCAAGTATACTTGTGCCGCACAAATGCCGGGCAATGACCATCTTCAATTAGAGACAATCAAACACCTTGACATTCAATGGTGTTACCATCACTGAATCCCCGACTATCAACATCATGGGGGCTACCAGAAACTCAACTGGACTCGCTGTGTAAACACAGTGGCTGTGAAAGCAGATCAAAGCCTAGGAATACTGTGGTGAATAACTTCCCAAAGCCTGCCCACCATCTACAAAACACAAGTCAGGCGTGTGATGGAATATTCCCCACCTTTTGGATGGGTGCAGCTCCAACAATTCTCAAGCAGCTCTAGGCCAAAGCAACCCCCTTAAAGTGGCTTCACATCTACAAATACACACTCTCTCCACCACCACCCACTCTCTCCGTCACTGATGCAAAGGAGCACAAGTTTGTACGATCTGCAAAATGCATTGCATAAATTCACTAAATATCCTTACATAGCACCTTCCAAGCTATGACCAGTTCCATCCAGAAGGATGGGGCAGGAGATACATGTGAACACTATCACCAGCAAGCAACTCAACATCCTGGCTTAGAAATACATAGCCATTCCTTCACTGTCATTGGATTAAAATCCTAGAATTCCTTCCCTCTGGGGATTGTGGGTCAACCTACTGCAGTGGTTTGAGAAGGTAGCTCACCATTACCTTCCCAAGCATTACTAGGGACAGGCAATAATTGTTACCCAGTCAGTGATCTCTACATCCTACGAGTGAATAAATAAACATTCCTCCTATGCTGTAGACAAGTGGCTATCACAGACCAATTGCAAATTTCAACAGAAGAATCACAGCATAGAACACTGAAGAACAGGGGTGATCACAGCAATGGCCATATGGTTACTGGAGTCTAATATTAGCCAACAGATGCCAAAAACAAATCAGAAAGTTTAAATAATTAGAAAAGGCCAAGAGATTTATAATAGATTAAAGGAAACATTTTTATGAGAATACTTCTAAGTAAAACCAATGATCAATTGAGGGGAGAAGCATGAATTCTTTTTCAATAAACAGCTGATGAATAATGAAATATGAAACAAGATACAATTTCATATATTTGAACTTTGTTCTAAGTATATAGAAGAACCAGTTCTGATACTTACAACTTTGTTCTCTATGAGGTCACAGACTACTTTATTATTGAAATAGTCGATTGCAGTCCACTTGATTCCCTCCTGCACGTATTCTTCCTGGGGGAATGAAAATTACATATTAACTGATGAGCTCATTCAGGCTGAAGAGAAATGATTGCAGATGAACTGAAATAAAGGACATTGAATAGTAACAGTACTCACTAAAACACAGTAGTACTACAAATTATAATTGCTGGCTAACAGCCTCTGCTAAGTTTCAATTTCAAAAGTACATTTGCACATTTTCTGCTCATCAAGGTGAAGCACACTGGTGCTGATTCTAATACAATTACAATCTAGCTGTTTTTTTGGCCAAACAGTCAAAAATTCTGTACTATATATGATTTTCTTTTGTAACATAATGCAAATTAAAAGTTGGTTTTTGTTAATTACATCTTGAAGAAAATTTTTTGACTTGCCAATACAGTGAAACAGTCCGGAGAATACTTATAATTTGAATGGAAGCCCTTTGACCAATACTGTTGGTTGTATTCAAAAATTAATTGGTCTTTGTAAATGTGAATTAAAACAGAGAAAATTCATCATTTATAATTAATATACAGCAAGTTATTGTTGATAGGTGTCAAAGGCAGATATAACACTGGGCAACAAGTTATTCCTTAAATGATGAAAATTGTCTTTGTTTAATTGAGAAATTATGACGACAAAGTTAATATATTTTCTGGAAGTGAAAACATTGAAGTGTGACGAATTAAAAAGTTGATGTTGAACACTAGTTCCAAAAAAGACCTGTCACAGTTTGTTTTAAAACCAGAATGTATACTGAACTAATAACATTTTGAAGAGTGTCTTGTGGTCACATTATAAAGTCCAAGACCAATCTTTGTTATATTTATCAGACCAACAATAACAATGGATGAGAGCTTAATGCATTTATATGTCTGTAAAAATAACATTCAAACAGATGAATTATTTCCAATCCTCAAGTACGTGATTCTGGAATTTTAACTAGTTTTAGATCTGACCTATGCTCAAGGTCAATATGATTTAAGACTGTACGGTTGACAGGGGAATGGAGTGGATGAAGATTCATGTCGACCTTCCTTGCATGGAAAATGGATCAAAATTAAATTGAAACAGGGACAGAAAATGAATTGAAATGGTGAAAGGTCTAGATTTTCTTTAAAGTGGCATTTTACTGATGTGCAAACAGTTTAAAATGCAGGATTTATGGATAGATTATTTTTAATCAACCTGTTTGGACCTCTTATGACACACCTTCAGGGATGGCAGGACTTAACCCAGGGTCTATCTGTCCAGAGGCACAGACATGAGCACTGTGTCCCAAAATTTGTGGAACATAAACATCCTCTGCAAAGCAGTTAATGGCTGTAATATAATCTATTTGTCAGTTCAGCTTCATAAATATATCAAACTTTCATTTGCCAAGTTTCCAATATCAATGCTCCCAAGCAAAACAAAAATATATTCAGTGATATGATCCTTAGAATAAATGTGATTAAAGAGAAGATAACAGAAGTGCAGAAAAAAAAGCTGGCCATTTAGTCTCATGATCTTGTAATGATACCACTTAGTGCAGTAAACTTTGGGGATAAGACTTTGAATTATTATATAAATGCAAATACGTTGGATATATTTCTGGAAGGTTACAGAAAGAATGACTAAATTAGATGGAGCTACTGCTTGATGCTGCAACCAGTTCATTTAAATAAGGGGGCTATCTAAGTGGATGGGCTACTACAACAGCATAAATAATTTTGAAATGTCAGCCATACCTGCTCAGCTTTCAGAGTGAGCTCAATAAATATCTGCTGGAGCTTTTCATTCACAAAGTTGATGCAAAACTGCTCAAAGCCATTTTTCTACAAATACACAGGGGAACATCTTGAAAATGAAGACATTAGCAGCACATAAACACTTTCAGTAAAACTTAGAAATTAGTGTTAGGTATAAAGTCTGGTCAAACAGCAGATTTCAAGTCCAGCATTTCTCTTAGAGAGTCAGAGTCCTACAGCATGGAGACAGGCCCTTTCACCCAAATTGCTCCATGTCGACCAAGATGGCCGTCCACTTCAAACCCGTTTCCCTGCGCTATGCCCATAGCCTTCTAAACTTTTCTATCCATGTATTTGTCCAAATGCCTTTGCAATGTTGTTAATGTACCCACCTCAAAGGCTGGCAGCTCATTCCATATGCATACTACCCTCTATGTAAAAAAGATGCCCCTCAGGTTCACTTTTATTCTTTCTCCTCTAACCTTAAACTGATGCTCTCTGGTCCTTGATTTCCCAACCCTGGGAAAAGGACTGAGTGCATTTACCCTATCCATGCCTCTTAAGGTCCCCTCCTAATCTCCTATGCTCTAAAGAAAAAAAATCCTAGCCCTATAACTCAGACCCTTGAGTCTGGAAACATCCTTGTAAATTTCTTCTGCACTCTTTCCAGTTTAATAATATCCTTCTTGTAGCAAGGTGATCAAAACTGAACACGATACTCCAAGTGTGGCCTCACCAACATTCTGTATAACTGCACCATAATTCCCAACTTCTATACTCAGTGCCCTGACTGATGAAGGCCAGTGTGCCAAAAACTGCCTTCACTGCCCTGTCTACCTGTGATTCCACTTTCAGAGAACTGTGTTCCTGAACTCCAAGGCCCCTCTGTTCCACAAACTCTTTAAGGCCCTACCATTCACCATGAAACGCCTACCTCAATTCGACTTTCCAAAATGCAAGACCTCACACGTATATTAAACTCCATTTGCAATAATCTTGCAGTTTTAAAATCAAACATCCAAGATTTTAAAAATGGAGCATAAAGGGATCTTACAAATATGTTAAGATCCTGATTTTCAATCACAGTTTGGGACATTTCCAACCCTAAAGTGGGAAAAACTGGCCCATGAGGTTGGATTTTCATTGCACAATGGTGGAGATGGGTTGGGTGACAGTGGAATGAGAGTGGAGGGTGTAGGCTCTAGATGTGGACCAGACCCTCACTACACCATCGCTGTTGAAGATGAATATAAAACTAATAAAGGCAAAAACAGCCCTTCAACCTTCACAGCCCATTACTCCTCCACAGTCTCACCATAACTCAGCTAACACTATGCACACACCCCCAATGTTCCCTCATCTTCCATGCCATTTTATGCCTCTGTACACACCTCCATTATGTCTCATACACTCTTTACCAACACATGTCCTTCTACCTACCCTCATAATCTCAATTTCACCTAAAGCTCTTTTGCTCCTGTACCCACCCTCATTATGCCAACTCATGTGAGCCACCTACCTGCAAAGGCCCTTTATAGCTATTATGCCAACTTAATGTCAACTCATATTAATCCGTGCCCCACACATCACCCTTTGCTCTTCATTCTCCCATAGATCCAAAATAGGCAGACTTCAGGAACCATGCTGATATAAACTAAAGTTAGCTGAGTATTGATGGTTATTGCAAAACTCTGATTGATACAAAAAATTCAAAACATGTTGAAATTTCTCTCACTAATGTTGTATGAAAACAAACATGTCAATTCTGTAAGAACGCGAATTGGTCATCAAATCATTCACTTAACAGGCACCCCACTTTGAAAATAGATTGGAAAATTAGACATGCAGCACAAATCCTATAATTGCTTACAGGATGCTCTGGTATGGTGAAAATTTCAGAAGTGGCTGGAAATTGGAAGTCCCGCTCGTAAATATGGCACTTCCTAGTTTTGCAGGGTCATGTGAGGCTCTCTGACATGGTGAACATCTGGGCTGCAGTGTCCACCTATTAATAACATTAATTGTTTCGACTCAAGAGAAAACACCAACTTTTATTGTCATTCAAAATTACTAGCTGGATAAAAATACTTACTGAACACAGGGAACTGAAGTATTTTGAGACACGCCAAGGAGAATTTAAAGTTACTTGTGTGAATTTGTTCATAAATACTGTATTTGATGCTTAAATTTACTTGAACAATAGTGTGAAAATAAACTGCACTGAAACAAGTAAATTAAAGTCATACTTGAAAAATCTCGAAGCCATAAATATCTAGAACACCAATGTTGTACTCCTCGTGGTCTTTCTCCATGGCTTTGTTAATGGACTAGAAAAAATACAAAATATTGGTGAATACACATGTTGTGGAAAAATATTTTGGTGTTGAAATATAGCTGCACAATTTAGTTACCATGCTGATGTGAAATTCCTCATGTTTAGTATTAATAAAGATATCTTCAATATTACAGCATAGAATGGAATTTCAATGCACAGACATTACATCAGTCCTGTTATAATTATAATAAAAACTTATCTGCAATAGACCCTCTGCCAACTTAATAATAAAATCTTATTAATAATGTAGTAAAATCAGGAAAAATGTTAACAAAATGACTGACATCTTTTTGTCAGTCATCTTGCAATTAAAATGTTTTTGGTTTGAAACAGTCAACACTGAAACTATCCAAAAACAACCCTGAAATCACAACAAGGAGCTAAGTTATCAGCAGAACCACTATTAAAAGTGTGAGATAAGAAATACTCATGAGGAATCAGTACAAAAAAAAGCTTTCCCTTTCCCTCAGATACTCTTCCTCCTTGGTGCTGTACAGATCTAAAGATGCAAGAAACCATAAACCCAAGTTAGCTAGCACATGTGAATCTCAGCAAATTCAGACAGCACCATTAGACCAATGAACTGTAAGGGACATGACAGCCAATCACAATCTTGTTTTCTCCTGAGAAAAAAACATATTTCTGCTGGAGTGGGGCCCATAGTACAGCAGTCAGGAGCCATTTTTCTGACAGACCCTAGTCCTCACCTTGACAAGTGGAAAATCTCTCATATTGAAGAGAATTGGAGTTGGATGCTTTTAATCAAATGGTTAATTTCTTGTTTACAGAAGGATTGGCAGACAATACTCTGTAATTTCAAGCAATACTCTGTACTCTGTACTTAATTTGTTTTTATCAATAACTCGTGCTCCAGAACTACTGGTTTAATGGCTTAATATATTAGATTCAGGTTTGGATCTAAAATATTTAATTGGAGCAACCTAAGAGTTAATTGCATCTTCTATGTTGCTTCTATTGAGTATTTCTTTAATGCTGTAACAATGAGAAACCTGGTACATGAGATAATTTAATTAAGGGAGAATTGTTCATTTAGTCAAACAAGCTGACTGCTGTGACAGTAACAACAGAGCACATGTGGCAAAAAACATCTGCAATGGAGGCAAAGAAAATACAGAACAATGCTGTTCAGTAAAAAGCACTTCGATCAGTCTATGGGATTCAATTAAAGAGGAAGGACAGTTTAGGACAATCCTTTTGTTTAAAAGACTTCCTCGGGGTCTGTGTGAAATAAATGCTGTCACAAATGCTTTAGTAACAATTACATTATAATGAGAAACTATTCTACTGTGTTTATCGCTCAATGTTCATCCAACATTTCAAGCACCGTTTTCACAACCTATCTGCTGATTAGAGTCGAAATAATGTTCTAAAGCAGCTCCCTGAGCCTCCATGAAAAACAATGTAGCTCCATGACAATAGGCAACGTCTGGATACTGCTCCTTTAAATATTTAACAGCATGATCTCACTTTACCATTGTTAGAAACCACATTAATCTCTGTGCAGATACAAAGTGCCCAGCTGTACTTACATCTACTAAATAGTCAAAAATGCGTGCGTGAAGAGCCTTGGAAAGTGCATCCCTTGTGTAACATGCCTGCTCCACATTTAACGTCACATTAATGCTTTCAGACCTTCCTCCCCATTTGCTGTCCATTTTCCGGCTGGTCAATTTTTCCTTTAATCGCTCTTGATCAATACCAAGTAGGAAAGCTGGGAATGCTAGGACTGTGGTATAAATAATCAGAGTTATTTATTTGCTCAATAAAGGAATTTTGCTCATCTTATGTATAGGGAAGTCTTGGCTCCTTTGCAAACACAAGTCTTAATTTATGGATTTACAAAAATTCATCAATGATTAAAAAGAAGGCAAATATCTGTTTTATTCTGAAGCCTTAATTGATAAGGCTTACAATATCCTCTACACAGAGACATTTTACTGTGCTTTCATTTACAATGACATGGTTTAGCCAGGATGTGGAGGAGCTGATGTTGGACTGGGGTGGATAAAGTTAAAAATCACACAACACTAGGTTATTGTCCAACAGGTTTATTTGGAAGCACGAGCTTTCGGAGTGATGCTCCTTCATCAGGCTTCATCAACCACCTGATGAAGGAGCAGCGCTTTGAAAGCTAGTGCTTCCAAATAAACCTGTTGGACTATAATCTGGTGTTGTGTGATTTTTAACTATGATTTAGATAGTTTTTTTAAAAAAACAAACTAGACTATTGACAAGATAAATTCTCAACCACCTGATGAAGGAGCAGCGCTTTGAAAGCTAGTGCTTCCAAATAAACCTGTTGGACTATAACCTGGTGTTGTGTGATTTTTAACTATGATTTAGATAGTTTTTTTTAAAAAAACAAGCTAGACTATTGACAAGATAAATTCAGCCTAAAATGACATTAGTATGCTGCCAAAGTGTTTGCCTAAAATACCATCCCGCGCTTTGTGGTATCTACCATCCCTGCCAGTGGGTGGCACAAGACAATGGTTGTGCCTTTAGAGACAAAAAATAACTGCAGATGCTGGAATCCAAGGTAGACAGGCAGGAGGCTGGAAGAACACAGCAAGCCAGGCAGCACCAGGAGCTGGAGAAGGCCACCCGAAACGTCGACTTCTCCACCACCTGATGTTGCCTGGCTTGCTGTGTTCTTCCAGCCTCCTGATTGTCTGCCAATCCTCCTTTGACTATACTGTGTCTACGGCCTATCCAATAGTTCCACTGGTGAGTCTAAATAGTAGAGGCACTTGTCTTAGCTAGCAAGATAATTTAGTGCATAATTGCAATAACTACAGTTTATTTTACTAGTCATAATTACCAAGGACTCTCACAAGTTGTACAGAATACGCTTGCTCTCCATAAATACTGGCACAGAACTCCCTGTCTCCAACTAAAGTCTGTCACATTGGGTGGAATTAATGCAACTTTAACATTACGATTCCCGCCTCAGGCAACTGTCCGTGTGGAGTTTTCACATTCTCCTCGTGTCTGCGTGGGTTTCCTCCAGGTGCTCTGGTTTCCTCCCACAATCCAAAGATGTACAGGTTAGGTGAATTAGCCATGCTAAATTGCCCATAGTGTTAGGTGCATTAGTCAGTGGTAAATATAGGGGAATGGGTCTGAGTGGGTCACTCTTCGGAGGGTTGGTGTGGACTTGTTGGGCCAAAGGGCCAGTTCCACACTGTAGGGAATCTAATCTCTGAATCTAATCATTACACGATACATTATTTTACTGGGGGTATTAGCTTGTTTAAAGTGTTTATATTAACACTTCTACTGGAATAGTGAGAGGAATTAAGGATAAACAATTTAGGGTCTTGAAAGTTTACATCCTTCAGAGTATTTTTGCAGGCCAAATGACGGGTTCAGGCAAATTGGGAGACTTTTTTTTAATAACACATTGTGTTAAATATCTCTGGAAATCATAGAATTCAGCACAGAAGCAAACCTCTCAGCCCACTGTACCTGTTCTAAGTCTGTGAAATTAATTATTGAATTTGTTCCACTCCTCTGACTTTCAATATAGCTCTGCACATTTTTCCTTTTGAAAATTACTATTAAATCTGCTTCCCAAACAGATTGTTCTGGTATAACGTGCGTTTCATCAACGCAAATTGGTTATAACATGATTGATGAATAGTGGACACTGTTTGGATAATGCAAACTTTCTACTGAATGTGTATAGCATTTTCTATTGCGTTTCTCCACAGCGTGATTTTCTATAGTGCGAGGTTGCAGTGGAACCAGGTCGTATTATACCAGAACACACTGTACTATATCAGGCAGTAAATTCCCACCACCCAAACTCAATGCATGAAATAATTTTCTGGTTACTCTTTTGCCAATTACCTTAAATCTGAACATTCTGGTTACTGACCATCCTGCCAATGGAAACAGTTTCTTACTGATTTTATCAAAACCCTTCCTAGTTCTGTATATCTGTATTAAAGTTCAACTATCCTTCTCTGCTCTGAGGAGAACAATCCCAGCTTTATTGGTCTCTTTACATAGCAGAAGTGCATCATCCCTGGAACCATTCCAATAAATCTCTTGCGCACCCTGTCAAAAGTCTTGACATCTATCCTAAATAGTGGTGCGCAATCTTGGACACAATAATCCAGCTGGGTCCTAAACAGTTATTCGGAAAGAATATAAATAAAATAAGAACTAAAATGTAATGTGAGCTACAAGAGCACAGCTCCATGATGGTCCAGTGCCTGTATATGCAGTGGTTGGTGCGGAAGTTAATGCTTAATCTGAATGAGCTTGAAATATCTTGGTGAGATTGGGGTAGAGAACATACATTAGGCCTCAAAGCCCATTGCTCCAATCTAGACATTAGCTATGTATGGGCTTTTGGTGAGGCTTATACTCATACATAGGCTCATATATGACAAACATAATGTGGATGAGACACTAGAGGGCTATAGGGTTCTAAACAGTGATTAATTTGATTTTTGCAGGTTTCATCACATGACCCACTCTCTCTCCATTAGTTCATCCACACATCTATCCGTGTGATACACTGCTTTCCTTCACCAACTGGAAAATAGAATAACCTATTACCCAATTGGATGATGTCAGCTAAAGAGTCTTTATTTCCCTTTTTTCAACAATACTTTATCTGGTAAAGGGAAACATCCAAAAAAAAAGAAATATATTTTTGAAAGTTTGCATAATTTTTCTCCAGAGTTGCATGCAACAATATCTCCAATTCCTGGAGACTGCAAGTCAATCCTGGAGGGCTTGCTACTCTAGGGGACTTCTGCTCTCTCTTTGAGCCAGTGCCATCCAGCAAAGCAAGCAAATAGTTGGAGGAAATTCAAGACAGCATTTGACAAATATTTAAGTAGAAACAAAATTCAAGATTACGGGAAAAAGCAGGGAAATGGCACTAAATCATATTGCTCATTCTGTGTGAACATGTTTAAAATGCATCACTTTTCCAGGCCTGTTATGTTCTGAAGAAGACATATTGGACTCAACGTTGTTGGAAGTGCTAAGTCTCTATCTGTCCAAAAATCACAATCACACTGGTGCCACCTTGCCAGAGCTACAATTCTTATCATTATGTTATCTGGAGAATGTTGAGGGTCATCAACTTTTGGAAATACCCCCCTGTATGATTAGAACAATTACTGCAATATTTTGAAGTTCCTGACTTTCAATCACAGGTGAACCTAATTACTGAGGAGTGATTAGTATTCACACACGGCTGGGTCACAGCACTCTGCCTTTTAAAGCACCACTTCACAAGCTGTTCATTAAATGAATTGTCAGAGTTCAATTTGGCCTTGATTGAAGCCACTTGGGAATTAAATACAGTTGTATTATATTGAAAATCCAGGTGTGTAGAGAGTCTGTAATTGTACGCTGTGATAAAGAAAACATTTCATTAACAGCAAGAGAAAGAACTTGCATTTATACAGTTCATTTCATATATGACCTCAGCACATCCCAAACTATTTTGAAGCCAATTAAGTACCTCTGAAATGTAGCCACTGCTGAAAAATATGAATGATACCAAGCAACTTCTACACTGTAAGATCCCATAAACAGCAAGCAGATAATGACTGGTTATTCTGTCTTAGTGATGACAGTCGATGGAGAATTATTGATGATAACACTGTTGACAACTCTCCAGTTCTGTCCTGCTGCAAACCTAAACTTTGCACTCATGTTTCTGAAGAATAACTTGAACTTTCCATTTCAGAAATAAAACAGAGTTGCCACTGCATCACAGTGACACAATAAATGCACTGCAAGGTTCTGGGAAGAACGTGTGATGATGCTGAACACACTAGGCACCATTTTTATCTTTACTACCCAGTCAGATGGCTGGCCAGTTGTAGAAACGGTTTTATGTTAGATTAGATTACTTACAGCGTAGAAACAGGCCCTTTGGCCCAACAAGTCCACACTGACCCTCTGAAGAGTAACCCACCCAGACCCATTTCCCTCTGACTATGGGCAATTTAGCATGGCCAATTCACCTGAACTGCACATCTTTGGGCTGTGGGAGGAAACTGGAGCACCCAGAGGAAACCCACGCAGACACGGGGAGAATATGCAAACTCCACACAGTCACCCGAGGCTGGAATCAAACCTGGGACCCTAGTGCTGTGAGACAGCAGTGCTAACCACTGAGCCACCATGCCATTCACCCTGTTAAAGTTAATAGGATGTAAACAGGACAGTTCCTCCAAAGGGCTGACAATCAGCTGTACCACAATGTCCATGAGCATGCAGGGAGACTTGTGTTTCTGCTGTGCCAGGGCATGTGTTGCCAATGTTGTCTAGGTCATCCTGAGAGGCACAGAAATGCGAGGGGAACACCAAAATGCATTAAAACAAACACAAGTGCTGTTTAAGTAGTACATGAATTACCCTAGAATGCAGTCGCCATATTCCAGGAAGCTTTGAGGAAAAAACATTCTAGGGAGGCTCGCTAACAGTTGTGGGGCTATAACTCTGAGTCAATGGTTTCAAGAGAGGTGGGCGTAAACCTGAGGCACATAACCGCTAAAGCAATCCTTCTTGCAGCCTTAGACAGCATTCAAAACCATCCTTCAATCCTCCTGAAATTAATCATTACAGATCGACCAGATGCACCCAGTTTCTGGGAATCTGTCAGAAGCTCTGGGAATTCACACCATTGGAAATTCAAATAGACATTCTCGTAGATGGTGAATTCTGGTCACAGAACGGTCACAAGAAGGCTGCAGTAAATTGAACGAGCTCTGTTTCAAATTAAAATGCAGTTGGTGGGTTTTGGCAGCTGCAACAGGCACAGATGTTTCAGAACAGGATGCAGACTGCTACAGGCAGGCGCTTACAATCCCAGGGTAAAATAAACCATCCATAATTAGGGAATGTTGCAAAATTGTCCAAGATGGAACAGAATACAACTATGTGCAGGATCAAGGGAAAACGGTGCACAAGAGAAAGAAACAGGAAATCAAACACTTCCTGAGGAAAGAAAGTTCAGTGCAAAAATCTGACAGTAGCCATCTGAACTTGTGTTTATTGTTACAAAGGATATATTTATTTTTAGTACAGTAAAATAAAACACTAGCCATTCCACATTTTTAG
Organism: Chiloscyllium plagiosum; assembly: GCF_004010195.1. NCBI lineage: Eukaryota > Metazoa > Chordata > Chondrichthyes > Orectolobiformes > Hemiscylliidae > Chiloscyllium > Chiloscyllium plagiosum. The sequence continues at coordinate 17,790,015 of NC_057745.1, read as the reverse complement.
AAGAACCTCCCAATTCTAATTTTGATACAATGGTGTAAATTTTTTAAACTTATTGCTCTTAGGCAATGACCATGAGGTGTCAATCAGCATTTATAAAACCCATCTGATTTTCATTCCAGTGAGACAGCATTTTACCTCACTGTTTAGAAACAGATTGAACAGCGATTACAAAACTTTAACAGAGAGAACTGTTTCAAATCACCGCCTGCAAAGCGCAAAGATTGATTTAGGAACCAAAAACCCAACTAGATCCAACAAACCTGCTCGTTTTTCAATTGAAAACTTGTTCACTGGCGTACTATTGAAATCACAATCCTAATACCTGTCTTTCACTCTGTTGGAACATTCCTGACATTGCACAAGAATGTAAGTCTGGTTGTAATAAATTAGCAGCTGTTTCTCATCTCTCCTCATTGGGATAATTGAAAATGACAGTCGGAAAAGATGTATAAAAGGCTGCTGACTTGCTACCAGCCAAAGTCAAAATCTGCCCCAGCATTTGGCATGGAGATGAGAATAATATTGCATCACTGTCATGGTGTGCTGAGATAGCCAATGACACACTGAGCGATGTGTCACAGGTCAGATGCTGAATAGCACAAACATGGCAACTAAGAGTGCGCAAGTAGCAGGATAAATATTTATGAACATTTGCAAGGATGTAGGTGCAACAGAGTTAAATCTGGAAAAGTTTGATGGCTATGCTAATGTTTGCAGAGATTTTGCAGGATTGGGCTTTTTGGCCTTACCACTTCCATGTTGGCAGTTAACCGCACACAAGCAGTGAGACTCATCCCATGTGCCAGGCTTCTATCCCATTATCTTGAATAAACTATCAAAATAGTCTTAAATGTCCCTGCACTTTCTAGTTCAATTGTTAACTCGGTTGATACACGCCTCATAACCCAGTGGATAAAAAGATTTCCTCTGGTCTATAGAAAGGTCCCAGAATTGATTGTGGAAATAGTCTGCTTCTATCTATCTTGTCCTATCCATTCTTCTTTTCCCCATCAAAGGTTTTTCTATCAAATACTATCAAATACTCAACAACCTGATTTGGACCAAGATGTCCTGGTTTTCCTTTATACTGGGCAGCATCTAGGTGAATCTGCTCTGTCTTCTCAACTTTGTTTTAATATTCTTGCTCTAGGAAGGAGCCCAAAACTGTACACAGTTCACCAGCTCTGGTCTAATACAAACGTACGAACGCATCTTGACTTGTAACATGCTGAGACTCCAGAAACAAAGTACTTACATTCTTCACTTTCTACAGCAGCATAGTTGCCAACCTCTTTAAAACTCAGGTTGCCCATGTGAAGCACGCCAGCCACAATCTGTAAAACCATCGCCTGTTCATCAGCAAAGATTCCAATCACGTTCATAGCGTGCTGGAAATGAATAATCATTTAAAATTTAGTGATGTCCAAACATACAAAACAGATTGGCTCCTGAAGTTGCTGATGAAGCTTATCTGATGAGGCACGTGATTTGGAGAATCATTGATCTCGCTGCTGGTTTATAATTTATGTTAAATTTATTTACAGGACAGCTAGCAAGTGAATAACGCTTCTATTTTGGAAAAAATGACTGCATAGTATAAGTATCTTGTAGAAGGATCAAGAGATTCAACAGTTGGCTTTGTCAAGCCTGGAACAGCATTACCTGCTTTGCCTAACTGACCCTTCAATAACAAAAAAGGGAAACATTTTGCCAACAATGGAGGCCATGTTATAAAGAAATCAACTCAGACAGAGCCTGGTCGATATCAGTCTGCAGGGCATCAGGAAGCACGATGTGGTGCATTTAGCCATCAAGGCCATGTCCACACAGACAACTGCTTTCAATCAATAAAATGTGAGATGATTGATTCTGTGAAGCAAGAATAAAACCTCACCAATGTTTCTTGAAAATCCTTCCGATCATTAATGTCATCCACTTTGTAGGAACCAGATTGATTGAGGTAAAAATAATAGTCCAGACTAGTGATTCCCAGATTAGACTTTTGGTCTGCAGATGCACCTTCAATGAGCTGGAAGAGACATAAAATTAGTCTTATTTTTAAAGCAAGTTAAAATGTGTTAATTCTAGCTGCATGATTACACACATGTCTGCAACTGGAATATTAACAGAACAAACTCCATTTGGAATGAAACAAACAAAATTGTTTAAATGAGATATATGGGACAAAGAACACTTTTTCTTTTAGCATCCAGTTCCACATTTATAAATGATTATAATTAAGAAACAAAAGTAGGAGTATAGGTCCTGTCATTTAATACTATCATAGCTGATCTTGAGTTTCAACTCCAATTTCATGCCCACTCCCAATATCTCTTGAAAGACAATACAATCTGTTGGTGTAGTAGGTTCTGCTATAACACGTGTTTCTTCAGTGCGAATTGGCTTTAACGCGATTGAAGAATTTAGACTGCTATTTGTAGAACACAAACCTTTCTTAACTGCATTGGTTATAACACAATTCCAGCCCTATTAGTTTAAATGGCACAGCTATTGCACAATTTTCTTACAACGCAAGATCGCACGAGAGGAGAACTATTGCATTATATCAGAACCGACTGTATCAGCCGTAAATATACTCAACAATGGTGTATTCACTACCTCCTGGAATAATAATTGAATAAAGGAGTTTCTCGTAATCTCTGCCTTAAATAATCAACCTCTTGTCTTGATTGTGCAGCCGTGTTCCAGATTTCCAACCCAGGGGAAACTAATTAAGTCCCTTCAGAATATTATATATTCCAATGAGATCATCTTCCATTCTTCTAAACTCCAGTGAGCATAACCACAAGTCATTTGACCTTTCATTATCGGAAAACCTTTACCATCCAGGAACCAATGCAGTGAACCTCTGATGTGCTGTCTCCAATGCAAGCACATCTTCTTTAAATATGGAGACCAAGACTGTGTTCAGCATTCTTCTAATGGTCCAATAAAGAGCAGCACATCCTTTGTCTTTATAATTGCTTGCTGTACCTGCAGGCTACTTTTCTGTGTTCACTGCTGGAGTACATCCAAGGATTCTTTAACATCAAGATTTACAAATTTCATAGGCTTACAAAAAATCTGCTTCTTTACTCATGATTACGGTGACACACTGGGTAAAGTATTGAAGTGTTCAACCGGCCATGATTATATTGAATGGTGCATAGGCCTGATGGCCTGAAAAGCCTAATCCTGCCCCTATTCTTAGTTTCAAAGTGAGTAACCTCATAGTTCTTCACATTGTACTCTACCTACAGAAAGTTCAGAATTTTCAGAATGCAAACATATATTTAATTAGCAGCAAAAGTGGATCAAGTATATTTATTTTTAAAACATTCCAGCTACATTTCTATGATATTAATACCTATAAATGAGTGACTTTGAATCACACCATTAACTAGTTGTGGGGTCTTTAGTATTGTCAATAAGCACCCTTAAACATAGCTAGCTGAATTCTGGCAATTTCACCCACTAATACTGTAGATATGTATGAGATGTCAGCCCCTCACCCTACCTAGATCACCAACCACTTCAGTCAAATGCTTTCTTTATTGTGAAAGAAGAAACAGCCTGACTACTAACCTGGTAAAAAATATGGAAGCTTCGTTCTCCAGGATTCCGTGTAACAACCCGGGATTTTTCCAGTAGGAAATTGGAGATTTTTCCACCATCTGGCTCCCCACCTGGGCTAAACTGGATTTCAAAGTATTTCCCCTGCACAGATTAGTCATATTTTTAATAACAGAGAAAAACCACAGGCCCAAAATAAGCAGCAGCCATGAATTACACAGCAAAAAAATCTAATGATGCATCAGAACTATAGAACTTAGTTTGGCTACTTTACATCATAACATGTTACAATGATGTGGTCACAAACAATCACCACATGTATTTTTAACCTTTCATTGGAATTGCTTAATATAGAAAGTCAAATTTAAATAGCTCACTTAAAGTTCCCTCCTTAGTTACAGGGTATAGAAATGTCTGCAAGTCTGAGGAGTGAGTAGGTTAATGAACATCACTCAGTTTAATCAGCAACAATTTTTCTGGAATGCTCCAAACTCATCATCTTAAGAATTTTTGCTTTTACTTGTTCTAAAGTTGGATCTAGCATACAAGTTTATAGTTTACAGTTCAGACAAGTGTTTGCGAATTACAATGATTTAGCCATTCAGAAAGGAATGGAATGGAGTTACATATAGACATACACATTAGGAGCAGGAGCAGGCGCTTGGACTATCACGTCTGCTTCAATATATAGTGAGACCTTGGCTGCTCTGATAGCTCCACATTCCTGCCGACCCCTGGGAACCTTGCACCCCCTTATTTATCAGAATCGATCCAGCTTTGCCTTAAAAATATTCTGCCTCCACTGCCATTTAAGGGCAAGAATTCCAAAGACTGTTGATCTTCTAAGAGAAAAAAAATCTGATTGCAATGGACATTCCCCTAATTTGAAACAGCAATTCTTTAATTTCAAATTCTCCTATGAAAGGAATCATCCTTTCCACACCTGTGTGGTCAGGACTCCTCAAAATCTAATACGTTTCAATCAGGTTATCTCTTACCCTTCTAAATACCGAGTCCAGCCTGTCCAAAATTTCCTTGTAAGCCAACGTGCTCATTCTAGATATTAGTCTAAAAAACTTATGCTGAACTGCTGACAATGCTTTTGAATTATTAGTCCTCTAGTGGTCTCCAGCATCACAGTTACCAGCTTTCAGCCAATACAGTTCACACCGTGTGAACAAAGAACAAAGAAAACTTACAGCACCAGAACAGGCCCTTCGGCCCTCCAAGCCTGAGCCGATCCAAATGTACTGTCTAAATCTGTCGGTCAATTCCTAAGCATCTGTATCCCTCTACTCCCCACCTACTCATGCATTTATCCAGACGCATCTTAAATGAATCTACCGTGCCTGCCTCTACCACCTGTGCTGGCAATGTGTTCCAAACACCCACCACCCTCTGTGTGACGTACTTGCCGCATGTATCCCCCTTAAACTTTCCACCTCTCACCTTGAAAGCGTGAATCCTTCACCTTGGGAAAAAGCTTGTCTCTATCCACCCTGTCTATACCCTTCATGATTTTGTAAACTTCAATCAGGACCCCCCCTCAATCTCCTTTTTTCTAATGAAAATAAACCTAACCTACTCAACCTCTCTTCATAGCTAGCACCTTCCATACCAGGCAACATCCTTGTAAACCTTCTCTGCACCCTCTCCAAAGTGTCCACATCCTTTTGGTAATGTGGTGACCAGAACTGTACACAGTATTCTAAATGTGGCCAAACCAACGTCTTGTACAATGTTAACATGACTTGCCAGCTCTTATACTCAATACCCCGTCCAATGAAGGCAAGCATACTATATGCCTTCTTGACCACTCTATCCACCTGTGCTGCAATTTTCAGGGTACAATGGACCTGCACTCCCAGATCTCTCTGCCCATCAATTTTTCCCAAGGCTCTTCCGTTCGTTGTATAATTCGCTCTAGAATTAGACTTGCCTAAGTGCATTACCTCACATGTAATATCAAGAAACAGTTGGAGGCACTGAATACTGCAAAGGGTATTGGCCTTGACAACTCTGCTGCATTAGCACTGAGGACTTGTGTTCCAGAACGTGACACAACCATAGCCAAACTATAATACTGGCATCCACCTGACAATGTGGAATATTGCCTAAATATGCCATGTATACAAAAGCAAGACAAATTCAACCTGGCCAATTACTGCCCTGTCAGTCTACTCTTAATCAGTAAAGTAATGGAAGGTGTCATCAGCAGCGTCAATAACCTGCTCAGTGATGTTCAGTTTGGGTTCCGCCAGGGTCACACAGCTCCTGATCTCTCTGCAGCCTTGGTTTAAACATGGACAAAAGAGCTGAATTCTAGAGGTGAGAGTGACAGCCCTTGACATCAAGGAACCCTAGTAAAACTGGAATCAATGGAAATCAAGGGCAAACTCTCTGTTTGCAGTTTGAGGTTGTACCTCGCACAGAGAAAGATGGTTGTGGTAGTTGGAGGTCAGTCATCTCAGCTCCAGCACATCCCTACAGGAGTTCTTGGGATATTGTCCTCAGACCAACCATCTTCAGTTGCTTCATTCATGACCTTCCCTCCAACCTAAGTTCAGAAGAGGGGATGTTCGCTGATGATTGCACAATGTTCAATACCATTTGCGACTCCTCAGATACTGAAGCATTTCAGGTTCAAATGCATCAAGACCGAGACAACATTCAATCTTGGGCTGAGAAACTAGCAAATAACATTCATGCAACGCAAATGCCAGGCAATGGCCATCTCCAATATGAAACAATCTAACCACCACCCCTTGACATTCACTAAATTCCCCATTATCAACATCCTGGGGATTACCATTGACCAGAAACTCACCTGGACTAGCCATATAAGTACAGTGGCTAGAAGGACAGGTAGGAGGCTAGGAATACTGTGTTGAGTAACTTAATTCCCGATTTCCCAAAGCCCGTCCACCCTCTACAAAGCACAAGTCAGGCATGTGATGGAATATTGCTCAGGACGAGTGCAGCTCAAGAAACTGACACCATCCAGGACAAAACAACTTGATTGGCACTACATCCACAAAGTCCAATCACCACTGACACTCAGCAGTAGAAGAAGTGTGTACCATCTGCAAGATGCACTGCTGAAGATCACCAAAGATCTTTAAAAAATCCCTTCCAAACTCATGGCTACTTCCATCTAGAAGGGCAAGGGCAGCAGATACATGGAAATACTACCACTTGCAAGGTCCCCTCCAACCCACCACCATCCTTACTGAGAAATATATCACAATTCCTTCACTGTCGCGGGGTCAAAATCCTGGAACTCCTTCTCTAAGGACATCACTTCACCTGATGAAGGAGCAGCACTCTGAAAGCTTGTGATTTTAAATAAAGCTGTTGGATTGTAACCTGGTGTCATGTGACATCTGACTAAGGTCATTATGGGTCTATCTACCAGATATGGACTGTAACAGTTCAAGAAAGCAGCTCACCACTACCTTTCAAGGGCAGTTAGGGACAGGCAATAAATGCTGGTCAGCCAGCGACACTCATATCCCATGACTGAAATTTTGTAAGGTGAAATATTGCACACAGTACTCCAGGTGTGGTCTCACCAATGCTGTATATAACTGAAGCAAAATCTCTCTACCTTTGTACTCAATTCCTCTTGCACTAAATGATAATATTCTATTAGTTTTCATTATCATTTGACAAGTGTGTACTAACCTTTTGTACTTCATGAACTAGGACATTCAGATTCTTCTACATCTCAGAGCGCTGCAATCTCCCTCCATTTAGATAACAGGCTTCTTTTTTGTTACTCCTCCCAAAATGGTCAATTAGACATTTTCCCACATTACACTCCATTTGCCAGATCTTTGTCCACTCATTTACTCTATCTACATCCTTTTTGAACCTCTTTATATGTTCTACTCAACTTACTTTCTGACCTATCTTTGTGTCATCATCAAAACTAGCAACCATACCTTTGGTTCCTTCAGCCAATTTATTTACATAATTTGTAAATAAAATTGAGGCCTCAGCAATGAATTCTGTGGCACTTAAGACATTACATCTTGCAAACAGAAAATGATTTATTTATCCCTTTTCTCTGTCTCCTGCTCTTGCCAGTGTGATACCTCCCCATTACACTATGAAATTTTACTTTCCTCAATAATATTTGCTGTGGCACTTTTATCAAATGCCTTCTTTAAATCTAATTATAGTATATTCAGCAATTCCCCTTTATTCACAACTCCAATAAACTGGTTAAACATGATTTTCTGTTCACACAACCATGCTTGATTCCCTTGAATTTATAAGTGCCCTGATATCACATCTTTATAATAATTTCCAATATCTTCATTTTGACAGTTATTAAGCCAACTGGCCAATAGTTTTCCTGCTGCATGCCTCCCTCTCTTTTTGAATAAAGGAGTTACATTTGTAATTTTACAATTGATGGAACCTTCCCTCAATCTAGGGAATTTTGGAAAATTATAACTAACTATCTCACTAAGCATTTCTTTTATGAGACTCGGGTGGACTCTATCAGAACAGGTGCACAATTCGCTTCCTGCCACTTGCCTGCTGATTCTAATTTTCTTGACTTCCTCTCTTTCTTTCATTTCCTGATTTTCAACTATTTTGGGGATGTTACTTGCATCCCTCAGAGTGAACACTGATGCAAAACACTAGTTCAATTCATCTGCCACCTCCTTATTAATTCCCCAGATGCATTTTCTATAGGACCAGCATGTACTTTGTTAACACTTTTCTTTCCTAACTATCTTAAAAGCTTCTACTTTCACATTTTATCATTCTAGCTAGCTTTCCCTCGTACTCTAATTTTTCATCCTTTTAAACTCTTTGATCTTTACTGCTTTTTATATCCTGTCCAATCTTTTGACCTGTCATCAGTCTTGGTAAAGTTATATGCCATCTTTAAGCCTGATGCTGACTTTAAATTTTTTAGTTAATCACAGATGGTACATTCTTCCCTTAGAATTTTCTTCCTCATCAAAATACGTCTGTTCTCATATGTTGAAATATTTCATTAAATGTCTGCTACTCCATCTCTATTGACCTATTCCTTAACGTAATTTGCCTACTCTGTTTAGCTAGCTTTGCTTTCATGCCCTCTTAATCACTCTTAGTTAAGTTGAAATACTAGTCTATTCCTCAATCTATATGCTGGTTAAGATCCCGCAAGATGATTGCCATACCTTTCAGACAAGATCCCATTATGTTGTCCTTCAAACTCCATTCTTCTGTGTGGTTTCTGTTGGGGAAACCTGTTCAACACACACACATGCACACGCACACCCAAATAACTTATTGCCTGTTTCATTTCTCATCTCTGCCCAAACTGCACCTTCTCATTTGTTCTAATACTATCATTAATAAACAGAGCCAATCTTTCACCTTTTCATAGCTCCACCTCCTTCCTAAACGACTTGCAGCTTTCAAAATTCAATCGAGGGGCGCAATAGATTTTTATGGCCAATTCATCTCTTGGACAATCAGAGGGAGCACTGCTTGGGAAACACCAACTCTGATTTTCTTTCAAAAATGACAAAAATCAAGATTTCCAAGTTGGCAATTCCTTGTCCAAAGCTCTCTATGTGAAGCTTGTTGCCGATAGAACTTGGTCATGGAATCAACCCTTTAGTTTACCATCAAGTTTCCAAAATTAATCACTGCCTTGTTAGCCCACCTTTTATAATAAACAAAAACACTGAAAATAAACGCTAATAGCGCAATGATAAAGCTCTTCCAATCAGAAGTATTACATACTCTAGATAACTCCAACAGCTCTCAGTGTATACTTCAAATTAAAAATGAAATATGAACATATGCACTTTACCTCTCATACCTCTTCTGCACATTCTCCTTTGTGATTCATTTTCTCATCAACTTTAATTCTTTCGAAACATGAGTTTCTGAATAATAGTTTTGATATCTTAATTTCTTAACAATGTGCTTCTTTTGTTTATTCCCTGTTTTGACTCCTGCCATTGCAAACTTTAGATTGGAAGGGGTTCCACAAAATAATTCTAAAGTTTTTTGGCTGATGTAAGTCCAAAACATTGAACTGATTGGACTATGCCACAAGCAAATCAGGAAAGCAATCAGCAGACAAATTAAACGCTGCCCCAGAAGTGTGTTGGTAGACTCATTAGTACTAAAAACTTTATATCACCAACAACGTACATCGCCAAAACATGACTGAATAATCCAATCAATGTCAGAAAGTATTTGGGAAATGGGGCAACGTGCCAGAGGGCTAAAGGGAAACGGTAATTCCAAACACTAATGATCAGATGCTAGTCATATATCCTGCTTCACTTTCCTTCACTCTTAAAACATTTTTGATATACCATAGAGTCAGAGTCATAAGCACAGAAACAGATTCTTCGGTCCAACTTGTCCATGCCAACTGGGTTTCCCAAACTAAACTGGTCCCATGTGCCTGTACTAGGTCCATATCCCTCTAAACCGTTCCTATTCATGTACCTGCCTAAATGTTTTTTAAAGATTGTAATTGCATCTATCACTTCCTCTGGCTGTTCATTCCACATACAGACTACCCAGTTATAGTTGGAATTTTAACAGAGCCACTACAGATGCTAAGATGCAGTTCCATGGGAAGGGCGGAATTCTGAGGAAGAATGTAAGGCTCTTATATTTTATTAAACAAATTACAAAACAGTTTACAAAAAACATTTACAGCTGTACACAAGAGACAGCAACTTTACAAGGGAGAGGAGCAGCAAAGCTGGGCCCCAAACCCTACTGTTCAACCATTTTACAGGGCGATGAGGACAAACCTCAAATCCCAGTTCCACATATGACAAGACAGTGACAATGACATTTGTACATTAGACAATACTGTTACATACAAAAGTGCATGTAAGGCTCTTATTCCTTAAGCAGTTATTCCAAGATGCATCTGTATAGCTACTATTACAACCATTCACAGAGATTGACAGACAGACTGTCAATATTCATGGATCATTTCAAAGCTGTCACTTTTGATCAGCCATTTACTGCTTCCTGGTATAAATGACAGTGTTTGAATACATCTGTGTTGTGCCGGTTCTAATTGGTATGTGGTGATACATTAATTGACTTCTGAAATATTATAGGGAAGTGTTGGAGTGTAATCCAGTGGCAAAGGGATGAACTTTTCCTCCCAGGTGGAATGTTCATCTATTGGGAGCAGGTGTAGGAAAGCTTGACTGATTTTAACAGCCAGGCCCGACTTTAACATCATCTCGCAACTTTCTCATCAAAAGTGGCATCCCCACCTTTAAAACTAGCTCGGAGACTGCCTTCGATCACTGAAAGAAACAGTAAAAGGTGAAGCTTTAGTAAAGGGTTTTTCTGTTGCCTTGACAGAGAGCCTAAGGCAATGTAGGCCCAAGTGGGCCATCAAGTATTGCTCTCCTACTCAGGTTTCAAGCTATACTAGCACGTCGGGCCCCAAAAAGTAATTGAAATCTGACCTGTCTAACTAAACATGAGCCTTATGTAGGCGTCCTTGTCTCCAAGTCAAATTTGCAGTCAGTCAACCAGAGGCAGGAAAAGGGTGAGTAAGCTTCTGCATTATTTACCTTCTCAGTTAAAATTTTACCAATCATCTGTTAATCAGAGAATGCTGCCTCAAATGACAGGCTTGTGCACTATGTTTGGCCTGATTATAAAAATCAGCTGTTAGACAAGAGAAAACAGAAGTGTCTGAAATAGCATTGAAACCCTCTTTTCCTTTTACAATTGGCAAACCCAAGCTGGTCACTGACTAACCAGGTAAAAACCATGACTGCAGATGCTGGAAACCAGATTCTGGATTAGTGGTGCTGGAAGAGCACAGCAGTTCAGGCAGCATCCGAGGAGCAGTAAAATGGACGTTTTGGGCAAAAGCCCTTCATCAGGAATAAAGACAGAGAACCTGAAGCGTGGAGAGATAAGCTAGAGGAGGGTGGGAGTGGGGAGAAAGTAGCATGGAGTACAATAGGTGAGTGAGGGAGGGGATGAAGGTGATAGGTCGGGGATGGGGGGAGGGTGGAGTGGATAGGTGGAAAAGAAGATAGGCAGGTAGGCATGGTTGAAGAGCTTCAGGACAGAGGAAATAACCTGGGAGTTGCAGTGGGAGAGGGACTCCCTGAGATTCTTGTAGAGAGAAGAGGAAAACATCTTCAAGGCAGGCATCCTTGCAAGAGGATTCGCAGTAGGGTTAAGATCAACTAGGTAAAAACAATGACTGCAGATGCCTCCCCCACTCACCTATTGTACTCTATGCTACTTTCTCCCCACCCCCACCCTCCTTTAGCTTGTCTCTCCACGCTTCAGGCTCTCTGCCTTTATTCCTAATCAAGGGCTTTTGCCCGAAACGTCGATTTTACTGCTCTCGGATGCTGCCTGAACTGCTGTGCTCTTCCAGCACCACTAATCCAGAAAATGGGATCTTATTACTGTCTCTGGGGTTGTGGGGTTTGGGGGGTGAGGTTTGGTGAGGGGGTGGGGTTTTGGAGTAGGCTCTGGGACTGAGGAGGATCCTCAGCATTGCAAAGAGGTAGGAAATGCAGGATCTGACACCCCCCACCCCACCACCCTCCCACGCCACCCCCACTCACTTTTGGCCAACGTTCAGGATGATATTAACCCACTCCATCAACGATTGGCCATTTTCACATTTTGCTTCCTGTGGGATCCCGCACAGCGGAGTGTGGGGGCAGGGGGTGAAGATGGGGTTGTTGGACGGAAAAGGAAGACAGCTGAAAGAGGGATGGGGTGGTAGGGGGCTAGGTGCGGGATCTAGAGGGAGGGTGTGAGGGTTTACTCCAGTGTTCAGTCCCAGCCCAGCTCCAGGTTGAAACGGGAGAGTTTAGTATTTGCTGATGGCTTAGTGGAGATGGAGGAGTGGGGGGGTGGGCGGGGGGTGTTGGAATGGACGGCCACCGGAAAGTGTGGTCAATTGGAGTGTATGGATGATAAATATTCCCTGAACTGGTTCCGGAATTTGCGCTCAGTCTCCCCGAAGGAGTTGAGACAACATCAGGAGCAACAGAGGCAATTTAGAGGAAATGCACATGAATCTTTGCTGCATTTGGAATGATTCTCAGGGCCTTTGGATGGTGGTGAGTAGGAGGTTTTACACTTTGTGCAGATGGAGGGGAAAGTTCCAAGTGTGGACAAGGGGTTGGGGGGATTATGGACCTTACGAGGGTGTCACAGATTGATTGGATCCTGCAGAATGCAGTGGGGCGGGGAGGGGAATATCAACTTGTTGGTGGGATCTGATTGCAGATCGTAGAAGTGGCAGAGGATGATGCACTGTATTTGGAGATGAGTGGGGTGGAATATGTGGACCAGGGGCAATCTATCCTTGTGTATCTGGGAAGGATTCTGTTTGAGGACAAAGCTGCAGGAAATGTAGGAGATGTGGCTGAGGGTATTGATGATCATGCTGGTGGGGAAGTTGCAGTCCTTGAAGGAGGAGAACACCTGGTATGTCCTGGAGTGGAATTGCTCATCCTGGGAGCAGATATGCTGGAGGAATTTGAAGTATGGGATTGCATTTTTGCAGCAGGGTATTTGGGACGATGTGGAATCGAAGCAGATGTGGGAGATGGTGGGTTTCTAATACATGTCCATGGTAAGTCGCTTGCTGGAGATGGAGACAGAGAGATCCTGGAAGAGGAGCGAGGTGTCGGAGATGGTCCAGGTGAAGTTGAGGACAGGGTGGAAGGTGTTGGAGTAATTAATGAACTATTCAAGCTGCTTGTGGGAGCACGAAGCAGCGCTGATGCAGTCATCAATGCAGCAGAGGAAAAGGTGGGGGATAGTGCCGGGATAACTACAGAAGAGGGACTGTTCTATGTGACCTACAAAGAGGTAGGAATCGATTCGACCCATGCAGGTGTCCATAGCCACCCCTCTGGTTTGCAAGTGAGTAGGAGGATTGAAAAGAAATGTTGTTAAGGGCAAGGACGAATTCTCTCAGGAAGGTGTCAGATGAGGGGGACTGGGTGGGTCTGTGAGTGAGGAAGCAATGGAGGGCCTTGAGGTCCTCCTCATGGAGGACACAGATGTCAAGAGACTGAATGTCCATGATGAAGATGAGATTGTGGGGGCCAGTGAACTGAAAGCTGTGGAGAAGGTGAATGGTGTAGATGATGTCCTGAATGTAGGTGGAGCCTTCCTGGACCAACGGGGACAGGACAGAATGGAAATAAAAGGAGATGGGTTCATTGGGGCAGGTGCAGACAGTAATGATCAGTCGGCTGGAGCAGTCAGGTTTATGAACTTTGGAGAGAACATAGAAACGGGTAGTAATGGGAGACGACGAGATCGTGCATGGTCTCAGCGATGATGGTCTGGTCATAATTTAGCAGGCGGTATGAGGTGATGCCAGCGAGTTGGCATGTGCCTTCGGCGAGGTAGAGGGCAGTGCACCAATATATCACAGCACTCTCTTGTCAGCTGGTTTAATGGTGAGGTTGGGGTTGGAGTGGAGGGAGAGGAGTGCAGAACACTCAGATAGGGAGAGGTTGGAGTCAGTGCTGCAGACCCAGATTCAATGTGAATACAGCCCCCAGACCTCACCCAGGGTTAGTTCAATCAAATCCTCTGCTCTCCCTGAATGCAACATTGCATAACACAACTTCCAGGGAAATAACCAGTTTCTTTCCAACTTGGAAATGGTGACAGTGGGATCTGTGGGGGGCGTGTCAGCAGAATGCAGGTGAGTGGCATTGGTGGGGGCGGAAGTGGTGGCAGATACGTCAGTAGGGGTGGCGGAAGTCACTGAGCGTGTGACATCAGCAATGATGTGAGGGGCGGAAGTGATGTCACGTGTGATGCATGAGGAATTGTGAGGGGCGGAAATTGTTGTGGGAGTGGCCATGGTGGGGGCGGAATTGACATCATCAATCATCGTGGGGGTGGCAGGTGCACCAGCTGCATGGCTAATGGCGTCCGAGCAGTTCCAGAGGCCGGGGGAATCTTCTGGAATGTTCGAGGAGCGCTGGTTATGGAGGTGGGTAGATAAAAGTTTGTTGTGCATACAGTTTTTGATGTTTGAGATGCTGTTGAAATAATGTTTACTTACAGTTCCACTGACTAACCAGGTCGTACCCTCTGCCTGTCTTCACCTATCCCCACTTCACCACCCTGCCTCCACCACCCTCTTTATCTGCAATTCCCCACACCCACCCCAGTCCTGAAGAAGGGTTACACCTGAAATGTCGACTTCTCCACCTCCTGATGCTACCTGGCTTGCTGTGTTCTTCCAGCCTCCTGCTAATCTACTTTGGATTCGAGCATTTGCAGTTTTCTCGTCTCAAACTCAAGCTGGATCAGACTTTGTACCTTCTTCATCCTTTATTAATTTGTACAAAGCTTTCCTTTCCTTCCTGCAATTTACTTTAAGGCAGCTAATTAAAGAAAAGTGGTTCCTTCCCTCGACCTAATTTGATATGATCAGGAGCTTTCCAATGAAAGACAACCTTGAGACCAAGCAAAAAGCTCAGATGCATCTGGTCTTAGACTGATTTATGTAAAATTCCTGTTGCCCAGTCTGTGCTGGGTAACAGTTGTGGCGTGTAAAGGCAAACAGAAACCTCCTTTCAGGACAAAAAAGATTATTTCAATGAGGGATCAGACCCCGATTTTTTTTCTTAGATTCCCTACTGTGTGCAAACAGGCCCTTCGGCCCAACAAGTCCACACTGACCCTCCGAAGAATAACCCACTCAGACCCATTCCCCTACCCTATATTTACCCCTGAGTATGGGCAATTTAGCATGGCCAATCCACCTAGCCTGCACATAGAATCATAGAGTCGTAGGGATGTACAGCATGGAAACAGAACCTTCGGTCCAACCCGTCCATGCCGACCAGATATCCCAACCCAATTTAGTCCCACCTGCCAGCACCCGGCCCATATCCCTCCAAACCTTTCCTATTCATATACCCATTAAAATGCCTTTTAAATGTTGCAATTGTACCAGCCTCCACCACTTCCTCTGGCAGCTCATTCCATACACATACCACCCTCTGCGTGAAAAAGTTGCCCCTTAGGTCCCTTTTATATCTTTCCCCTCTTACCCTAAACCTACCCCAAAAGAGATTCCAATGGTCCAAAAATGTGAATCCTTCTTCCATACACCAGCTCCTCAGCCATGCATTAATTTGCTCTTTACTCCTATTCCTGCCCTCCCTAGCTTGTAGCACTGGGAGTAATCCAGATATTACTACTCTCGAGGACCTCCTTTTTAAATTCCTGCCTAATTCTCTGTAGTCACCCTTCAGAATCTCAACCTTTTCCCTTCCCATGTCATTGGTTTCAATGTGGACAATGACCTCTTGCTGGCCCCTCTCCCCTGTGAGAACATTCTGCACCCTTTCCGAGACATCCTTGATCCTGGCACCAGGAAAGCAACACACCATTCTGATTTTTCGCTGCTGACAACAAAATGTTTAGAATGATGAAAATGTATAGATGAGGTTGAGGTCAGCATAAATTTTATTTTCAACAGTGAGCACAGATGTTAGCAGTATAACTTATTTGGGCTAGATTAAAAATGAGAATATTTTTAAATTTCCCTTAGGGCATTGGATCAGATGTGAAACAGATTGCTGGAAAAATTAGAAAGTTGAGTTTGCTGTTGGCATTAAAAAGGCAACTTGGGAGTGGTAAAAGCTATTAATACATTGCTGGATTCACATAGGGAATGATGGGGCAGCAGATTGAGTCATCATAGGGAATGATGGGGCAGCAGATTGGATCATCAGGAATAAAGCAAGAGCTTCGTGATCCAGCTCCGATCTGTAATCTCACCAGCTCTTCTGACTCGAAACAAACTATCCTCTAAAGTGGGAAGTCATACAAGATGAAAAAGCAACTTGTGGGTCCCATCAGCATCAGCCCATATTAAGAATAAAAATGATCTCAGTGAAGAACTGCTCTGAGTTGCTCTAAATCTGGCTATAAGAATAAGTACAAAAGTGACCTGGAATTATTGTCCATCCATATGGAGAAGCAAGGACCACATACTATCAACTTGCCTCAGCATCTCCATACCTCAGAGAAATTGGAGAAACAGGATATGGAGGATCTTCAGAACGAAATAACCTTCTACACTAAATGAACATTGAGATTCTTGTTCCCCATTGGAACTTCCTCAGAACTTACAAAGTGTATCATTGTTAACTTCTTCCCACAATGTTACGTTAATTTATAATTGTAAAAGTCAGCGTAATATCACCTTCGGAACCTTTTGAAAATCCAAAGTTCAAAATGGTTCAGTTACTGCATTATCAACATTATGGCAAGTAAAACTTGCAAAAGTGAATATATAACCTCCAGATTGTTTTATTACAAGCAATCTTTTTACAGGCAGACATTACACCTCTTCTTCCTATAGAGAACTTAAAAATTGAGTTGATTACTTTTCTCCAAGTGCACAATTTGCACTTTTTCAATCAATCTCGTATTTTAAAACATTTTCTATTCCTACATTTCATTCCACTATTTTGGTTGTCATTTTCCTTCTTTTTACTTAGGCTTCTAATAATTAAAGGCATAGCACTGTGTAATGAAATTATAGAGGTCCTATAACAGAGTCATCAATCACCTACACACTGAAACATATTATTTTTAATTTTCTAGATTCAGCTTCTGATCTTTAAAAAGCTGGGTGAGGTCTCCGATAACACCAGAAAACCTACTATTTTCCAATTCATTGTATAGGATTCTAAGTTGCTGAAAACATGTTCAGTATGCACCCGACCTTTGACTGTTTACTTAACATTCTTTTTTCTCTACATTCAATCAGTTAAACATGTAGAGAGGTCTGCTAAAAACCTCATTTGCGATTCAACTTTATCCCTTTTTAAAATATTCTGTATCTTTTTTTTATAGAATCCCTATAATGCAAAAAACGGGCCATTCAGCCCAACAAGTCCACACCGACCCACTGAAGAGTATCCCAGCCAGACTCATTCTCCTATCCTATTACTCTACATTTCCCCTGAACATTATGGGCACTTTTTAAGCATGACCAATC
Organism: Chiloscyllium plagiosum; assembly: GCF_004010195.1. NCBI lineage: Eukaryota > Metazoa > Chordata > Chondrichthyes > Orectolobiformes > Hemiscylliidae > Chiloscyllium > Chiloscyllium plagiosum. The sequence goes on along the minus strand of NC_057745.1, from coordinate 17,772,413 downwards.
CACCTGATCTGCACATCTTTGGACTATGGGTGGACACCAGAACACCCAGAGGAAACCCACATGGACACAGGGAGAATGTGCAAACTCCACACAGACAGTTGCCTGAGGCTAGGATTGAACCCGGAGACCTGGTGCTGTGAGGCAACAATGCTAACCACTGAGCCATCATGCTAGTGCTATCATTGTTTTGTACAATAAACAGTTTATTTTAACTAGGTATTGGAGAGCTAGCTGAAACCAATATGGAACAAGATGCAGGTTATAACACAAAGGCTGCTGAATGCAAGAGTATCTCTGCTCAATGCCTTTTTATTTCATTCCTAGCATAGCCTCTCAACTTGTGATGGAATACAATTGCTAAACTGCAGGCTCTTTGTGCTCGCTTATCCTGTACCTTTTGTTTAATTTTTTACTTGGTCCTGTGGATGTGGGCGATGCAAGTGAGGCAACATTTCTTAACCCATCCCTGTTGCCCTAAAGGCACCAAGTGGTCAACCACAAGTGTGGAATCAGAGTTTCACATTAAATTCCGAGTTGTTAATCCAGCTTCATAACCGTTCCTACTAGTTGTGAAACCTGAATTGAATAGATCAGTAATTTGTGGGCTAATACCAGAGAAGCTAAGATGAATGTTGACAACAGTTGCATAAACCCAACTGGTTCACCAATGTTCATCAGAGAGGAACCAATCATCCCCACCTCAGACATGGATCAGATTCCAGTTCAGGGAAGACAGCACAAGATGATAATGAGAATGACACTACAGTCTGCTCTTTTCTGCAAAAGGCTACTGAGAGTCACTTCTAAAAAGAGTCTAAAAAAACTGGTAAAATTTCTTTTTTACTACAATACTTGTTAAGAAGTGAGTTCGGCAGATGTTGCTGAAAGATGATTTTATATGCTCCCTCAAAAGCAAAACAGAGAAAAAAACAAACCTAATGTGTAATTTGAGGCAGTACTTGTTTCAACCCTTCCGATTGCTTAATATAAATGAGTAAACCGCTGTTGTACAGACATGAAATGTCCCAGTTTCGAGTTTTTGAGCTGTGCTATTCACTTGCATTAGTTGATGCAATAGTTGAGGTGATTCCACACACCCAGGCTTGTGGGAAGAAGGGGCTACTCAGGAGGAAAGCAACTAAATCCAGCTGGTAAGCACAAGCCTGGTGACTTCTCTTGCTCATCAGGTTCAAGTCCAGAAGCAGTTATCCCCTCCTCACCTACCCGTGTTTGTATAGCATATACCTTCAAACCTTCAGCAAGGGCCAGGAGGTTATTTATTTATATGAATACAACTTCTCTCAGCCATAGAAAAGATCTGCTCAGAAGACATTGCTTAGCTAACAACTGGGAACTTTCATTTGAATAAGACTCAGCATTCGAATTGGATAATTATTAGGTACTGATGTAAACAAAGTTAGGTAGACATCCTGACAGGATTGGAGTTGTATCATTTTCATTTTATTTTGATTACCTCAAAGTTGATTTGTGTTGCATTATTACATGTGGGATTAGCCCTACTATCACAGCATTGGTAAGAAAATGCACAGAAAATACAAACACCACCTAGAATTGATATAGCTTCAATGCTGATGGTCAAAAGCAGAGACTGTACAGTCGCAACCATTTTTAAAATGAAAAATGTGTTGCTGGAAAAGCGCAGCAGGTCAGGCAGCATCCAAGGAGCAGGAGAATCGACGTTTCGAGCCTAAGCCCTTCTTCAGGAATGAGGACACCTTCCTCATTCCTGAAGAAGGGCTTATACCCGAAACGTCGATTCTCCTGCTTCTTGGATGCTGCTTGACCTGTTGCGCTTTTCCAGCAACATATTTTTCAGCTCTGATCTCCAGCATCTGCAGTCCTCACTTTCTCCCATTTTTTAAGTGACTGCAGCATGTCACAGCATTGAGTACAGGGAGTTGGGACATCTTGGTGCAGCTTTACAAGACATTGGTGAAGCCATTTGGAGTACTGCATGCAGGTCTGGTCGCCCTACCATAGAAAGGATATTATTAAACTTGAAAGAGCGCAGAAAAGATTTACTAGGATGCTACCTGGACTGGAAGGTTTGAGTTGTTGGATAGGAGAGGTTGGATAGGCTGGGACTTCTTTCCCTGGAGTGTAGGAGACTAAGGGGTGACCTTATAGAGGTTTATAAAATCATAAGAGGCATAGGTAAGGTAGATAGACTCCCCTACCATGAGGATAAATTGAAACTAGAGAGCAGAGGTTTAAGGGGAGAGAGAAATACAAAAGGGTCTGGATGGGCAATATTTTCACATACAGGGTGGTGATTGTCTGTAATGGGCTGCCAAAGGTGGTGGTGGAGGCAAGTATAATTTTGTCATTTAAGAAACATTTAGATAGCTACATGGATGGGATAAGTATGAAGGGATATCGGCCAAATGCAAACAAATGGGACTAATTTACTTGTGAAATTTACTTGGGCGGCATGGACAAGTTGGGGCGAAGTCCCACTCCCTTGCTGTAAACCCCTATGACTCAATGTTTAATTGAAGCATAGTTAATTTTCAAACATCACATTAGTTTCCAATACTCTTAGAGAACAAAAGAGGCAATTTTTTTTTCCTATTCAGAGGAAAATATCAGAATTATAAAAATAAATAACTTATTATCAGTGCATGCTATGATTTAAAATGATGTTTTGCTTGCTAGAAATTGTGATCAACAACATTATTATATGATATTAATAGTTATTTCTAACCTTACTTCTGTTTTGGAAACATAGTCAAATACATCTTGGAATAAAAATGCTGCTAGCCATTAGGTAAAGTTCACTTGGTTAGAGGGTAAAGGCCACAGAAACAGACTGCATTGTAGACAGAAAAATTGGTTTGGCCAAGAATTCACAGTGAGTAATGTTTGGGAGATGAAGTATAATGAGAACCATGCTTATTTGCTCTATAAAGGAAATTTAGCACTTGGAGGAAAAGGATCAAACCAGAAATAACCACCAAACATTACTGGAGATGAAGACTTTCCATCAGAGTTTCCCAGCCAAACCCACAGGATATTAACAGTCAAAACAGGACACGACCTCTGGAACTCACAAATCTGCTGGAGTTATTGTTTCTCACTGTCTTAGCATTCCCAAATGCTTCTAGAAGTGGATTTGATTGAAGAATGATGTCTTTTATATGCTGCAACAGAGGAAAAAGAAACCCTCCTTAAAAAGGAATGATAAATTACTGCATTCGGGTTATATGAAAATCTGCTGCACTGGTCAATAACAGAATATTTCACTGCACACAAAAAATTCTGTCTGAAGTACTATTTCTTTATCTTGAAATGAACTTTATATTTTCAATATCACAGGAGGTGTAGGAACTACACAACCCAGCCAGGCAGCTGAGCAGTCTTGAGAGACAGTACTCAAGAACTCATCTTCTTGAACATTTTGGAATTACCAATCACAGCATTCATAATCGACAAAGTCTTTGATGGATTCAAACATTGTGAACTTCTAGATGGCATTAGAAGGTTATTTAATTGGAAACAATATGCAAGGGTACAGAGAAATGGCAATGGGATGGTCATAAATGCTCATTGAAGAGACAGTGAGGACATGATGAGATGAATAGCCCCCTTCAGTGCCTTAGCAATTCTGTAAAGTTACCATTTTCTAGCCTCTAGATAAAGTTGTTTTAATGATGCAGAAGGAAATCTACATGAACTCAAATTTCTGTGAAAATGCAAACTTCAAGGCAGAGGCATATTGGCATAAAAAAAATTAAAAGAAAATATGATATAATGTAGATCTTGCTGTAAAATGATGTCGCTTTACCTGTACTTTGGGCCCACCACCAGAGACTCTGGAGACATAACTCATGATGTATTTTGCAGCCACTGTCTTTCCAGCCCCACTTTCACCACTGAGGAGAAAAAATTGGAAGAAAGATCAATCTTTGTGTTTGTACAACTGCTGTCTCGGTGCTGGTCTCGGTCTGTTTTGAACAACAGAATCCAATTCTGAAGAAGAGTCGTACCAGTCTCAAAATGTTAACTCTGTTTCTGTCTCCATGGATGCTGCCAGATCTGCTGAGTTTTCCAACATTCTCTGTGCTTGCAACAGAATCCATCAGTTGTTCTACTGCAGAAACAATCGCTGATTATTCTTGATGACCATTGTGAAGCCTGGGACTGCTGTCAGACAGACTGTGCAGGCTGGCTCCAAAGAGAAATGAAATGTCGAGTTTGTGTACCATGGCCACATGCCATTTGACACACCAAGATTAGGGCAGGGAAGAGAGATAGACACCAATACAATATGCCAGTGCAGTAAAAGCACAACAGGTCAGGCAGCATCCGAGGACCAGGAGAATTGATGTTTCGGGCATAAGCCCTGGTTTCTAATGAAGGGCTTATGCCCGAAACATCGATTCTCCTGCTTTGCTGTGCTTTTCCAGCACCACACTCTCGATTCTGATCTCCAGCATCTGCAGTCCTCACTTTCTCCCTGCCAGTACAGTAAACTGTGCATTCTTTTTGATGATGAGGTCACCTGATCAGAGATAATTCACTTGAGGGGAAGGCCACCAGTCAGCCAATTCATAAGGTAGCATTAATAGGTGTTGAGTGGGAAGGAAGGTGCTGCTACTGAGCTATCACACGATTAACTACACCCTTCCTTATTAGTATAAGTAACTGTAGGAACAAAAGCCCAGAAATGATCTAGCTTATTACCTTTCGATATGGATTTTTTCACTTCATTCTACTGACATCCCTGGTGTTATGCAGATGGGCCATGTTAGTGCCTTAAAATGGACCTTTGAATTGTGTGTACTTGAGCTTCTGACCTAAAGGTGGGTCGTTAGCTCACTGTCTGCTGATGCTTTATCCTGAACCATTTTCCTTGGTAGTTTTTGTCGATGGTGGTTTGTTAATGCCTTCCCCTTCCTTGGGCAGGATGTAAAAGGTCTACCACAGCCAGTACTGGAACCGAACCTATATTGTTGCCACAATCCTAAAAGACACTTTAGCTATGTAGCTAACTGAGCTAACCAGCTTCCTGTTTGCATGTTGAGGTATTCCCCTAAAAAATAATTTGCTGCGCACTAACACGATAAAGCCCTGTATTAACCCAAGCTCTTTGATCGCTTAGTAACCTCAAACAGGACAGCTGTGATTAGATGCATGCAATTCCTGTTTGCAGCAAGTTTGTAAGTTGTATGCTTTACATTATCAACTCTTCTGTTGGTATCTAATGATTTTGGTAAGTCTTCAGAATGCTGGGTGTGACTTTTTTCTCATGTTTCACTTTAAATTTCTCATAAAAACAAAACCATTTAAAAAAATTCCTTCCCTGTAAATTTCTCCAAATTCATGCATACTAAGAGTTCCTGAATGAGATGACTGAACACCATTAATCACATCCTGATCTTCAGTGCATGACTTCCTGTTCTCACCCTTTCCTCTGTCAATACACCCAAAAAAACTTTCCTACTGTAGAAATCAGAACCCTGCTAAATGGCTTCCATTTCATTCATTTTGTTATGAATTTTACACACAAAACAAAAATCATGCTTGCACCTTCTATGGGATCTGCAGAAACTAGGAGGACCATTATAAAATGGTAATCAACTTACTAAGACTTTACAAAAAAGAATGAATTGCATTACAGAAACTTAATTGTGCGTAGCTAATTTCAATGCTGAAACAAATTGCAAATATTTGGAAATATTACTTAAATGATAAGTACAGAATGCTATTACTTAAAGGTCAGAAGGAAGAAGCAAATAGCTTCAAAGTCGCAACCAAGTCTATTCAGTTGGGTCAATCAACAATGTGGCATCTGATTGAAGACTGAAATCCGACACCTACAGACACAATTGCACTGTCATCATGGTGGGATCAATCACATTTTTAATTGAGCAAAACAATTTCACGGTTCAATTCCAGACTTGGGTGACTGTCTGCATGGAGTTTTCATGTTGTCCCTGGGCCTGCATGGGTTTCCTCTGGGTGCTCTGGTTTCCTCTCACAGTCCAAATATGTGCAGGTTAGGTGGATTGGCCATGCTAAATTGCCCTGTAGTATCCAGGGATGTGCAGGCCATGGAAAATGCAGTGTTACAGAGACAGGATGCTCTTCGGTGGGTCGGTGCAGACTCGGTGAGCTGTTTAGCCTCTTTCTGCACTGTAGTTTCTATGAATTGCCATGATATACACCCTAACCTGATGTACAATTGCATTACTGATTTCCAACTTCTCTTCCTCACCCTCATGCTGGTTGATACTATGTGGTTCCCTTTCACTCGGCTCTGCCCCATCCCCATCCCTTTCAATGTCTCCTTTTCTGCCTTGGTGTCCATTACTACCTCATTAGGGCCTCTTAGAAAAACATCCATAGGCACCACAGCAAACAAAAGTCCAAAAACTGGGATCAAAACTAAACTGAAATACTGCAGACACTGGAAATCTGAAATAAAACTAGAAAATGCTAGAAATACTCGGCAGACCAGATAGCATCAGTGAAGAGAAAAGCCAGATAATAGGCGGATTATGAAAGGACTAGGGAATAGGGGTGGAATATGTTCTCAGAGTTTCTCCTTGAGATTTCAAAGCTTCCAAGACATTTTTCAATTTTTAAAGGGATTGCGGGTATTTTTTGAGGCTTCTTTGATCTTTTGTGATCGTCATCAATTAACTGCTCTTGAGCGTGTTGAGCAGCCTCTGTAATTCTCAATGTTTTTGTTGGCTAGGTCAGAACAGTCTGCTCAAGCACAGCTGTTGGGTTCCCCCATGGGGACCAAGTAAGTCTCTTCAGAGTTGAGGATTATTCAAATGTATAGGGACCAACTAGTGCCAGCACAAGCACTGCTTCTAACACATCTGCCATGGCTACTGTCCACCATGTCTGACCTCCTGGGTTTTTGCCTCCAATTGGTGATGCAGTAGCAGCCTCCAATATTGCTGCCGCTGGAGTTGCTCACTCCCAGTAATTTGGCACCAAGCCCAAATTATACCATTTGCATCTGAAAATTGTCTTGGAAGAGTGATGTACCTTGGTGCTGGGTCAGGGCCTAGAATTCATCCAGGTGTCCACGCCACTTTGAAAATCTATTCCAATACTTCAGGTCAATGACTATTCATAAGATTACTGCATGCTGTTATCGTTGAAGAAAGAAGCTGATGTGATGTTCTCAAAAGCATTTAATGAATGCTGCAGCAATCTTTCTTTTTATTGAAGTATGAAAGGGGAGGCAAAGGGAGCATCAACAAAACTCTGATTTGCAAAAGGATTAAATAAAAGTTTCAGGTGGAATCTTCAAGGGCCGGAATGATGTGGGCTATGGCAAAAAATTTGGCAGAAGCATACAAGAAGTCCAACAAGGTCCATTTCAATGTGAGAACAACTCACTGCATCTTTTAACTGAGTTCTGGCCATCAAAGTTATATTGCCACCTGCAATTATAAGTTGCCCATTAAGGGGAATTATTGCTTGTTAATGGTTTATTGACTGCGGATCTTACATCTGCATGTGCAAGGTTCTAAGACCCCTCATGGTACATCTCCAATCTACTTACTCTGTACCTCAAAGCTGCACCTCGGGCTGCAGTTTAGACTCAGGGACACATCCAGCTCATGAACTGGACCAGGCTGCATCACTGAGCTGTTTGCTTGCTCTCTTAGCACTCACTCATTTTCAGCCTACCCTAATGATCACAGCATTCTTGCCTTGCCTTCTCCATTGAATACCGACAGTCTAGCCCAATGAGTCCAAACTGCCCCTCTGAAGAGCATCCCACCCAGACCCATCCCTGTCCCTGTACCCCTGTATTTACCATGACTAATCCACTTAGCTTGAACATCCCAGGATATTATGGGCAACCAATAACATAACCAATCCATCTGACCTGCATATCTTTGGTATGTGGGAGGAAACTGGAGCACCCAGAGGAAACCCACATTGAGACAGCGAGAATGTGCAAACCTCACACAGTCGCCTGAGGCTGGAATCGAACCTGGGTCTCTTATGCTGCGAGGCAGCAGTACTAAGCACTGAGCTACTGTGCCAATGTGCCTCCTAACCAGACTCACAGTACTGCTGTACTTCCATGTTATTTAATGTAGGCACAAAGCCAGGAAACTTGTCATGGCTGTCAGTAGTCCTTAGTCTAATCAAGGGAGATAGCCTTCGCTCAGGGAGTCTTGGCACAATGAGTTAAGGGCAGCCTCTGATCCCAGTCCAGGGGCTTGAACATAGTCAGTCAGCTGCTCATTGCAGTCAGAGTCAAGGCAAACAGAAGAATGGGACTAGAATCGGATAAGATTGATGCTGTAGGGGCAGGATATGCATTCACTGAGGTGGGTTTGGTAAGTTGCAGCAGGAAAACCTGCTAAGCCTCAGAAAGCCTCCATGCAAATCATAGCCACAAAACACATGACTCAGCTCATAAGTTATTTTGACCTATTACTCAAAGACACCATTAATGAAGTCATCATGATTACACAACTTCCCATCCATCTCTAGCCAAAATTAGAGAAATAGGGTTGTAAAAAACAGAAACAGATCCCTTGGTCCATGCCGACCAGATATTCTAAAGTTAAAAATCACACACACCAGGTTATAGTCCAACAGCTTTATTTGGAAGCACTAGCTTTTGGAGCGCTGCTCCTTCATCAGGTGGTTGTGGATAAATCAATCCAGTTCTATCTGCCAGCATTTGGCTCATATCCCTCTAAACCCTTCCTACTCATGTAAGGAGAAAGTGATGACTGCAGATGCTGGAGACCAGAGTTGAAAAATGTGGTGCTGGAAAAACACAGCAGTTCAGGCAGCATCCGAGGAGCAGGAGAATCGACGTTTCTGGCATAAGCCCTTCTTTAGGAAAATTCATGTAACCCAACCAGATACCTTTTGAATGCTGTAATTGTACTAGCCTTCACCACTTCCACTGGCAGTTCATTCCATACACGCACCACCTTCTGTGTGCAAACGTTGCTCCTTAAGTTCCTTTTATATATTTCCCCTCTCACCTTAAACCTATGCCCTCTGCCTTTGGACTCCCCTATCATGAGAAAACAACAGTGGCTATTCACCCTGTTCATGCCCCTCATGATTTTATAAACCTCTATAAGGTCATCCCTCAGCCTCCACTATTCCAGGGAAAATAGCCCCAGCCTATTCACTTCTCCCGATGGCTCAAACCCTCCAACCATGGCAACATCGTAGTTAAACCTTTTCTGCACCCTTTCAAGTTTCCCAACATCTTTCATATAGCAGGGAGGCCAGAATTGAAAGCAATATTCCAAAACATGACAGCCCAACTCCTACACTCAATTATACTCAATGTATTGACCAATAAAGGCAAGGGTACCAAATACCACCTTCACTACCTTGTCTGCCTGTGACATTATGGAACTTTTACAGGTTATTTGGTTACACTATTGTTTGGCACACTTTCTTGGTAACACAAACAACATATACAGAATACAGATGCACTGATTTCACGTGGACTTGCATGCAATTCAATGTGTTTAAGAGCAAATCCCACAGGGATAAAAGTTGGTGGCTCCTATTTCAAGGAAACCTTACAATAGAACAGCTTCCCTGAAACTTCAGAACAATACACACATTGTCATTATAATTAACAAGCACACAATTTCTCCAGGCTCACACAGTGCCACTTTTCATAGCTGGACAGAATAGGGCACAGCATATGTTGTGTTATTGACAATTGATTTTGTAAAACGAGGTCAAAAGGAAATCTTGGTTTGGAATTGAATATGCCTCACCCATCAATAGCTGAACCTTTAGCAATTTGAATGTATGAGTGCAGATATGCACACTCATCACACTGAGTCAAAATGTTGCCGTGGTGATAAAAAAATCAGATGTTGAAGCATAAATGCTGACAGAACAGATCTCCAGGATAGCTCCGGAGTCAAAGGAACCTGATTCAAGCAGAGTGAAAACTTGGGAAGTGTTCTCTTCAACTGCACTGTGGGAACAATTAATGCTTTGAATAATTAGTCATAGCCAATGAAAAGGAAAAATATAAAAGGACCAAAATAGCTGATTTGCACCAAGAATGGGAACAAAGTAACCAGGAAAGCTCCAAGGTGCAAGCATTTTAATTGAATATGCATTACCATTGATTTCTTGCATAATGCAACGAACAAACTCATTCCCCACAAAATGCAGCAATTATTTACTGCAATAAACCTGATTGTTAAGAAACCAAGCTTTTTTGTAGCTGCTAAGTGCTTGATTATGTCTAAAGACAATGAGACATATAAAAGGGAAAGGCTGCTAGAAAAATCACCCAATAAATAACTTTTATGATTTGGTTGGTTATAAATCAAGAAAGGGAGAAATTCCTCCCATTATGTTTTACTCAGCTGCAAAAAGAGTATATATACAAATTGGATTACCTGATGATGACACATTGATTTTCCCCATCAATAATCATGTTCCGATACATGTTATCTGCCAGAGCATAGATGTGAGGTGGATTTTCATATGGGGCCTAGATGATGGGGAAAGAGGCAATGTTAACGGAAGTACAGAGATACCAAACACACAAATCCACATCAACTATCCTCATGGCGCCCAGTCACCAACAAATGAGTGTGGGCGTAAACACTGTGGATTAAAGGAAACGAAGATCTAGAAAGAATGGCAGAATTTAAAGTCATGCTAAGTGGTAACACCTCTGCCTGCCACTCAATCTCAGCTGCAGCAACATGAGGACCTTAACCTGGCATAAATTACCCACATTTGGCCTCAATTAGCATCTTGCCAGAGAGGCTATCCACAAGCCTGCCTGCTCCAGACTCGATCAGATGGAGGTCATGGAGCCCCATCCAATTATATGCCCCAGCCTCCAAATTTAATGTGGGAGGGGGCCTCATATCCAAGGGGACCTTCACTTCAAAAGATCCACCAGGCCAAGAACACTGATCCTGTAATAGCACTGTGGAAAATCAAGGCCTAACCTCTCAATATATCCTCTCCACTGGAGTCGGATAGCTCAGTTGGCTGGGCAGTTGGTTTATAATACATAGTATACAATCAGCATGGGTTCAATTTCCTGCACTGGCTCAGGTTACCATGAAGGACTTTCTTTCTCAATCTCTGCCCTCACCTGAAGTGTGGTGACCTGCAGGTTAAACCATCATCAGTTAATTTCTCTCTACTGAGACAGTGGAACAATGGCAACTTACTTTTACGTCTCCACTATATCAACGAAGTATTAATCCAGTCATTTCAATCTATTCAACTAAAGCAGTGAATTTTAAGTAGTCTATGCTTGTGCTGCATGATGGGAAAATATGTCAAGAAACAGAAAAAGAGTGTTTGAGCATGTTGAAATGGTACTATTTAGCAATAAGCAATTGACAGAGTTAGGGGAATGAATGAAAATATGCAAAGTTAAGCATATAATGAAGTTATAATGATGCAATCATGAAAATGTAGGATTGGTTAAGATTTAGAGGAAGGGATGCAAATGTAAAACTAGAAAAGTGTGCATCATCAACACAACACAAGGGATAGAGATAATTTCAGAGGAAATGCTCATCATGCCCGTACCATCCCTTTCAAAGAATTATCCAATTTGTTCCACTCCCTTGCTCTTTCCTCACATACTTACAAGTCTTTTCCTTCCCATATATTTATTTTGATGTGTTCTTGCATTACCAAATTCATCTCAGTTTGTATCACAAATTGGTAAACTTTTATCCCATTCCACAAAAGTATTTAAAATATTTTTTGCAATTAATTCTACTTTTTTTTCTGCCCATGTTTATTTGGAATATGATTTCATTAATATTAATAGTCCTCTCTTACACGCTCCAGTGAGCTTTCATACCTGAGATTAAACAGAGAATGTCAGTAACTATACCGTCACGTTGGACGTTCAGTTATAGAGTCATGGAGTCATACAGCACGGAAACAGACCCTTCGGTCCAACATGTCCATGCTGACCAGGCTTCCCAAACTAAACTGGTCCCACTTGCCTGCGCTTGGCCCATATCCTGTAAACCTTTCCTGTTCACATACCCATCCAATGTCTTTTAAATGTTGTAAATGTATCTGCATCCACCACTTCCTCTGGCAGTTCATTCCACATAGGAACTATCCTTCTTGTGAAAAGTTGCCCCTCGGGTTCCTTTTAAAATATTTCTCCTCTCACCTTAAAAATATGCCTCCTAGTTTTGAACTCCCCCCCCCAGAAAATACCTTTGCTATTAAGCTCATTTATGCCCCTCATAATTTTATAAATCTCCATAAGGTCACCTCTCAACCTCCTATGCTCCAGTGAAAAACGTCCCAGCCGATCCAGCCTGTCCTTATAACTCAAACCGTCCAGTCCCAGCAACATCCTGATAAGTCCATTCTGAATCTTCTCCAACTTAATAACATCCTTCCTATAGCAGAGCGACCAGAACTGTACAGAGCACTCCAAACTTAGCCACACCAACATCCTATACAACCTCCTATACTCAAAAGCCTGGACAATAAAGGAAAGTGTGCTAGAAACTTTCTTTACTACCCTGCCAGGTAGGCTCTAGTCTCAAAACCACAACATCTTACTTTATACTGTGAAGAGCCCAAAAGGCTTTCTGATGACTCCATAGTGTAACATGACACATTACAGTTAAAAGGGTCTTCCACCAAGACGGAAACTACAAAGGACCTGATCAGGTTTGAAGAAAATAGTGTATATGTAATCACCTGAAAAACTGATCCTAAAGTAGCTAGAGTAATATTACAGGGTAGACACAGCTCAATAATAATCTCTGGAAGCTGCATAACCAAGTAGCAAGCTCCAAGGCCACCACAAGTTGATCCTTTTAAATTACTGTACATGTAGGTGACTAAAACTGACCTGCTACTTATAACTCAAGGCAATATCATGGGTGGGATCCTACAGAGACCTGAGCAAGGTGGGATGTGGTAAAACTCATGGAAGAATCAGGTGAGAAGTTTGGCAAAGCCTATCTCAACATTGTGAGTGGCAGATGGAGCTTAATTTAGATAAATGCGAGGTGCTACATTTTGGAAATGCAAATCAAAGCAGGACTTATCCACTTAATGGTAAGGTTCTAGGGAATATTACTGTACAAAGATACCATGGAGTGCAGTTCATAGCTTCTTGAAAGTACAGTTGCAGGTAGAAAGGATAGTGAAGAAAGTATTTGGTATGCTTTCCATTATTGGTCAGAGTATTGAGTTTAGGAGTTGGGAGGTCATGTTGTGGCTGTACAGGACATTGATTAGGCCATTTTGGAATATTGTGGTCTTCCTCCTATTGAAAGAATGTTGTGAAACTTGAAAGAGTTCAGAAAAGAGTTACAAGGATGTTGCCAGGGTTTGAGGGATTGAGCTATAGGGAGAGGCTGAATAGGCTGGAGCTGTTTTCGCTGGAGCGTTGGAGGCTGAGGGGTGAACTTATAGAAGTCTATAAAATCATGAAGGGCATGGACAGGATAAATAGACAAAGTCTTTTCCCTGGGTTGGGGGAGTCCAGAACTAGAGGGCATAGGTTTAGGGTGAGAGAAGAAAGATATAAAAGGGACCTAAGGGGCAACTTTTTCACACAGAGAGTGGTGTGTGTGTGGAATGAGCTGCCAGAGAAAGTGGAGCTGGTACAATTGCAACATTTAAAAGCCATCTGAATGGGTATATGAATAGGAAGGGTTTAGAGGGTTATGTGCCAAATATGGCAAATGGGGCTAGAAAAGATTGGTATATCTGGTCGGCATGGACAAATTGGACCGAAGGGTCTGTTTCCATGCTGTACATTTCTATGACTCTATGACTCTATCTGCACCTTTTAGGCATTTGTCGAGTAGCAAGGCAAGTTTCTCACTAGCCCCAGTGAGTTGCCAATTAAGGGAGATTATATCTTGTTAAATGCCTTACTAGCATCAAATAACCTTCAGCTTCCTATCTGACCAAAGATGCCAAACAAGCTGGATATCAAGAATTCTCAACATGAAAGTCACAGCAGATACTTGGCAGCTTCAGCTCACCATGTGCTCTGAAGAACTTCCAACGTTGGGTCCCAACATCTCAGGATGTACTCCATGGGCACTGACCACATACACCTTGTACCCACAGACAGTGGCATTTAACGTGTGCGAGCCATCTGAACCGTCATGTGACTTCTGCACTTCACTGCTGCATAGGCAACTATCATTGTCAGGCTGCAGCAAGCACACTTTGCACACAGGATTATTCACCCAGCTTGTAGTGTGACAATGCTGACACCTTAAAAAGGTTCATTTGTCCTTGGTTTTTTGGAAGAGAGGTTGTAAAGGCAGAGGTGCCAATGCGTTTAGGGTTAAACAGTTTAACAATGGAAGGGGAAAGGCCAGTTCTCCCAGTTCAGGTTTGTTTTCTAGTTTTTTTTGCTGCAGCAGTCACAAGATGTTTTGAATACAAGAAGTGTTGCAAACTTCAGTAAAGGATTCCTCTGACTATTTCTGAAATCTTTTTCTGGATGTTGTTCCCTCCTGCCTGTAAGAATCTGTGTTTGAATTTACCTTTTTGCCAAGGGGTGTGTTTCTGGGATGTTACTGTATTGGAATAGTTAATTAGTTTAGTTGCTGTATCGAGTTGGTTAAGTTTTCCGATAGGTAAGCTATTCTAAATTCTGCTTTCTTTTGTTCCTGTGTCAACTGTAATGTTCAAATAAATTCTGTTTTGCATAAAGTTGAGTGGTTTGATGAGTTGCATCACACCTGGAATATTCACTTCACATCTGCCTTAAAAATAAGAAAAAGTTAGGGTCTAGGCTATCTTCTTAAAATATTTGGAGGGGGTCTGGCCTGGTCCATAATAGTTCATCTCCAGGTTCTTCGCTTGCTGTCATTACATGTACTCACTGAGCCCACCTTCATGCTCACAGCATCCCTGACTGCCTTGCATTGTCTTTTTGCACTTTGTCCCATCAGCCAGATGGCAGGACAGTTCCTATTATTTTGAACAAGTCTTAGCTGTGTTTAGAGTATGTGCAAAAATCTTTACTATGAACAGCAGAAATCTCCCCAACATACGACCATGTCTAACTACTTCCAATACAGCTCTCTCCAAAGGCATCAGGAGTAGCAGCATGAATTATGCCTTATCTCCCTTCTGCTGCCTCAGGGGAATCAATGCCAATTCTAAGGGGGTAGCATGGTCCTGGCCAGGCCCTAATGTGGGGATCCTATTGGCCAGTGCGGTCATCACAGAACTTGTGGCATATCTTTCACATAAGTAGCTGGGTGAGGTCAGCCTCTGTTATTGCCAATTTTTTCCAAAATCTCCAACTTTTCACCAAGTGCAGTATACTCACCGCTCCTTGATACATTTCAATTTCCTTTTCTCCAAAGTAGGGCATTTGTTTGAATGGGTTCACAGAGATAAGCACAGGCCCAATATATGTCTGCACAGTCCTGGTTAAGGTTCCACACATTAGCATCAAACAATTTATTAAAATCTCCATGGAAATAATGCAGAGGAGAAAGAAATTTTCTTTTCCCTCCAAGAGCAGTAATAAAAGAAATTGCCTCACAGCAATGACAACAGGCTTCCTTCAACATTTCTCATTAAAATGGTGAAATGTACATTTTTAAGATGTTGAATTAGATGAAGCAATATATAGGGTGGTACGGTGGTTCAGTGGTTAGCATTGCTTCCTCACAGTGCCATGGGGTCAGGTTCAATTCCAGCCTCAGAGAGACTATCTGTGTGGAGTTTGCATATTCTTCGCCTGTCTACATTGGTTTCCTCCAACAATCCAAAGATGTGCAGGTTAGGTGAATTGGCTTTCTAAATTGCCCATAGTGTTCAGGGGTGTGTAGGTTAAGTGCATTAGTCAGGGGAAATGTAAAGTAATAGGGTGGGGGAATGGGTCTGGGTGGGATACTCTTCTGAGGTTGATGTGGACTTGTTGGGCCAAGTGGCCTATTTCCACACTGTTGGGATTCTAAGATCTGCACAATAACTCAAGGCTTTGCTACGATCTTAATACCATTCCTAAACCAAATTATTATTCAAATATTTTCAAAAGGATTTAAATTGCCCTGCAGGATACAATGGTGCCAGTGCCCTGCATCCAGTGCTGGTTGTGATTATTGAGCAACTCAAGACACTGAAATCAAATAAAAGCCTTAAAGAATTGTGCTGGTGGTGTTGGTGAGGGTGGAGGGATTTGTGGAGGCTAGGGATGGTAGTGGGGGTAGGGGTGGGCATTGTGTCGGTAGTTGATGGTGAGAAGTTGGTGGAGGTGGTGGTTGGGGGCTAGGGATGGTGGGGTGAGGTTGTGCTGGTGATAGTGGTAGGTGGTAGTGAGGGACTGGAGGTCATGGGGTTGGTGAGGGTAGCGAGGTGGTGGTGCGTTGGTTTTGGCAGGGACACAGTTGTGGGAGGTAAATATTCACATTGCAAGGGCGTAATTCAAAAACAGCAAAACTTTAGAAACCAGAGTTCTCTTCATCCCTCAAAGTGTTTCCATTCCTTTAATTACCTAAACAGAAACTGCCAGAAAATCTCAGCTGGTCTAGCTGTATCATTGGAGACAAAAACAGTGTTAACATTTTGAGTTGAGTCTTTATAACTGATGATAGGCTGGTTCTGTCTTGGTTAAGAATGATGTGGTTGAGGTTACTTGGCAATCAATCAGTTAGAAGTTGCTTGACAATAGATGACATGCCAAAGCTACAGGAGTCTATTGATTGGTCAAATGCACCATTTAAACCACAATAATAAATAAAAAAGTCAAAACCACTTTCATCCACCCATTTCAATCCAATCCTTAATATTTTAAAACACCATATCCACAAACATTCACTCTCTCCACATCTTATGCTCATAGCAGCATCACCAAGTAAAAGATGCACTGCAGAAATTTACCAAGGCTCTTTAGACAGCACCTTCTAACCCCACAGTCACTACCATCCTGAAGGAGGGAGGCAGATACATGGGAACCTGCAAGATCCCCACCAAGCCACTCACCCCTCCTGATGGAAATATATCGGCATTCTTTCAGTTTTGCTGGGTGAGCATCCTGAAATTTCATCGCCAAAAACATTTTTGGTGTATCCACACCAAATGGACCACAGAGGTTCAGAAAGGCAGCTCAAGGAACAATTCGGGATGGGGAATAAATGCTGGCCCAGACAACAACATCCACATCAGTTGAATGAATCCAAAAAGACCACTGTCCTTGTCAATCTGCGCTGTTCTCACAGATACTATACACAGTCTACAACCAATCTCTTCAAGAGTCAATAATAGTTATAATGCAGTATCCAAATTATATGTTATATGTCCCTGACTCCTCATGATGCTGACTGGTTATGGAAAACAGAGGGCAGAATTTAATGCCCACTCCCTTGCTGAATTTGGTGATGGGAGCATTTGATCATGTGGGGGGGGGGGTGCAATATTTTCCTGCCTTTACCTCAATTAAGTCTGTAGCAAGAAGACCTTCTTTGTTAATTGGAGCAATTAAGTGGTAACTAAGGCCCACTTGAGGACCTCATCTCAGTGCTGCTGGGATTTACACAACAGTAAGCAGAGGGCTTGTTGTGTGGGAAACCCAAGAAGTAAACCTTTTTGCGGTTGCTCAGTGCCTGATTGAGAAGCCTGTCATTGAGAAGGACTGAGGAAATTGGGGCCAGTAAGGGACACACGCAACCCTGGCTCTTGCTGCCAATACCCCATCTCCTCAAAGTCCACCCCACAATCTGTCTCCAACCATCATTCATCTGTGACCTCAGCAACCCTGACCATGGTGGTTGCATTACCAACATCAACCACCACTGGTCAGTGGTTTGGCTGAGCAATGATGAGCTGCCAGTCTCTAGTTAGCCAGATGCTCTCAGTGGATGGAATTCCCCCCCCGCCCATATCCTCTTGATCCTGGGGAACATTCACCACTGCTGCCCTGTGGGGTGCCTGATTGGAATTTAATACAATGGGTTTTCCAGAAAAAGAGGCGACACATGACTTTGTCAGTGGAGCAAGTCACAAGCCTCAGCACTGAACCTGACCCAGGCCCCCTGCCCTGCCCTTAACCCATATAGAACAGTCTCCAGTTATTCATCCCAAATGTATCTTGCTATCCCAGGTCCTGACTGCTGGCTGTCAATTTGGCAGAAAAGAGCTTACATTAAATTCTATCCATTAATTTCAGTACAACACCCAGGAAGAGCTTCAAAGTCATAACTGAATTATTGAGCCTCTAACACCTGTAGAAAATGAAAATTACTACAGTCACCATGGACCACAGGCTGTTCTCTCATTCAAGAGAGAGATAACTGGTGGTGAGTTTAACCTGAGAATCTGCACACCTCAGGCGAGGACTTCACAGTGACCTCAAACATGTGGGAATTGACATCAAAACATATCCCAACACTTAGACAAAAAAGGCATTCATGCCACCATGGAAATCAAACAATATTAAAAAACACATTTAGTAAGATAAACTCTTGTTTCTATACCAGTGAAAGAATACTGGTTGAGACATATTCCAATGTAACCATTCTGCAGGCCAGAACACTCTGAAATTACAGCATTGAAATTTAGAGGACACCGCCTTTTTTATCCTTTTTATAAATAGTCTCAAAACTCATCAGCAGAAAAAAATTCAATACAAATTGGCTTCATGTTATTTTTTCCAAAGTTGACTGCTCCTCTAAACAACTACATTCTAATTCCATGACCAATGTGAAAATCAGACTGTGCTAATATTAGTATGAAGTACTTGGTTAAGTTTTAATCTCGAAAGAGAAAGAAATATAGGGCTCCTTCTGTGAAGTTCTGTTGTTGGAATTTTTAACAAGGTGTATAATTTGAGGTGTTATGTGGTCATCGTTAATCTTCCTTCACACCCAATAGCCTTGCCTCATTAAATGACCCATTGGGTTGGCGATTTCTGCTTTTCCTTTTCATCATGTTCTCCAGACAGAATTGCATTTTTACAGGGCCTCTCCCAGCTTAAGGACATACCAAAGTCCTCTACAGCACTTGAATACTCTTTGAAGCATAGTTTTTGTTGCAATATAGGAAACATAGGCATCTAATTTGCACACAGCAGCTACCATTAAGAACAATGTAATCATGAGCAGGTAACCATAGCTGATGAATAAGTTTTGCCAAAACTATCTTTGATTACCCTGGCAAGATAAGGTATCTCAAAGTGTGCAGCAGAAGTTTAAAGCCGTTTTATTCTGTTTCAATTTAGTGGGAACATCACTAACAGCATGCTGCCAAAAAATTGTTCAGTGTATCACACTAATCAGGAATGTGGTATATGAATTTCAGTGCTTGTGTGATGCTATGTATGTAGGCCATATGCCCCCAAAATTGGTATATCCTATCAAATAACAACATTCTTCAATTGTTCACAACAAACAACTTACTGACCATACCTAACCAGCGTTTGCAAAACTCACAACATCAGATGTTGATTTCATAGTTGGACAATATCTGTGAAACATCAGATGTGATTTCATAATTGGACAATATTTGCCAGATAATCCTGGGTTTGCAAAGCATTACACTGACAACCAGTTCAGGACTGTCAGTTGGGTTCACTTGTACTTGCACACTCTGGAAGCTAACTATACTAATATACAGGACCCTGTTTTTTGCAGACAGAGGAAACATCTACTCACACGGCACCTGTTTCAATGCAAGAAAACAGATGGCAGCGAGGGTCAGTGTAAACTCAAAGAACAGCATCTGATTTTCCGCTCTGGGACCCTGCAGCCTTCACAATCAATACCAAGTTCAATAATTGAGCCTGAGCACCTTCTTCCATGTCCTTAACCCACTCCCGCACCCCAGGCTTGTAATTACATTGGCTCACAGCCAATCCATTTTCATGCACTAATGGACTCTTATTGCAGCTTTTGTTTCTCCTTGGCTCAGCATTATCATCCCTTTGTCCAACTACTGTTTTCTCTCTCTGGGTTCCATTTTGGCTTATTGTTTACTCCTTGCCCCTCCACCCCCTGTCTTCAGCAAATATACCACCTTTTCCTATCTACAATCAGTTCTAAAGAAGGATTACTGGACCTAAGATATTTACTTTGCTTTCTTTCCAAAATGCTGCCAGAGCTGCTATGTTTCTCCAGCAATTTCTGTTTTTGTTTCAGATGATAGCCATTTTCAAAGCAATGCCTTGACCTGTTAGATTAAAATTTAAACAAAGCTTGACAGTTAACTGTTAGTCATCATTAACTGGTACCTATCTATAGCAACACTTCTAACCATCAAAGTTCACATGTCAACCAATCAACACTGTCCCTTTACATAGCATAGGTGTCATTTTCTCTTTAATTTGGTATTCTTGCAAATTGTCCAGATGAAAGTAAAAAAAAAGTTAAAAGAAACATTTTCAGCGAAACTCAGGGTCGCACTATCTAATAACTTTGGGGCAGCATGGTGGCTCAATGGTTAGCACAGCTGCCTCACTGCACCAGGGACCCGGGTTCAATTCCAGCCTCAGGCGATTGTCTGTGTGGAGTTTGCACGTTCTCCCTGTGTCCATGTGGGTTTCCTCCGGGTGCTCCAGTTTCCTCCCACAATCCAAATATGTGCAGGTCAGGTGACTTGGCCATGCTAAATTGCCCAAAGTATAAGGTGCATTAGTCAGGGGTAAATATAGGGTAGGGGAATGGGTCTGGGTGGGTTACTCTTTGGAAGGTCAGTGTGGACTTGTTGGGCTGAAGGGCCTATTTCCAAACTGTAGGGATTCTATGAAATGAAAACTTTCCCCAACTAATGGAACTGCCAGATGTTGGTCATCTAAGCCATTCTATACTGGCCACCAGGAGCAATGTACACTAGTGATCAGGCTTGATTTCCACACTGATGTCAGTGAGGAAGGAGCTGAAAGGAGGTGTAAAAGACAGTGGAGCAAATACCAATTCATACCAGAAAAAAGGAAAGGTTTAGAATCTATTGAAGAAATCCATTGTCGGGCTAAGTGTGCAGTTGCACCGCAGATAACTATGAAGGTACAAAGACACAATATTCCCAGGTGTAACCCTAGTTCTTCATGAGTTAGTTCACCTTAGGTTATGGCAACACCTTGGATGAGGGAAGGGGGAAGAAAGAAAGTCCTTTTTCCTGCTCAAGATCAATTCTTCTCTTCCAGGAAGCAGACTAGCATTGATAAAGCAACTTTCATAACTACTGTACTACTCAACCTACTTTATAGTCAAATAATTACATTTGAAATATCATTACTATTGTAATGCGGGAAGCACATCAGCCATGTTTGTGCAGAGCAGCACTGTGATAATGACAATTTATTGTTTGATTGAGCAATAGATATAAGTAGGGAGAACATCCCCCCCACCCCAGTTTTCCAACAGACTCTATGTCGGCAGATGGAGTGATGATTTCACATCTCATCTCCTCTCTGTGCTTCCCTGGAGCATCAGCCTTGATTTTTGTACTCGCATACTGAAGTGGGACTTCAAATGGAACTTTATAACTTGTAGGCGAGTCTGCTACTAACTAAGCCATGGCTGACCCCACTATCCAAGTGGGTAGCACCTTCAGGAAAAGAGAGGGGATGAGCTGAAAAGGAATATCGAGAATCAACACAAACATTAGTGTTGCAGAATGTCCCCCTAAAGAAGAGGAAATGATGTAATGTAAAATAATACAATTACGTGGCAGCTGAATGAAATTCTCAGAATGCTTACTGAGAATCTGTCTTGAAACAAAGATTAAAGAGTTTGACAGATTTCTTTCAGATGCGACTGTGTTTGGTTTATGCAGCAAGACCTCAGCCATCTAACAAACAATGCGTACTTTCCACAGCCCAATGCTGTCATTCGTGGCAACAGTGACACAGCCTGGCAACACTGCACGTGTCCTTGGCTTTGTTCCCACAGTCTGCCAGTCCATTCAACGTGCAATCCTCTGAATGCTCACACAAAAAAAATTTTCAAAAACTGATCAAATATGAGGCTATTTAACACAGACAGGGAGGAAACAAGCACAGACAAAGCACATTACCTTGACTCAGCAAAATAATGACTATTAATTAATCTCTGGGTCTTTGAAAGGATTAAAATCTTTAAGCTAATTAGAACAATTAAATTTTGCTGAATGGAAACATTTTAAGTTTCACAATCTGCAAAATGTTTTCAAACTGGCATCTTTTCATAAGCTTCTGTTGTCCTGTTCTATTCACCAGCAGTGTGCTCCCTAAAGATTATGGGAACTTTTAATCAGAAGAGGAACTGTTATTGTCCTTTTATCAGCTAACCTAAATACCTTTAACTTATATGAGTAGTGCTGGAAGTGATAAAAATGAACACAGAATATTGTTGACAAGGTGCTGACATATTCAATCTCATGCTCATCAAAATAAATGCAAGAATACCAAAAAATTCAAATGATCACAATTTATACCAAAACAGGAAATGGTGTTGATTGGTTTGCAATCCAACTCTGATTGGCCACACCATTGCCATGCAGGAAGCAATGAGGAACACGGACTCCCCAAGCTCCTGGATAATTCAAAAAGGTGCAAGACTTGGACATATCCCGTTTTGAGTTAGAGAACAGGTCCTATGTATGAATGTGTGTAATATGATGCAGTTATTGTTGGTAGGAGTGGCCAGAATTGTGCCCTGGATAGACCACATCCGGGCTACTATCCTGGGCATTTTGGGGCTCCCTACACCGGGACCACCAGCCACTGGAAAGAATCAGAAGCCAAGATGAGGGTGACCTCTAAATATGTGAGTATGACACCATGCAACCTTTTGTTTTTACCCAACTTTAGTTTTAAGGCAGAAAAACGGTGGTGATGATCATCACAGCAAAGTTAAGCAGGGAGACTCAGAGACCTTCATTCACAGAATGGAAGGAAAAGCTGGAAAACCATAGGGGAGATGTGGGGTTGATGGGATAGAAGGTACATTGTGATTTGCCTGGGGGAGGGGTCCCTGCACCAACTTCAGATATGATTCTAGCAATAGAATGCATACTTGCACAGGAATAGTACAACAGCCAAGAAAAAAAAATGTTCCAGCCGTGCGCCTTTTCTGAACTTAACGTAAGCTTGGGATTGGCATGTGATGTAGGGCTTAAAATTAAGGGAAGTCAAAATAAATTCAAAATGGCAGCCATCATGATCACAGTGGACCAGTGACTGGAAAATGGCAGAGTAATTCAATACCCACAAATAAAAGACTTGCATTTACATAATGCATTTCACAAGCCTTCACACTTTAAGCCAATGAAGTACAATTGCTGATTTTCTACTTAGAGTCAGAGCCATAGAAATGTACCCTTCGGTCCAACTCATCCATGCCAACCAGATATCCCATCCTCGTTCCGCATGCCAGCACCCAGCCCATATCCCTCCAAACCCTTCCAATTCATATAACCATCCAGATGCCTTTTAAATGTTGCAATTGTAAAAGCCTCCACCACTTCCTCTGGCAGCTCATTCCATACACGTACCACCCTCTGGGTGAAAAAGTTGTCCCTTAGGTCTCTTTTATATCTTTCCCCTGTCACCCTAAACCTTTGCCCTCTAGTTCTAGACTCCCCATTCCAGGGAAAAGACTTTGTCTATTTATCCTATCCATGCCCCTTACGATTTTATAAACCTCTATAACGTCACCCCTCAACCTCCGACGCTCCAGGGAATACAGCCCCAGCCTGTTCAACCTCTCCCTATAGCTCAAATCCTCCAACCCTAGCAACATCCTTGTAAATCTTTTCTGAACTCTTTCAAGTTTCACAACATCCTTCCAATAGGAAGGAGACCAGAATTGCACGCAATATTCCAACAGTGGCCTAACCAATGTCCTGTACAGCTGCAACTTGACCTCCCAACTCCTATACTCAATACATACCAAATGCCTTCTTTACTAACCTATCTACCTGCGACTCCACTTTCAAGGAACTATAAACTTGCACTCCAAGGTCCCTTTGTTCAGCAACACTCCCTAGGACCTTACCATTAAGTGTTTCAGTCCTGCTAAGATTTGCTTTCCCAAAATGCAGCACCTCGCATTTATCTAAATTAAACTCCATCTGCCACTCCTCAGCCCATTGGCCCATCTGATCAAGATCCTTTTGTAATCTGAAGTAACCTTCTTCGCTGTCCACTACACCTCTAATTTTGGTGTTATCTGCAAACTTACTAACTATATCTCTTATACACACATCCATATCACTTATATAAATGACAAAATGTAGTGGACCCAGCACCTATCCTTGTGACACTTCACTGGTAGGAGAAAGTGAGGACTGCAGATGCTGGAGACCAGAGTTGAAAAATGTGATGCTGGAAAAACACAGCAGGCCAGGCAACATCCGAGGAACAGGAGCAAAGCATCTCCTGCTCCTCGGATGCTGCCTGGCCTGCTGTGTTTTTCCAGCATCTCACACTCCACTGGTCACAGGTCTCCAGTCTGAAAAACATCCCTCCACCACAACCCACTGACTTCTACCTTTGAGCCAGTTCTATATCCAAATGGCTAGTTCTCACTGTATTCCATAAGATCTAACCTTGCCAACCAGTCGCACATGGGGAACCTTGTCAAATGCCTTACTGAAGTCTACCACTTTGCCCTCATCAATCCTCTTTGTTACTTCTTCAAAAAAATCAATCAAATTTGTGAGACATGATTTCCTACGCACAAAGCTATGTTGACTATCCCTAATCAGTCCTTGTCATCCCAAATATATGTACATCCTATCTCTCAGGATTCCCTCCAACAACTTGCCCACAACCAACGTCAGGCTCACCGGTCTACAGTTCCCTGGCTTGTCCTTACCACCTTTCTTAAACAGTGGCACCACATTAGCCATCCTCCAGTCTTTTGGAACCTCACATGTGATTATCAATGATACAAATATCTCAGCAAGGAGCCCAGCAATCACTTCCCTATCTTCCCACAGAGTTCTAAGGTACATCTGATCTGGTCCTGGGGATTTATCCACTTTTATCCGTTTCAAAACATCCAGCACTTTGTCCTGTGTCATATGGACATTTTTCATTCTATACTTCATGTCCTTCTCCACAGTAAACACTGAAGCAAAATACTCGGTTAGTATCTCCCCCATCTCCTGCAGCTCCACACAAAGGCCGCCTTGCTGATCTCTGAGGGGTACTATTCTCTCCCTTTTGCCTTTCATGTATTTGTAAAAACCCTTTGGACTCTCCTTAACCCTTTTTGTCAAAGCTATCTCATGTCCCCTTTTTGTTCTCCTGATTTCCCTCTTAAGTACACTGCTACTGCCTTTATACTCTTCTAAGGATTCACTCGATCTATCCTGTCTATATCTGACATATGCTTCCTTCTTTTTCTTAACCAAACCCTCAATTTCTTTAGTCATCCAGCATTCTCTACACCTACCAGTCTCGCCTTTCACCCTAGCAGGAAGATACTGACTCTCATTATCTCATTTCTGAAGGCTTCCCATCTTCCAGCCGTCCCGTTACCTGTGAACATCTGCCTCTAATCAGCTTTTGAAAGTTCTTGCCTAATACCATCAAAATTGGCCTTTCTCCAATTTAGAACTTCAACTTTTAGATTGGTTTATCCTTTCCAATCACTATTTTAAAATTAATAGAATTATGGTCGCTGGCTGCAAAGTGCTCCCCCACTGAATCTCAGTCACCTGCCCTGCCTTATTTCCCAAGAGTAGGTCAAGTCTTGTGTAGGTACATCCCACATACTGAATCAGGAAATTTTTTTATACACACTTAACAAATTCTTCTCCATCTAACCCCTTTACAGTATGGCAATCCCAGTCTATGTTTGGAAAATTAAAATCCCCAACCATAACCACCCTATTATTCTTACAGATAACTGGAATCTTACAAATTTGTTTCTCAATTTCCCTCTGACTATTAGGGAGGGTCCATAATAAAATTCCAATAAGGTGATCATCCCTTTCTTATTTCTCAGGTCCACCCAAATAACTTCCTTGGATGTATTTCCAGGAATATTCTCCCTTAGTACAGCTGTAATGCTATCCCTTATCAAAAACACCACCCTCCCTCCTCTCTTGCCTCCCTTTCTGTCCTTTCTGTAGCATTTGTATCCTGGAACATTAAGTCAACAAGGTTTACAGAATGAAGACGCAGTTGATTAGCTCAGGAGGATGGACAGCTGATTGTATTACAAAGTGATACCAACAGCACAGGTTCAATTCCCATACTGACTGAGGTCACTATAAAGTTTCCACTTCTCAACCTTACCCCTCACCTGTGACATGGTAACCCTGAGGTTAAACCACCACAATCATCTCTCTCTGATGGCCCTATGGGGCTACAGTGACTCTACCTTACACTTACAGAATGATCAGTTGCTACAGATCATACCCTTTCCTATCTCACTGATTCTTTTGACTTCCAGTATTGAACATGTTGAATCTGAGTATTTAAGTACCATTCAGGAGAAAGTCAGGTCTGCAGATGCTGGAGATCAGAGCTGAAAATGTGTTGCTGGAAAAGCGCAGCAGGTCAGGGAACAGGAGAATCGACGTTTCGGGCATAAGCCCTTCTTCAGGAATGAGGAAAGTGTGTCCAGCAGGCTAAGATAAAAGGTAGGGAGGAGGGACTTGGGGGAGGGGCGTCGGAAATGCGATAGGTAGAAAGAGGTCAAGGTGAGGGTGATAGGTCAGACTGGGGTGGGGGCGGAGAGGTCAGGAAGAAGATTGCAGGTTAGGAAGGCGGTGCTGAGTTCGAGGGATTTGACTGAGACAAGGTGGGGGGAGGGGAAATGAGGAAACTGGAGAAATCTGAGTTCATCCCTTGTGACTGGAGGGTTCCGCTCGGAACCCTCCCTGCCCCCTGTAAAAACGCCATCTCATATTCCCAATTCATTCGTCTCCGTCGCATCTGCTCCCACGAGGACCAGTTCCAAATCCGTACAACCCAGATGGCCTCCTTCTTCAA